>NC_000077.6:85794834-86119120 GCF_000001635.26 Mus musculus | reverse complement strand
AAATATATGAGTTACTTCTTAAATATTATTTGTTTTTTAAGTTCACATTATAAATATATGCTTTCATTTATATCTGTGAGAGAGTATAAAATCAGTTGTTCTTAGAAGTACAGTTCTAACATCTTCAGACTCCTTGGTCTTTTAATGCATTAATAAGAAGAATACTTTTTTTTTCAGACTATTTCAGGATCTTTTGTTTCTGTTTAGATTGCCAAAAACTTCAGAGAATCTTATATTCACTTCAGGGTAGTATTTGCTCATATTCTTTCTCCAAGTGTACTACTGACTGTATGAGCATTCATCAACATTTAATCCTGAAATGTTGAAGTAAAAAATTCTAAGTCAAATGTAACCACATGGGGAGATGCTTACATAAAAATGACTGGAGCCTTTTTATATTTCACATTTGAATACTGAAAAATTAAGGCTGTGCTCATTTTATAGTAACTAATTATTTTATTAAGAAACACTACTAATTTTTCATTTTTATTAGTATTTAAAATACTCTTATTTCTAACCTACCACCCATAGGTATATATCAACTAAAAAAAAAGAAAGTAAATATTTCTCATATATTAATACCTCTCGAAATGAGTGTCAAAGAATCATCTTCTGATTGAAAAATATGATTACATTTTACCTTCGAAACAAATGATATGAATAGGATTATGTGAAATAGTCTATTTAGGCAGGACCATTAAATGCATTAGGGCTTGAGTACTGGCTATTAAAGTGAATCCATGGCAATACAGGGAGAGAAACACAGGCCAAAAAGCATTTCCAAAGAGCTGGGACTGTAACAATACCAGTAACGAGGGCAAAGAGGTCTTAATGCAATTTGCACTTTCTAAAGTTTCAAAAAGAGACTCTGCGTTAGTGCGTTATTAATGTACTGAACATCTGGTGCTGCATAAAAGCTATGGACGTTGAACAAATACAGGATTCTAACTTATTGCCTCCCTAGTGGCATACTGGTTTTTAAGAAGCTTGAAAAAGTGAAATGACAATGTCCAGATAAGACACAGGCATTCCAAAGTATTCTTTTAATTTGTGAGATGTGACTTTTCAAAAACATGCCTCGAATGCTAATGAATCCAAGCAATGTGAACACCAGTTGGTAGATTGTCTCTATCATTGTGTCAGCTAGTCTCTGTATGTGACTAGTATTTACTTTTTAATGATCTATAAAAATAACTCAGAAATACCTTGTGGGTTTTTTTTTTTTCTCTTGTGTGGTAGGCCTGAAAAACCAAGAGACAGGTCTAAGTAGTTTCCTTTAAGCTGTTTGAGAGAGTGAACAACTGAATTGTGTGTCCAGTCGGCAAGAGGGAATCACTTGAGCCATGTACATGCGTTCTTTGAGTGTCACCTGCAGTGAGAACAGAAAAGCTGTAGACCTAAGGATTTGCTTAGTGAAACCGAAAATGAGGAAGAGAGAGAGTGACTGGGGGAGATAGGGAAAGGGGTAAAAGAAGGAAGGCAGAAGGCTGATGCAGTCACAGCAAACACCTCCAGGCTGAGTCTGTGTGCTTTCATGCTTCACCCCTCCTTCCCGCTCTGTTGTCATCTTACTAATCACCTGGACCGTCTTTGGTGAAGATTTTGGCCTATGCATTTGTAGTTGTGGGTTTTTTTGTTGTCCTCATCATTTGGTTGGTTTTTGGTTTTGCCTTTCTTTATTCTCCTTCCTGATCAGTTATTGATTTGAACTTGGTTGATTTATTAGGTTCACCTAAGTGTGTTGTAGTTACTGGACAATCATTGGCGAGCTAAACAGCAAGAAAGCTTATCACCTTCCTGCATTTCCAGCGGTGAGGGGTGGAAGTAAAGTATAAAGATAACACCATGGACTGAGTGTGTGTGTGTGTGTGTGTGTGTGTGTGTGTGTGAGTGTGAGTGTGTGTGTGTGAGTGTGTGAGTGTGTGTGTGTGTGTGAGTGTGTGTGTGGGTGTGTGTGAGTGTGTGTGTGTGTGTGTGTGTGTGTGTGTGTGTGTGAGTGTGTGTGCTAGCAAACTTCTCCTGTGGCAACCCTAACCCCAGTGTGCTTACACTTGAGATAGGGCAGGCCTCTAAGGATGTACTTAAGGTCACCTGAGGATGGGACCCTGGTTTAATAGCATTGGTGCCTTTGTACTAAGAGGCACCAGAGAGCTCATTGCCCTCCTGTGCCTAGGCTCAGGCAAAAGGCCATGTGAGGGTGTAGAGAAAAGAAGGTCATCTGCCTGAGAGGAAGAGAGCCCTTCCTTTCTAGAAATCAAGTTGGCTAACGTCTTGATTTTGTTTTTCCCATCTTCTAAGACTGTGAAAAATACATTTTTGTTGTTCACTTGCTTAGTCCTTTCAATTTGTTATAGCAGCTCAAGAGATATAATTATGAGAAAAGGATTCTAGGGATATAGAAAGATGGTTTATAATTTTTTAAAAAGATTTATTTATTTATTGTATGTATGTAAGCACACTGTAGCTGTCTTCAGACACTCCAGAAGAGGGCGCCAGATCTCATTATGGATGGTTGTGAGCCACCATGTGGTTGGTGGGATTTGAACTCAGGACCTTCAGAAGAGCAGTCAGTGCTCTTAACCACTGAGCCATCTCTCCAGCCCCGGTTTATAATTCTGATAGGACGATTTGGGAGTTTGAGAAGGTGACATTGAATAAAGGGCGGGAAGGAAGGAAACAGTTTTGATTGCTGGTGGATGGTCATGAGGAAAGAACCTTGTAGTAGGAAAGGCTAGTGTGCCTGTGGCAGCATGTGAGATGAATAGAGGACTAGAGATCAGAGAAGGAGCCGAGGCAAGACCACAGTGCAATAAGGGTTTGGATTTGATTTGAAGTACAATAGTTGGAGGCTTTGACTTGAGTTTTAGTGTTCTATTTGAAGCAGTATCATGTGTCCCAGGATGGCTTTGAACTTTTGTATAGATAAGGATAACCTTGAACTTCAGATCTTCCTGTGCCTCTGCCTCTGAGTACTTAGATTAGAGGTGTGCCTCACTATGTCTGGTTTATGCTTTGCTAGAGATAGAACCCCCACCTTTGAGTGTGCTAGACAAGTTCCCTGCCACCAGAGCTCCATGCCCATCCCTACCTTAGTTGTTAAAGGATGTACTGGATCTGTGGGGGGAAAGGGTGACTTCAGAATACAGAAGAAGAATCAAGGCAACAATTTAGCAAGATCTAGTGAAACATAGTGACAGATAATTGGTGACTTAGGGACATAGTAGGGGCAAAGCGAATGAGAAATGTTTAAAGCCTAGATATCATTCTAAGGTGATTTTTAGCAGGATTTGCTGGTGGCTGAAATGTACAGTGATCATAAGAAGGAAGGTTTTCTTTTCTAACACTTACTTACTTTTATATGTTTGGGTATTTTGCCTCTGTGTGTGTGTGTGTGTGTGTGTCTGTCTGTCTGTCTGTCTGTCTGTCTGTGTGTGTGTCTGTGTGTGTGTGTGTGTGTGTCTGTGTGTGTGTGTGTCTGTGTGTGTGTGTGTGTGTGTCTGTGTCCTACCAGCATGCCTAGTGTCCTAAGAGACCAGAGAAGGGAGTCAGGAATAGGAGTCACATGTGGGTCCTGGGAATTGAACTTGGGTTCTAGAAGAGCAACCAGTGCTCTTAACTTCCAAGTGATCCCTCCAGCCCCAGTTTTATCTCTTAAAAATAGGTATGTAGTGGCTAGCAAAATGGCTCAGCAGATAAAGGTGCTTGACAACCAAGCCTGACAACCTAAGTTGAATCCTCGGACCACGCATGATGTAAAGAGAGGACCAACTCATGCAGGTTGTCCTCCTACTGCACACATGTACCATGGCACATGTATGTATGCACACACAAATGTAAAATCTAACATTTTTCTTCGTAAATAGGACTTTGTTTTCAGTGTTTAAGTGTTTTCAGTAAAATCATATTATTTACTTTTTTACACAATGTGTTTAGTTTTGTTATTCGCTCTTTTGGGTTCATATTTGCTTTTTTTTTCTTTTTCTTCTTTTTTTCTCTTTTTGTTTTCCGAGACAGGGTTTCTCTATACAGCCCTGGCTGTCCTGGAACTCACTCTGTAGACCAGGCTGGCCTCGAACTCAGAAATCCGCCTGCCTCTGCCTCCCAAGTGCTGGGATCCAAGGCGTGCGCCATCACTGCCCAGCTGCTTATGGTTTTTAAAGAATTTTTCTTACATTTTTTCCTTATCCATTTAATCAATATTGGTGCTCTTTTGAGAAACCAACTCTCACTTTTGTTCATTTACTCAACATTTTCTTATCCTCTTTTTTTATTTCGGTTCTAATCTTTCCTTCTTTACCTATTGTTTTACTCTGTAGTGCAGTGTGTCACACACAAGGCTTTGGACATGCTAGGTTAAGTGTCCTACCACTGAACACAGCACTTTTTAAGCTCATTGTCTCACTTTGTAGCTCAGGCAGACACTGAACTTGACATTCTCCTGCCTCAACCACCCAAGCAGCTGAAATTGCAGAGCTGCACCATCAGGTTGTATTTCTCTTAATGCAGACATTTGTGTCATCTGTATACTTCTCCTTGAGTACCCTGTTGTTGTGTTCCTCACGTTTGCTATGCTGTGTTTCATTTTTGTTGATTTCAATATAATTTCATAATTTTCTTTTTAATTTCTTCTTTTGACTCATGCTCATTGTTCAGAAGTATATTGTTTAATTTCCACATCTTCCTAAATTCCTTAGTTTTCTGTTGAATTCCAGTTTCATTCTTTTATGATTGAAAAAAACACATGATGTTGTTTCAATCTTGTTACATTGTTTGTGTGTGTGTGTGTGTGTGTGTGTGTGTGTGTGTGTGTGTGTGTGTGTGTGTGTGAAGGCCTAAGGACAGCATTAAGGAATCGTTCTTTCTCTCTACCATGCAATGGAATCCAACTCCTCGGGCTCAAAGGCAAGCGCCTTTATCTTCTGAGCTGCCTTGCTGGCTCTGGTTAAATTCATTAAGATTTGCCTTAGGACCTGACACATAATGAATATATACATTTCAGAATGTGTGTCTCTTAAGCTTTGCAGACTGTGGGGTTGTTCAGGCTTGCTACTTCCTTACTGATCTCTGACTGCATTGTCTTCTGTCTGGATATCTTATGATTTGTTGAAGCTTGGGTATTTCAATCTCCTGCTAATATTGTACTGGAATATGTTGTCAATGTTCACTTGAAATACCTGGGTCTTCTTACATAAGCCTATATAAATGTGCACTTGCTGCAGTTTTCGTGGGAAATTGGCCTTTTATCCTTACAGAATGTCTTTCTTTTACTCTGTGATTGTTTTTAACTTATCTGTTTAGTTTGGTGTGGATTATGTTAATGCTTATTGGGAGTATTTTTTTCCAGTCTTTCACTTTGATCCTGTTTTAAACCTTAAGTCCAAAGAATGGATAAAGCAAGATGCTAGTACGATTTTCTCATTTTCTGGCTCTCTACTGTCTTTTTTCCTTTCCCCTCTTCTTATCCCCCGCACCTCCCCAAAAAACAAAACCAAAAGACAGTGTAATAACTTTTTTGTTGTTTTTAGACGGTTAAAAAAAAATTCTCAGTTTGACTAAAGCAAATTTAAGTGTTATTTTCTTTTTAAGATGTTTTATGTAGTGTTTATATATGATGTCATGTAGTTTGTGTGTATATGGTATGTGTGTGTATGTGTGAGTGTGGTGTGCTATGTTGTCTAAATATGTGCACGTGATGTACTGTTTTATTCTGTGTGTGACGATTTTTATGTGTGCGTGCATGTGTGTAATGCAGTATGTGTGTGCTATGTATGCTGCATGCATATACCACAGTAAGTGTAAGGAGATGAGCATCCGTTCTCTCCTCCTGTCCAGCTGTTGGGGCTTGGGTTCAGGCAGTCAGGCTTGCACAGGAAGCTCTTTACCCTCTCAGCCGCCTCACCAGCTCAAGAGTAATTTCTGCCGAAGGTAAAGTGTGCATAACACTTTCACCAGCAATAAAGCTTTAAAGTGTCAATGCAAACTGGGGAAATGAGATCTGTTTGCTGTGCGCTGTTCTCCTTTTGACTCCTCACTGAGTCTCAGAGTTACAGTCTTACTTATGTAATTAGGGTACTCCGGCAGTTTTGTTTAAAATCAAATGCAATCAATAAGCTGTGATATGCCAGTGAGCTCAGTGGCTGATTTTTCAGACAAGTCTTTAACACCACTCTCTTGTTCTGTTTTGTGATACAAGAGGTTGGACATTGGGTTGGAACATGGCAGGCAAGCACTGCCTCTGAGCCTTATCCCCAACCCCTCCCTTTCTTTCCCTTTCTCTCTTTCCCTCTTTCCCTCTTTCCCTCTTTCCCTCTTTCCCTCTTTCCCTCTTTCCCTCTCTCTCTCTCTCTCTCTCTCCCTCCCTCCCTCCCTCCCTCCCTCCTTCTCTCTCTCTAACATTTATTTATTTTATACATAATGCTCTGCCTGCATGTCAGAAGAGGGTACCAGGTTTCATTATAGATGGTTGTGAGCCACCATGTGGTTGCTAGGATCCTGTCTTACTTTTTAGTTTGAGACAGGACTGTACTAAGTTGCCCTATGTGCCTTCTGACCTAACTGTGCATCATGTATAAATGTCTTAGCTGAGTAGAGTGACTTTGATCAAGAGCTTGGAACACTTACGACCTGAAGTTTGGTAGTAGTTGTTATCTCTGAGTCAAGAAATCAATGATGAAATACTATCTTTATCTTCAAATTCAAAGAAAATGGTACGTTACCATATTAAATTCCACTAAGTGCCAGCAGCCATAGAAACCTGTCAGACGTTTCCTCTGATTCTGTTTCCTCAAGAGACGATATTTTTATCCAGCTATAGGCTAGCTCCTCAGCAGAAAAAGTTAAGTAATTTAATGCTGTTCTGTACTTCATTGATTTTTTTTTGTTTTTTTTGTTTTTTGTTTTTTTTGTTTTGTTTTGTTTTTCGAGACAGGGTTTCTCTGTGTAGCTCTGGCTGTCCTGGAACTCACTCTGTAGACCAGGCTGGCCTCGAACTCAGAAATCCTCCTGCCTCTGCCTCCCAAGTGCTAGGATTAAAGGTGTGCACCACCACTGCCCGGCGATTTTTTTTTTTAATATCAATCTTTTCCCACCAATTAAAGACCCAGTTTGACCCCTCCATATACACTGTTTCTCTGGATTTGTCAAGAGGGTTTTTCTACTGTCTAACTTTGAACACAGATTTTCATTTCAAAACAGTACATATTCAAAAATTAAATTCTACCAGCCTATTTATGAGACATTTCCAATAGGAAATACTTTATGAAAGTCCTATAATTTTTAACATAATGAATTTAAGTTATTGATCAACATTGATCATTGAGTAAATAACAGTGATAGGAAATTTGATTTATATTCATTTAAATTTTACTTATAAAAACAAATTATCTCATGAAAATTGATGAAGTTTTGTTTGCTAGAGAATTTCAGTTGATTTCTTGGGGTATAGTTAAATTAGAATAACTAGTCCACAATACAGTAGAACTCATGACATTCAGAAGTGGTTAAAACAAATTATTGTCTCTACAATTGGCTTTTGTCCTTTTCATCTACTTAGCTCTTTATTCATTTTTGCTTGTTTACATTTGCAGTATTTAATTTTCCACCATCTTGACACTAATGCCTAACTCATGTTCAGATTTTAAGAGTAATGTTTATGTAACTTATTGATGTGTTTCCAAGTATTACTCTTGCTTTGTCACATATATTAAGCTGTAGATGCTCATTCATATTTAAAGATTATTTATTGTATTCTTCTCTTGTCCAGGTTTTTAAGATTGTTTTAAGTTTGGGTTTTTCACTAGCTGTTATTTATTTTTAATCTAACAATACATTATTAGAATGTGTATTCATAATATAGGTTGAATTTGATTTTTTTAACTTTTTACATTATTTTATTTTTCAGTTTAAATAACTTTTTTACTGCTGTGCTAGGAATTAAACTTAGAGACTTACACATGCTAGCCCAGTGTTCTACCATAGGATTATACTTCCTGCCAATACTAAACATTTTTTAAGTGGATATTTCCTTTATTTACATTTCAAATGTTATCATCTTTCCCAGTCCCCCACACACACCCCTAGAGACCCCCTATCCCATTCTTCCTCTCCCTGCCTCTATGAGGGTGCTCCCCCACCCACCCACTCCTGCCTCCCTGCCCTGGCATTCCCCTATACTGGGGCACTGAGCCTTCATAGGACCAAGGGCCTCTCCTCCCATTGATGCTCAACAAAGCCATCCTCTACTACATATGCAGCTGGAGCCATGGATCCCTCCATGTGTACTCTTTGGTTGGTGGTTTAGTCCCTGGGAACTCTGGGAGCATCTGGTTGATTAATATTGTTCTTCCTTTAGGGTTGCAAACCCCTTCAGCTCCTTCAGTCTTTCCCCTAACTCCTCCATTTGGGTCCCCACGCTCAGTCCAATGGTTGGCTGCAAGCATCTGCCTCTGTATTTGTCAGGCTCTGACAGAGCCTATCAGGAGACAGCTATATTAGTCTCCTTTCAGCAAGCACTTCTTGCCATCCATAATAGTGTCTGGGTTTGGTGACATTTATAATTTACAAATATTAAGTCTTTGTTCAGCTAGACTGCAGAATTAATTTTCTCCATCTCTTTTTAGCTATTAGAGAAATTAAGAGAACGTTGGATTTTCACTGGCCTATGGCATAGTTTGGAGTCAGTGAAGACAGTCATTGCAGAACCCCAAGGAGGAGAAAAAACTGATTTTGATGAATTGCTGCAAGTGTACTATGACGCCATCAAGTTCAAAGGAGAAAAGGGTAATGTGAAATAATTTCATGTCATGGCCAGCAAAAGGGCTTCTTCTTTTTTTTTTTTTTTTCTTTTCTTTTTTTGTTTGTTTTGTTTTGGTTTGGTTTGGTTTTGGTTATTCAAGACAGGGTTTCTCTGTATAGCCCTGGCTGTCCTGGAACTCACTTTGTAGACCAGGCTGGCCTCGAACTCAGAAATCCTCCTGCCTCTGCCTCCCGAGTGCTGGGATATTAAGGCCTTATATTACCTGAACTAAACTATTACGTCAAGAAGGAAGGTAGGATACGTGTAAATGCCTTCTTCACTGACTACTTAAGTAAGATCTATAGCTTCACACAGATAATGTAGTTTGTGCTTATAGTCTACCATTTAAGATAAACTTAGGAGATTTTGTTGTTGTTTGTTTTTAGCTTTCTTTTGTGTTGTTTGAAATGGTCTTACTATGTAGGCTAGGCTGACCTCCAACTCACAGAGATCCACCTGCCTCTGCCTCCCTACTTAAACTTAACTTCTTAAAACCCCAGGAATAGTGGTGTTTGGTGGTAATCCCTGCACTCAGAAGAAGTGGAGGGAGGAGGGTGCACACTGAGGCCAGCCTGGCTTCTAATGCTGTCTCAAACAACAGAGTAGCAGCCTCAGCTGTCACATTTACAAGAGTTGGATATAAAAGCTAATGGCAGTAATTGAGGAACAATGCAACAATGAGAGAACTGTCATATGATTGTTAATCAGTTTATAAAGATCTGTTTTATGATCTTATGTATATGAGCCTGACTATATGTGTGTGCACACATGGACAAGTGTACAAGGAGGTCAGAAGAGGGTCAGCAAGTGTAAATACAGTTGGTGACAAGGTGACAACCAAGTATGGGAGTGTGTACTTTCAGTTCCTGGGGATCAGAGGGGAAGGATTGAGAGTTCAAAGCCAGTGTGGTTTACATACTGAGATACCGTCTCAAACAAACAAAAACTTCGGGCAGAGTGGTACATGCCTGTGATCTCAGCACTCTAGAAGCTGAGGCAGGAAAAATGTTGAAAAGAGGCCAGATTTATTTTATTTTATTTTATTTTTTGTTTGTTTGTTTGTTTTTACTTTGGGTTTTCTAGACAGAGTTTCTCTGTGTAACAACCCTGCTGACCTGGAACTTGCTTTGTAGTTTGTAGACCTGGCTGGTCACAAACTCACAGAGTATCTGCCTGCCTCTGTTTCTTTCCCAAGTGTTGAGATGAAAGCTGTGTGCCACCACACCTGCCTATAGGGAACTTTAAATGCACAGGTTGTTAATTGACTTGCTAACATTTCCATCTAATTTTGTTCCTTCTTTATTAAAAGATAATGAGATTTTTTAAACCGTGTCTCATAAAGCAATCCACGGTTACTAAAAGAAATACTATGACGATAATAAGCAATTTTGGAGAATTTTAGTGCACTTTTCAAAATGTTTAATTTCTGTTGCTTAAGATGGAGCCCTTCTCATAGCAGTCTGTCGTGGCAAGGTGAGCGAGGGTCTGGATTTCTCAGATGATAACGCCCGTGCTGTCATAACCGTAGGGATTCCTTTCCCAAATGTGAAGGATCTTCAGGTAAGCCACCAAAGCCTTGAGAAGTTCTGTCTGCATGCTATGTGTAGAGTCAGTTATATGTTTTCTTGTATTCTTAGATATTCAACTCTCTGGAGAATCTGAGTGGATGGAAATATTTTTGTAGGGAGTGTTTACTTGTAGCATACTGTTTTGTACAACAATGAATAATTTTGAAAGTGTGGCCTCTATCAGGTGCATCAGTATCCTCTGTGAATTTGATGAAAACACAGTGGGTTTTTTTCCCCTCCAGTCTCTATCAGGATTTTCTGAGTTAGAAATGGCTCCGGAGAGGCCCACAGTTTGTGTGTCATCAGCTCCTAGCAGGACATTCACAGGATCCCCAAAGGATTCTAAGGTCCTTTCTATATCTCACTCTCTAGTGCTTTGCCTTGTAGATCTCATGGTTTCAGCTGCTTAGATTTCTTCCAGTCTCTTCCACTTGAGCTCAGTAGGACTGGCCTTGTACTTCAGAGCATGTGTGCTGCCGTCAGAGAACTGGTCAGACGGGGCTGGGAACAGTGAACACCACCTAATGAATTCCCCAGTTTCCTGAGCAAAGCTTGTGTTGTTTGCCATCTATGCCCTGAAAATGTTGGCTTTATTTTGCTCAAATTTTATTTTTGGTTTAAGTAGAGGAGTTATTTCTAAAGTAGTTATTTCATCTAGACCAGTTATACTCAACCCCTTTGGGTCACAACCCCTTTGACAAGCCTCTATCTCCAAAAATGTTTACACTGTGATTCATAACAGTAGCAAAATTAAAGTTATGAAATATCAACAAAAATGGTTTTTTGGTTAGGGGTCACCACTACACGAGGAACTGTATTAAAGGGCCGCAGCCTTAGGAAGCTTGACGACCACTGGTCTAGAGCAAATAGGTTTCGTTTCATTACCACTGTTTGCTTCCTAAGCTTTATTCTGAGTTTATTTATATTAGTGAGTACTGAGAGGATATATTAGGCTTCCCTAGAGAATTGGAAGCAACTGATGAAAGAATGTGCATATAAGTGTTTGTATGTATACACACATACATATTACATGCATCTGTATTCATTCAGTCACCTGATTACAGAAGCTAGCTGAAACGTGTCACAAAGGACACATGCAAGCAGATTGCATGGCTCAGTTCATGGAGCTGAAAGTCTTAGAATTACAGATGTTAGTGATGCAGCCCATCCAAGGTCAAAGGCCAACCATCTCCCACCCCAGGGATGGCTCATGCAAATTCTTGGGTCCAAAGGCTAAAGGGCTTGCGGTCTGAGATCCAAAGGCAGCGGTAATAGAAAGATACACCAGCTTCAGAAGGACAGCAGAGAGGTTTCTCTCTCCGGTTTTACTTCTCCTTTCTGGCCCACAGCTGAGTGTCTTCTCCACTGACACACAAACCAGTATCTGGAAGTACGGTCAGACACCCAGAAGAAGTAGGTCATGATTTACCTATTTCCTAGACATCCCTCAAATTAATCATGTTAGCATTCAAAAATAGCACCTCAGTTGGCATTATCATCTATCTTGGAGGGTTCCTTTTGTTTTTTCAGGCACTTGAAGGTGCTAGCAATGTGAGAACAAGACATGGCATTTCCTACCCACTGAGCTGGCACACTGAGTATGGTCTATATAGCCTTACTCCCAGGTTACAGCCAATTAAGATATCATGCCACAATAAGAGTGCTTTCAGTAGCATAGTTATCTTCAATATTGTTAATATGTTAGTAAACACTATAAACTATATACTTCTTCTCTAGGATAGAGAGGTTTTTGGGTAATATCAACAATAAATAAGCAATAATTCTTTCATTAGCTCCTAGTCTTCCCAAACTCTCTGAATTTCAAATTTTCTACTTCTTTGGGAGAATATGTCATACAGTGACTCACAATCTAATCCCTCTAGAGTTTGTTGGCCATGACAGCTTCTACTGACTGGCCTCCTGCCAGTGTGCTAGGCTGTATCTGCTAGTCTGAAATGGCTGGTACTGCCCAGATACTTGCTGTGGCAGTGACATGTGCTCTGGAACACCCTGTGTTCACCATCAACAGCTTTTAAACTGAATTCTGCAGAAGTCCAGCTTTGCTGTTGGCCTAATATTGTGATTGCCTGGTGTCCTATGTATGTCCTGTCATTTTACCCTGGCCCTGCAGTGTTTTATAAATGTACTTTCTTACATGTGGACAACCTCTTTCATCTCACATACTACATAATCTTTTAGCATCTTAAATATACTTCCCCTTAAACAGATTCTTTCCATTTTTGCTTATATTCTTACTAAGTTTATATTCTTACTCAACACATTTTTCAAAAATGGAAAAGATGACAAACTTCATGGCTAATATTAAAAGTATTATACTTACAAAGTAAGGAAGTCCAAAATTATTCGTGATTTACAATACTCATTACCTTTAAGATGAGAAATTATCGGGGACTGGAGTTCAGTGGTTAAGAGCACTGACTGCTCTTCTGGGGGTCATGAGTTCAACTCCCAGCAACCACACGGTGGCTCCTGACCATCTCTAATGGGATCGGATGCCCTCTTCTGGTGTGTGTGAAGAGAGTGACAGTGTATGTACATGCATAAAATAAATAAATAAATAAATCTTTAAAAAAGAGATTATCAAAAGGTACTTTATTCTTTCCCATAATTTTAGTAAAAAAATGTTTTAAAAATGGTGAGCATATACCAAAACTCAGGTAGATGTCAAAGCCACTGGAAATAAGGATCTTTCTAAATCATATTGAGGGATAGCTCTTAGGTCACTTCAGTTACTTCATTTTCTAACGTGTTCATCCTCAATTCAATAAAAGCACATTCCTTGGTAATGTGGAAAAAAAATGGTGAGCATATAAGGATTTGTTGTATTATTCTTTGCTAGTTTTTCAAAAAATCTTTTTTTTTTCTTCAGCATGCCTGGTTAGTTCTGAGGCTGAATTGGGTTTATTTTTTCCCAATCTGCTTTTTTTTCTTTCTTTCTTTTTTTGGTAGAACATGATTTTAATATTTTCAACTGTTAATATTCAACACACAGAATAATTATTTTAAGATATATTTTGTTGTTATATCTCTCTTTCATTTCTGATTTTATTAATTTGGATACTGTCTCCGTGTCCTTTGGTTAATTTGGCTACGCCTCTTCCGTGTATTTGCTTCTTTTTGTCAAGAGGCGTAGACAGCAGGAAATAATCAAACCCAAGGCTAAAATCAACCAAATAGAAACAAAAAGAATTATACAAAGAATCAACAAAAGCCAGAAGCTGGTTCTTTGAGAAAATCAACTAGATAGATAAACCCTTAGCTCTCTTCACTTTCTTTTTTGAGACACTTAGAGCTATGAGTTTTCCTCTTACCACTGATTTCATTGTGTTCCATAAGTTTTGGTATGATATGTCCTCATTTCCATTAAATTGTAAAAAGCCTTTCATTTCTTTCTTTATGTCTTCCTTGACCAAATTATCATTGAGTAGAGCATTGTTTAGCTTCCATATATATGTGTGCTTTCCATTATTTTTGTTGTTTTTATGATCAGCCTTAGTCCTTGATCTGATAGGGTGCAAGGGATTATTTCGGTCTTGTGTCTGTTGAGGCCTGTTTTGTGACCAATTTACATGGTTAATTTTGGAGAAGGTACCATAAGGTGCTGAGAAGAAAGTATATTCTTTTGTTTTAGAATGAAGTGTTCTATAAATATCTGTTAGATCCATTTGGTTCATAACTTTTATTAGTTTCACTGTGTCTCTGTTTAGTTTCTGTTTCCATGATCTGTCCATTGCTGAGAGTGGGGTGTTGAAGTCTCCCACTATTATTGTGTGTGAGGTATCTGACTGGAGCCTGTCCTTCCTGTGATCCTGGTAGTGTCAGAACTCCTCAAAGTTCAGCTGTCTCTGGCATTCTGGGATCCTGGGACCCTGAGATCCTGGTGTGACCAAGCTCCTGGGTTCCTGTGATCCTGTGATCCTGGGAGTGTTGGGGCGCTGGGGAGTGGATCTTCCTCTGGGTGTTGTGGGACTGGCTGCAGAGATCGCACCCCAGTTCTTCTCAGGGCACTGACCCAGACCAGATGGAACTTGTGCCCTCAAAAAATCTTATGGTTAAAAAATGTTTATAAGACAGTATCCTTTATTTTTTCTGCCTTCACTCCAACAAATATAATTCTGGGCTCTGCTATCACACAAAACTTGGTTTGTTAATACTTTCTTACTCTGTTAATCAGCTTTCCATCACTATGATAAACAACTTCCACGATTAAAAGACTTGTTTTACTTACAGTTTGGGAGGTTTCTGTCCATGTTTGCTAGGCCCCAGTGCCTTATGCTTGTGGCTAGGCAGAATGTCATATCATGAAGGAAGCAAAGAGACATCTCTAGCTATCTTAACTTCTACTAAGCCCACCTCTTAGAGTTTTTTATAACCCACCGAAAGTTCCACAAGTCAGGGAACAAGTCTTTAATATTCTGGCCTTTGGAGGACTTTAATCCAAACAATAGCCTAGTCTTGTTTATCCCTCCCTGTCTCCCTCCCTCCCTCCCTCCCTCCCTCCCTCCCTCCCTCCCTTCTTCCTTCTTTCCTTCCTTCCTTCCTTCCTTCCTTCCTTCCTTCCTTCCTTCCTTCCTACCTACCTACCTACCTACCTACCTACCTTCCTTCCTGGGTATTCTTTTCTTCTTGGGTATGTTATGGTATATTTGCACAAATGAGTTTGTATGCCCATGTCTGCATATGCAGTAGAGACAGGAAGACATCAGGTGTTGTACTCTATTACTCTCCAACTTTTTTTTTTTTTTTTTTTTGAGATAGGGTCTTCACTAAACCTGTTTTGGCTATGCTGCTGGCCCCAGAGCTCTCGGGATTCACTTGGGTCTTCAGCATTAGGGTAAGAGGCATGTGTGGCTTTGTGGGGTTGCTAGGCATTCCTAAGCAGGTCTTGCTTGCATAGCAAACACCTGTCTTAGTTAGGGTTTTCCTTCTGTGAACAGACACCGTGACCAAGGCAACTCTTATAAGGACAACATTTAATTGGAACTGGCTTAAAGGTTCATCAAGGTGGGAGCATGGCAGTGTCCAGGCAGGCCTGGTACAGGAGGAGCTGAGAGTTCTACATCTTCATCTGAAGGCTTCTAGGAAAAG
This sequence comes from Mus musculus, assembly GCF_000001635.26. Classification (NCBI taxonomy): domain Eukaryota; kingdom Metazoa; phylum Chordata; class Mammalia; order Rodentia; family Muridae; genus Mus; species Mus musculus. Next base: position 86,103,649 of record NC_000077.6, on the reverse strand, counting down.
ACTGGCAGCTTCCAGGCAGCTAAGAGGAGGGTCTTAAAGCCCATGCTCACGCGACACACTTACTCCAACAAGGCTCTACTTCCAAATAGTGCCACTCCCTGGCCTAGGTGTACTCAAACCACCACACCATCTCCCTAGCTCCAGGAGTATTTCCTTATCAGCAATATCAGGGGTAGAGGAAAGTATGTTTCACATTGTCATTTGTCCTCACCAGTCTTGTGCAACAAATCTAACCCTTAGTGACTTGAAATGTTAATTATTTGTTGTACGTCACACATCTACAGAGTGTGCCTGACCAGTGCCAGGTGCTGGGAAGGATTATTCGTATGCCACATGGAGTGTAAAAGAAAAACAAAAATTTCAGGTTTTGGTGAAATTATGTCAAACTACTGTTGTTTAAGGAAACTGTTGCAAATCCAAAGTCATGAAAAGTTTGCCACTAATATTTTCTTCTCTTTCTTTATACAAATTTTAAATGTTGATGTATGATCCTTAGTGAGTAGATTTTTCTATTCAATACAAAATAAAGTCCTTTCTTACATCAAAAGTGAGTTCTCTGTAGACAAAAAAATTGTGATAGAAAAAAATTCTTTTCAATTTATTTGCCAGTCTCTGTCTTTCAGTTACAGAGTTTAACTTGTTTATATTTAAAGTAGTCACCCCTGGGGAAGGACTTGCCATTGGTTGTTCTTCTTGTCCCGTGCTTTTTGTTCTGTAGATCCTTCACCGTTGCCCTTGTATGCCCAGTTGCTTTGTAGTACACCAAGAGGTTGAATGTCCTCTACCCAAAGTGCTTGGGACTAAAAGTATTTCATTTTTCAGTGTTTTAAGTTTTAGAATATTTACAGAGTTTACTGTGAGCATCTTTCATCTGAAAATCTGAAATGCTCTGAACACTGAAACTTCTTGTGCTTCATATTAATCACCACGTATGTTTCAAACTTCAGTCCTCAGACTTCCCCCTCCTTCCTTTTGTGAGTAGGTTTCAGTCATTTTGTTAGTGTTTATGTTGAGAGTTATGACTATAGAGATTTACCTGCCTCTGCCTTCTGACTGCTGGGATTAAAAGCGTGTGCCACCATGCCCAGCTATTACTTTTTAATTTTTTAAAATTAAAATATACTTATATCTTCTTCCTCCAACCCCTCAAATCTCTTTCAAATTCATGGCCTCAAATGCTTTAATTATTTTTGTTTTATATTTATGCAAATAGGTATGCTAGTGTAACCTGAGCCTCTTTATGAACTTGTATGGACCTGTTTTAGGACAACCACTTAGGGATTAGATAGCTTTTTTTTTTTTTTTTTTTAAAGACAGAGTTTCACTATGTAGCCCTGATGGGCCTGGAAATTTCTATGTAGATCTGACTGCCCTCAGACTCAGAGATCTGTTACCTCTGCATTCTGAGTGCCAGAACTAAAGACTTGTGCCACCATCCCAGCCTTTATTACCTCTTAAAGCACACACCCAAGGATTCATTTATTGTGTTATTCTGTTTATGTCTGTATAGTCTGCCAGGTGGTTTGCATTGAAGATGTTGGCTTAGCTGAGTCTTCTTCTCAGGCTTCTATAGGCTGCATTCTCAGCTGTAGTTTGAGATTCCCTTCCAAGCTCATTCAGGTTAATTGACAGAATTCAGTGTCTTATGGCTAGAGAACTGAGATTCTTTAGAACTCAGGAGCCACTAAGTTTCTTAGAAACTACTCAGTGTCACTTCTGTAGAGCTGTCTTGGAATCTTCTCTAGCAAGGTCTGTAGAGAATGTATTGATATGACTACTCATTAGTCACCATGGAGTGTGCTACCATAATGAGCCTCATAACTACATCCTCTAAAACTACTTCAAATTGCTAGACTCTAAACTAGAACTTTATATTTTTGTGATAACTGTTTGTCATGAAGAAATAATGGAAGCTATCTATAGGTAAAAACTGTTTTAATATTCAAATAGAAATGAAATGGATTAATTTCGGCGTTGTTTTCTGTATTACATTTGAATTCACATTTTTTAAAGTTCAGGTTCATGTCTGACTTAGAAAAGTAATTTGAGCGAGAAGAAGGAGGCAATGACATTAATTTTATGATACTAATTTTTCTTAAGTTTAAGGAAGATTATGGAAGTAAAAAATTTAAATAGAGCTTAAAAACTGACCTATGACTTCACTGCCTCCCTAGCGGAGCCTGGCTTTTAGATAGACAGGAAAATGGATATTAGTGCCAAAACTAGGACTTCGTTGGCTGTGACCGGGATTTCCTCTTCCCACCGTGGGGACTAGAAAGTAGAGGTAGGAAAATCTCATTTTGGAGCCAAGTGTGACTTGTTTAGTTCAAGTCATAATTTATTACTCATTCTTTAGGGACCTGGAAATAAAGAACCCCACTATGAAATGCTGATAATGGGCCACTCTGAGGGCCGAGCATTAAGCTGACTTTCCCGGTGAGAATCTTTTTTTTCACTTCCACCTTTCCCAGATGCTTCTGATCTGTGAGAACTTTCTTAATCATGTAATAGTGTAAAGGAAGACTTTCTGTGCACTAGACTGAAGCACTTGTGGGGCATGAGAGGGAACCCGGGCTTTACTGTAAGTAGAAGTTGTAGGAAAGCATACCTTTAAGAATTATCTTCTTTTAATGCAATTAAGTCACACAGAGCACAGCTGCCTTCTAAACGGTTACCTGAAACAAACCCATTAGCAAATTACAATTACAAAAGCTGCAACATTAAAATTCAGCCATCCACATCTCAAATTGGTGATATAGACATAGATACCAGGTTATGACAAAACTATTCACATTATTAAGACAGGTTAGAATAATGAAACAATCTCTCTCTTTTTTTTTAACCTAGCTAGAAGCACAAACTACTATAATAGGTTCTGGGAACACAGTGACACAATGTCTATAGCCCCTTGTCTGAGGCAGATTACAGTGTAAGCAAGGTATCCTGACGTGAAAGTAAGAAACAGTCGGCGCTGCGATGAGGGCTGTAAGAGAGAGTGCAGGAACCATGAGAACGTTACAGCGGGTCTTTATGGGTCAGGAACGGCTTCCTGAGGAAGTGTTATTTAATCTGACACAGGAAAGAAGGTGAGAATGGTGTAGGTGAACAGATCGAACAGCGGTCTTCTCAGCACAGCAGCGTACGCTAAGGCCCTCATAGGTGAAAGAGGAGAGGAGACAGTTTCCAGGAATTGCAAGAGCACAGACTTGGGGAACTGGGACAATGGCCTGTGAACTCAGGCTGGGAGAAGCACTTAGAAACCAAATCACCTAAGGCTCCGTATGCCAATTTCAGGACTTGGGATTTTATTCTGTATTATGGGAAACCTGATCCAGGAACAGAGCCTAAGGTCAGAGTAGAGTGGAGTTCCGGTTATAGTGTAACATCTGACATAGAAACCCACCTGGATCTAGCCTCAGTAACAACATATGCTTCCCCGTGGGGGGCGGCCATGTATGTAAACTTGAAGCACTGGAACACCAAACTCAGTAACACGTAGGAGGCTGACAGTTTATAGTTGGAGTGGCTGGAAATCCTCAGGCTGACTGAGTTGGTCTCAATTACTTACACCTTACTTTTGCTCAGTTTTTCTAGCCTTAAAAAGAAAAAAAAAGATATTTATTTGACTAAAACATTGAAAAGCAATTTATAAATACATCTTAAATTAAAAAAAAAAAGTTTAAGTAAACAACCTAAATTGACCACTTGTATATTTGCCCTGGGCAGTAAAAGTGAGAAAACAACAAACTCTGAAAGACAAATAAATAAACCAAACAGAAAATCCATAAGATAAATAGATGAGTTGCTGTGGTCACTTTCTCTCCTCTCCCTACTCCAGGCTGGAAATTGGACCCAATGATTTGCACACAATAGACAAGCACTCTGCCACAGAGCCTCATCCTCTGGATCAATTGTCTGTATTCTTTAAAGGGATAAAGACAAATAGTAGTTGATAGTTCAACATTTTCTTAATTTATTTTCTTTCATTCGCCTGGTGTTTTTGCAAACACAGGAACTTTGTATATTGGTTTTGGTCTCAAACTTGGCCTAAGTCCTAGACTCACTTGTCACTGTGGGCACAAGTAGATTGATTGAGACTTTTGTTCCCACTGATTTGTTGACACAACATAATTAGCAGCACTTCCTCAAGGGGAAGTAGGAAACTGGGCTTTGACTTCTCTAAAAATAAATGTAATCCCATTCCTCAGCAGTGCGTTTGAGTTGTGGATTTCAGTTACAGAGTCTTAGGCAAAAGGCTGAGAGGCAAGGGATTAATCCTGTTAGCTCCTGCTCATTCTGTCAGCTCTCTTCTAAAACTATAGGTTGCAGACACATAGCAGGGCTTCAGGTATGCCACTCAAGTTTTCCAGTTATACATATCTTGAAGTATCAAATAATATAAGTCGCAATATGTATCACTATTTACAATATTAGTTTTCCTGGTTTTGACTGAGTTTAATAGTTTGATAAAAGCAAGTGTGGCACTATTTCCATAATCCTAGAATTTGGGAACTGAAGCAGGAGGATCTCAAGTTCAAGGCCAGCCTGCTCCATAAGGAGCCTTCAGTAAATAAATAGGTAATCATTTAAAGCCTTAGACGAGTAGTGTAAAGCTTCCTAACAATAGGACTTAAAGTCAGTATGCAAGGGTGTATAGTGGTACAGTAACTTGTAATGTCCTTTTCTACTCTATCAGTTTAGTGGATTTGTGGCCTTGATATCAGAGTTTATCAACCTTGGCACTGTTGATCTTTTGCCTACTACAGTGTATAATCTTTAGTCAAATCTCTGCCTTGCCCCACTGCATGCTAGTAACCCATCTCCTGCCCTTACCTGCCATGAGACAACACAAAAGTACATCCGTATTGCAGATAGCCCCAGAGGGTACTAGCGATCCAAACTCAGCTCCCTTAACTGTACAGCAAGTCAGCACTTTACCCTCTGAGCCATTTTCTTAGTTCCTGCACTTATATTAAGTTACATTTTACCAAGTTGGAAAACTGTCGAATAAAGCTTTTACTAAGAGTCTAGTACATACTAAATACAGCAGATGGTTTATTATAAAATCTCTTGGTCCCGCCCGCCACAGTCACAGCCCCACTCCTGAGAGGCCGTGGCACATACGTTGTTAGCTGTCTCATCACACATCTATCTATAGTTCATCGTTACTTAGGGAGTTTAAGAAATTGCTTACTTCCTATTTGAAATAAGGATTTTAGCTCAGTTAATCTACTTTTCTCTTTTATATATCCTTTCACATATCTTAACATTGCATAAAACCTCAATTGTTTTTTGAAAACAATGATTGAAAATACCGTTCATTATAGTCAACATTTTCCTTCCTATCTTAAATTGGAGAGGTAATAATACTGTTTATCCTCTCCACTTCTTAATTTCTGACTGGTCTGTGTAGTCCAGGCTAACCTTAAACTTGGTGCCTTTCTGCCCCAACTTGCATATGCCAGATCTCTGGTTCCCTGGGACCTTCCCTTTCTTCTATGGTTTTGGCTGCATTCTGGGGATGGAACCCAACCCTCGTGCCAGTGCTCTACCACAAGCTTTACTCACAATGCCCATAGCTTTGCCAGAAGGAACAGGGTTTTTGCTGTGTTGCCAACGCTGTCCTTGAAGTCAGAATCTTCCTGCCTCAGCCTTCCAAGTAGGCAGAACTGTAAGTTTGCAGCACCATACCCAGCCTGTCTCTCTTCTCTGCAGAGTACACTCTCATAGTTTTCCCTATTAGTTCCTCACCCTCCTGTTTGTGGAGTGTTTCTGTGCTTTTACAGGCTGAACTGGCTTGTTTTTAAGAAGAGACTCTGAGGGTGCATCAGTTTGAACTTCCACTTTTCTGTGTAATCGTTTATCAGTTGCTCATCTGCGTTTTCAATGTGGGATTTGGGGTGAGATCTATTTCAACATAACTGAATTAAACACCTTGTCTCTCTTGTTCATGTTAATTTGGGAAAGTTAGGAGAGTTGGTTTTTTAAAACTTTTTAAAAGCTCATAAGTTTCCAAAATGCTATGATTCTGTGTCTTATTCCATATGCACATGTTCACATGTGAGAAGCTTTGAGTGATACATTCCTGACAATAATAGAAAATAATAGCTTTTAAAATAAAACTTTCAGTTACTTTGTAAAGGCCTTTTTTCCTGGTTTTGGTCTTAAAAGTGCTTTATTTTTGTGTATTGTGTGTGTGTCTTGCATGTGTGTGCCTTGCATGTGTGTGGGTGTCTTGCATGTGTGTGTGTGTCTTGCATGTGTATGTGTCTTGCATGTGTGTGTGTGCACTGTGGCACACATGTGGGAGCCAGAGGACAACTTTCAAAAGTTGATTCTCACCTTCCATTTTGCTGAAACAGGGTCTCTCTTGTTTCTGCTGCTGTACAGTGCTCTCCAAGCGAGCCAGCCTGCTAGCCTCAGGTGTCTCCGCCTCCCTCCCATCTCACTGGGAGAACACTGGGGTTACAGGTGCAAGCCACCGCATCCAACCTTGTGGGAGCTCCAGGACGTGAAGGTGGTCTCTCAGGTCTTTTGACAAATGATTTCACTCACTGAGCTGTATCTCCAGTTTCTTATTTTAGAAGATAATGTGGATATAATAGGGATGGAAAGCTGGAGAACACTTACTGCATTCCTTGAACTCAGAATCCTCCTGTGTAGCCTCTAGAACTAGACTGATGGGTTATAGATGTGAACTCTCATGCTAGCTTCCGTGTTTTCCAGTATTCATTTAATATTTTTTTCTTACACTTCTATCTTCTTGTTTGTCTTCTTAAACATTTGATGTTGTTGGGGCTGGAGAGATGGCTCAGCAGTTAATAGCACTGACTGCTCCTTTAGAGATTCTGACTTCAATCCCTAGCAACCATCTGTAATGGGATCCGATGCCACCTTCTGGTATGTCTGAAGACAGCGACAGTGTACTCATATACATAAAATAAATCTTTAAAACACACACATGCCCATGAACATACAAGAAGCCTACAGAACTCCAAATAGACTGGACCAGAAAAGAAATTCCTCCCGACACATACTAATCAGAACAACAAATGCACTAAATAAAGATAGAATATTAAAAGCAGTAAGGGAAAAAGGTCAAGTAACATATAAAGGCAAGCCTATCAGAATTACACCAGATTTTTCACCAGAGACTATGAAAGCCAGAAGATCCTGGACAGATATATTATACAGACACTAAGAGAACACAAATGCCAGCCCAGACTACTATACCCAGCCAAACTCTCAATTACCATAGATGGAGAAACCAAAGTATTCCACGACAAAACCAAATTCACACATTATCTTTCCATGAATCCAGCCCTTCAAAGGATAATAACAGGGAAAAAAAAAACCAATACAAGGACGGAAACCACGTCCTAGAAAAAGCAAGAAAGTAACCTTCAACAAACCTAAAAAAAAGACAGCCACAAGAACAGAATGCCAACTTTAACAACAAAAATAATAAGAAGCAACAATTACTTTTCCTTAATATCAATGGACTCAACTCCCCAATAAAAAGACATAGACTAACAGACTGACTACACAAACAGGACCCAACATTCTGCTGCTTACAGGAAACCCAACTCAGGGAAAAAGACAGATACTACCTCAGAATGAAAGGCTGGAAAACAATTTTCCAAGCAAATGGTCTGAAGAAACAAGCTGGAGTAGCCATTCTAATATCTAATAAAATCTACTTCCAACCCAAAGTCATCAAAAAAGACAAGGAGGGCACTTCATACTCATCAAAGGTAAAATCTTCCAAGAGGAACTCTTAATTCTGAATATCTATGCTCCAAATACAAGGGCAGCCACATTCATTAAAGAAACTTTAGTAAAGCTCAAAGCACACATTGTACCTCACACAATAATAGTGGGAGACTTCAACACACCACTTTCATCAATGGACAAATCATGGAAACAGAAACTAAACAGGGGCACAGTGAAACTAACAGAAGTTATGAAACAAATGGATCTAACAGATATCTACAGAACATTTTATCCTAAAACAAAAGGATATACCTTCTTCTCAGCACCTCATGGTACCTTCTCCAAAATTGACCATATAATTGGTCACAAAACAGGCCTCAACAGATACAAAAATATTGAAATTGTCCCATGCATCCTATCAGATCACCATGGACTAAGGCTGATCTTCAATAACAACATAAATAATAGAAAGCCAACATTCATGTGGAAACTGAACAACACTCTTCTCAATGATACATTAGTCAAGGAAGGAATAAAGAAAGAAATTAAAGACTTTTTAGAGTTTAATGAAAATGAAGCCACAACATACCCAAACTTACGGGACACAATGAAAGCATTTCTAAGAGGAAAACTCTTAGTGCTGAGTGCCTCCAAAAAGAAACTAGAGAGAGTACACACTAGCAGCTTGACAACACACCTAAAAGCTCTAGAACAAAAGGAAGCAAATTCACCCAAGAGGAGTAGATGACAGGAATTAATCAAACTCAGGGGCAAAATCAACCAAGTGGAAACAAGAAGAACTATTCAAAGAATCGACCAAACGAGGAGCTGGTTCTTTGAGAAAATCATCAAGATAGATAAACCCTTAGCCGGACTCACTAAAGGGCACAGGGACAGCATCCTAATTAACAAAATCAGAAATGAAAAGGGAGACATAACAACAGATCCTGAAGAAATCTAAAACACCATCAGATCCTTCTATGAAAGGCTATACTCAACAAAACTGGAGAACCTGGATGAAATGGACAAATTTCTAGACAGATACCAGGTACCAAAGTTAAATCAGGATCAGGTTAATGATATAAACAGTCCTATATCCCCTAAAGAAATAGAAGCAGTCATTAATAGTCTCCCAACCAAAAAAAGCCCAGGACCAGATGGGTTTAGTGCAGAGTTCTATCAGACCTTCAAAGAAGATCTAATCCCAGCTCTTCACAAACTATTCCACAAAATAGAAGCAGAATGTACTCTACCCAACTCATTCTATGAAGCCACAATTACTCTGATACCTAAACCACAGAAAGACCCAACAAAGATAGAGAACTTCAGACCAATTTCCCATATGAATATCGATGCAAAAATCCTCAATAAAGTTCTTGCTAACCGAATCCAAGAACACATCAAAACAATCATCCATCCTGACCAAGTAGGTTTCATTCCAGGGATGCAGGGATGGTTTAATATATGGAAATCTATCAACTTAATCCATTATATAAACAAACTCAAAGACAAAAACCACATGATCATCTCGTTAGCTTCGGAGAAAGCATTTGACAAAATCCAACACCCATTCATGATAAGTCTTGGAAAGATCAGGAATTCAAGGCCCGTACCTAAACATGATAAAAGCAATCTACAGCAAACCAGTAGCCAACATCAAAGTAAATGGTGAAAAGCTGGAAGCAATCCCACTAAAATCAGGGACTAGACAAGGCTGCCCACTTTCTCCCTACCTCTTCAACATAGTATTTGAAGTCCTAGCCAGAGCAACTCGACAACAAAAGATCAAGGGGATACAAATTGGAAAAGATGAAGTCAAAATATCACTCTTTGCAGATGATATGATAGTATATATAAGTGACCCTAAAAATTCCACCAGAGAACTCCTAAACCTGATAAACAGGTTCAATGAAGTATCTGGATATAAAATTAATTCAAACAAGTCAATGGCCTTTCTCTACACAAAGGATAAACAGGCTGAGAAAGAAATTAGGGAAACAAAACCCTTCTCAGTAGTCACAAATAATATAAAATACCTTGGCGTGACTCTTAACTAAGGAAGTGAAAGATCTGTATGATAAGAACTTCAAGTCTCTAAAGAAAGAAATTAAAGATCTCAGAAGATGGAAAGATCTCCCATGCTCATGGATTGGCAGGATCAATATAGTAAAAATGGCTATCTTGCCAAAAGCAATCTACAGATTCAATGCAATCCCCATCAAAATTCCAACTCAATTCTTCAACGAATTGGAAAGGGCAATCTCCAAATTCATCTGGAATAACAAAAAACCTAGGATAGCAAAAACTCTTCTCAAGGATAAAAGAACCTCTGGTGGAATCACCATGCCTGACCTAAAGCTGTACTACAGAGCAATTGTGATAAAAACTGCAACAGACAAGTAGATCAATGGAATAGAATTGAAGACCCAGAAATGAACCCACACACCTATGGTCACTTGATCTTTGACAAGGGAGCTAAAACCATCCAGTGGAAAAAAGACAGCATTTTCAACAAATGGTGCTGGCACAACTGGCGGTTATCATGTAGAAGAATGCGAATTGATCCATTCCTATCTCCTTGTACTAAGGTCAAATCTAAGTGGATTAAGGAACTCCACATAAAACCAGAGACAGTGAAACTTATAGAGGAGAAAGATATGGGCACAGGGGAAAAATTCCTGAATACAACAGCAATGGCTTGTGCTGTAAGATCGAGAATCGACAAATGGTACCTCATAAAATTGCAAAGCTTCTGTAAGGCAAAAAGACACCTTCAATAAGACAAAAAGGCCACCCACTGGTTGGGAAAGGATCTTTACCTATCCTAAGTCAGATAGGGGACTAATATCCAATATATATAAAGAACTCAAGAAGGTGGACTCCAGAAAATCAAATAGCCCCATTAAAAAATGGGGCTCAGAGCTAAACAAAGACTTCTCACCTGAGGAATACCAAATGGCTGAGAAGCATTTGAAAAAATGTTCAGCATCCTTAATCATCAGGGAAATGCAAATCAAAACAACCCTGAGATTCCACCTCACACCAGTCAGAATGGCTAAGATCAAAAATTCAGGTGACAGCAGATGCTGGCGAGGATGTGGAGAAAGAGGAACACTCCTCCATTTTTGGTGGGATTGCAAGCTTGTACAACCACTCTGGAAATCAGTCTGGCAGTTCCTCAAAAAATTGGACATAGTGCTACTGGAGGATCCCGCAATACTTCTCCTGGGCATATATCCAGAAGATGTTCCAACCGGTAAGAAGGACACATGCTCCACTATGTTCATAGCAGCCTTATTTATAATAGCCAGAAGCTGGAAAGAACCCAGATGCCCCTCAACAGAGGAATGGATACAAAAAATGTGGCACATTTGCACAATGGAATACTACTCAGTATTTTTTTTTTTTAAAGATTTATTTACTTATTATATGTAAGTACACTGTAGCTGTCTTCAGACACTCCAGAAGAGGGAGTCAGATCTTGTTACAGATGGTTGTGAGCCACCATGTGGTTGCTGGGATTTGAACTCTGGACCTTCGGAAGAGCAGTCGGGTGCTCTTACCCACTGAGCCATCTCACCAGCCCTACTACTCAGTATTAAAAAGAATGAATTTATGAAATTCCTAGGCAAATGGATGGACCTGGAGGGCATCATCCTGAGTGAGGTAACTCAATCACAAAAGAACTAAAATGATATGTACTCACTGATAAGTGGATGTTAGCCCAGAAACTTAGAATACCCAAGATATAAGATACAATTTGCGAAACACATGAAGCTCGGGAAGAACAAAGACCAAGGTGTGGATACTTTGCCCCTTCTTGGAATTGGGAGTAAGGCACCCATGGAAGGAGCTACAGAGACAGTTTGGAGCTGAGATGAAAGGATGGTCCATCTAGAGACTGCCATAACCGGAGATCTATCCCATAATCAGCCTCCAAACGCTGACACCATTGCATACACTAGCAAGATTTTGCTGAAAGGACCCTGATATAGCTGTCTCATGTGAGACTATGCCGGGACCTAGCAAACACAGAAGTGGATGCTCACAGTCAGCTATTGGAAGGATCACAGGGCCCCCAATGGAGGAGCTGGAGGAAGTACCCAGGGAGCTGGGAGGATCTGCAACCCTATAGGTGGAACAACAATATAAACTAACCAGTAACTGGCCCCCCTCCCAGAGCTCGTGTCTTTAGCTGCATATGTATCAGAAGATGGCCTGGTAGGCCATCAGTGGAAAGAGAAGCCTATTGGTCATGCAGACTTTATCTGCCTCAGTACAGGGGAACCCCAGGGCCAAGAGGTGGGAGTGGGTGTGGGTGGGGGAGTGGGTGTGGGAGGGTGTGGGGGACTTTTGGGATAGCATTGGAAATGTAAATGAAATAAATACCCATTAAAAAAAAAAAAGAATATACCTGAGGATGGTAGGTGTTTCATCTACTCCTGATCACATCCTGTCCTGCAAAATATGACCACAAAACACACACACACACACACACACACACACACAAATTTGATCTTGCAAAATGTGACTCTGAGTTTGAGTCTATTGTCACCTTCCAGTGTCACGCTCATTACTGTTTCATATGGCTTTCACAAGCCTTCTCCATAAGAGTTCCTGCTTTTCTGCCAAGAGTTAGTAGTTGTGAACATGAGTAAATGTAGATCTCTGTAGCATGCTGAATGGAATACTACTCATTCCCCTCAGTGAGGCCTCTTAACATGGCATTCTTTAGAACTGTGTGTGTGTGTGTGTGTGTGTGTGTGTGTGTGTGTGTGTGTGTGTGTGCGCGTGCGGGGCACATGTGGGGCGGAGGGGCTGGAGAGTGAGCTTACCTCAGCTAAGCTTAGGCCCCACGTGGAGCTCCTCCCTGCACAGAAGATATTCCATCTTGCATAGCTGTGATTTCTAGATCTCCCCCACTAGCTGTGAGACTTCTACAAGAGAAATAGTAGAATGTAAAATACTTGAATGAAACAATATTTAAATTAACACAGGAGTAATCATACACTCGACTCTCACATCGCTGCAATCCCATATTTTAGGTAACTACTTTAAAAAACAGATTGGCTAGAGTGTAAAGTGACCCAAACGTATTAGAAAACATACTAAAGAGTATTTATATAAGCCATAATTTTTCAGAACATTTGTTGAACAGTTGCAAAAGTTATTGAGAAAAGGATATTTCAAAACTAAACAATGTTCTCTATATAGAATGCCAATGTACCTATTTTCATTTTTTATGTAAGTACAATCAGTTCATAAACTAAAGAAATCTATAATTCACCTAAAATAACCTGTTTATTCTGTAGTATAGTTAAATAATTAAGTGTTAAAACCCTGATTTGGGGTGAAGAGCCTAAGGCCTTAACTATATAACCTACATAATCCTATGACTTCTTCATGTTTATGCAATAGTGTATTACAACTAAACATAAAGTTCACAGAAAATCTCTATTGGATCTTAGAAAATATGAGAAAAATAAAGACTTGAACACACTTGCTTCCCCCTCCCCTTCATTCTGGACGTGCATCCTAGGCCTTACACACACCCTAGGCAAGAGCACTAGTCCTAAAATATATCCCCTACTTGCCTCCTTTTCCGTCTCTTCCCTTTTCTTTTGTTGTTGCAGTTCTTGCTAACTTATCTAGGCTGGCCTTGAACTTGGAATCTTCCTACCTTAGCCTCCTGAATAGCAAGTATTACTGCTGGCTTGCACCACCAAGGCCTTTGTCAACTCACTCAATATATAATGCTTTCCTGTTTCACATTCATTGACTTTTTATTCAAACAGTGGATAAGGTAAGGTTGGCAGAAATCATTTTCCTTGTTTTTAGAGGAGAGTAACCTCAGAAAAGAAGTTTTGGGGAAGAACTGTGGTTATTCACAGTCTGCAAGCCATGTGCGTTTGCATCTGTTTCCCTCAGAATTGATGATAGCTTAAGTGGTAGAATTTTTCAAAGCTGCTAACTGAAGTATTTGCATGTTTATCTAACATCTTGGCATGGTTAGCCTAACTAAATTGCTGTAATGCCTATAACTCTATTAAAGTCTTAAACTAAGTCCTTTCTAGAATAGGAACGATATAATTTCCTTTATAACTTAAAGAATTAACTGTTTTGCTTTTAATAGAAAAATAGTAATTTCTTCTTTTGCTCTATGCTCTTACCTTGACAAATTGTTTGGATAATGAAAAACAGAGACCTCACTTCCATTCTGGCTAAGATGGTTTTGTGTCATTATTATAAAAGGATTAATGTGGGGATGTTTAAGTGTAACAAAGTACCCGGGTAAGCACTCTGAGGAGTAGCCCTGGCTAAGTTGTTTTAAATAATGGTGGTGACTATGTAAACAAGGGAAGATACCCAACTTCTCCATGGTCTCTTACCTGGGGATTGAATCTAGAGCCTTGTATGTGAGGGACCGGCATCGATCCCTGAGCCTCAGCCCAGCTGTTTCTTAAATTTCAAATGGTCAGGTGTCTTTTTCAACAGCTACAGTTTATGACACAAATTTTAATAGATTTCTCTAAAAAAGTATTTTATCTAGAAGCAGTTCTGATGGGTGTATGAAGTAAGTTATGTTGTTATTACTATGTCTTAGTTCTTGTTTCCTGTTAGATTTGTGGTTAAGTCCTAATGTAACAGAAAGTAACAATTGGAAACTGTTTCTAATGTGCTTTTTTTTTTTTAATATTATTATTATTTAAAGGAGAGCCTGGCTTCTTAACTCTTGGCAAAACCTTTTTTTCCCTCATTTAAAAAAATGTTCTATATTTGGCTAAGTTGGTGTTTCAGAAATGTTGAAAATATGCCAAATAAATAAAACCAGTTACACTCCTTTTATCTAGCCAAAATATTCCACATTACAAGGTCTTAGGCTCAGTTGAGAGCTCAAACTGTTGGAATTTATATTGTGATACAATGATAACAGTGTTTATACTGCACTGTAACTGAGCAGTAACTGTCTCTCCTGCACAGTCTTTGTCTCCAGCTTGGGTATGCTGTAAATGCCAGGGTTTAAAGCTCTGCCTTGACCAGAGTTAGAACATTCTTCAGTACTTACCAGAAAAGTGTGTTTATTTTCCTCAAGGAGGCTTTCTTAATGTTATTAATTAGTGGCTTTAGATGATAGTTTGTTCTTTTTTACTTGGTTGTTTGAACTTTAAATGCTTTTAATTTAATTTGATTTTTATATAGGAAAATATTACATGTTTAACATATTTCCCCACACCTCCTACCCTGACTTTTCTCACCTGCCCTTCTATCTATCTGTCTCCTATGTTTCTCCAGACAGTTTCACTTCTACTTTCATTTTTCATATGCATGTAACTATATATATAAATCTAGGAATCATAAGAGAAACATACAACATCTGTCTTCCTGAGACTGGCATAATTCATTTAATATGATTATCCATTTGCATCCATTCCCTGCAAGTAACATAGCTTCATTCTTCTTTATAACTGAGAGAATTGCATTGGCGTACATTTACCACGTTTTCTTTCTCCATTCCTGTCTGTTGACACCTAGGTGGTTTGATACCTTTGCCATTGTGAGTTATGTGGTAGTTAACATTGATATACAGTATCTCTGATATATTGTCTCAGAGCCCTTTGGGTAAATACCTAGGAAATATATATATATATATATATCTGGACTTTGTGTTAGTTGGTTTTTTTGTTTGTTTGTTTGTTTGTTTGTTTGTTTTTAGTTTCTTGAGAAATTTCTACACTGATTTCAGTAGTGACTGAGCTGGGTAGCTTTTCCACCAGCCGTGTGTAAGAACTCCCTTTTCTCCATCTCCTTGCCAGCATTTGTTGTTATTTGTATTCTTAATGACTGGCATTCTGACTGGGGTAAGATAGAATCTTGGTGTAGTTTTGATCTGCATTTCTCTGTTGGCTAGAAAGATGGACTGTTTATTGCATTCAACTTTTGAGAACTGCCTATTCATTTCCTAAGTCTGCTTATTGACTGGGTTTTTAATTTGTTGTTTAGGTTTGTTTTTTTTTTTTTTTTTTTTTTTTTTTTAGTTCTTTGTGTATTCAACACATTAATCCTTGTTGGTTAGAGAGCTACTAAAGATTTTGCTCCCATTGTGTAGGCTTTTTTTTATTTGATTGTTTCCTTGACTGTATAGAAGGATTTTACTTTGATAAGGTCTTTGTTGTTGATTGTAGAACTTTTTTTGTTGTTTTGTTTTGAGATAGGGTCTCCTGTAGTCCTGGCTCAACTCACCCTGTTGCCCAGCCTGGCTTTAAAGTCTTTCTCAGCCTCTGGAGTGCTAAGATTACAAGTGTATTCTACCACACCTCAATTGGAAGCTTGAGGCTTTAGTCCTAACAGAAAAGAAACTGCTTGAATTAATTGCTTTCACGAGGGCATATATTGCTGAAATCATAGTACACATAGCTTTGAATTTAAATAAAATTTGCTTTCATGTAGAATAGTGGTAAAGTGAAGAGATTCATTTATAGTTCTAACTCATTTTTGTCAAGCCACTTTATTTCTTCAGAAACTACTTATAGCTAATAAAAGGGGGCTGGAGAGATAACTCGATATTTAAGAGCACTTCCTACTCTTTCACAAGATCAGAGTCCAGTTCCCAGCACCCACAAAGGGTAGCTCACAACTATCTATAATTTTGAATCGCTCTTTACTATAACTCCAGTGCCCTGTTCTGGCCTCTGCAGGAACACACACAAACACACACAAGTGTAAATTTAGAAGTAAGTCTAAAATCTCATAGAAGATTCCTGTTACATATGGGCTATTTACTTAAGACTAATATTGTTGGAGGTTAATGGAAAATTGAAAAATAATGTAAGGTTCAAAATTGCAATATAAACTTGAATGGTATATAATCCTTTGGATATGAATAATTCCCTTTATTTCAATTAAGTTCTTTTGGTTTTTTTTTTTTTTTTTTTTAGATAGTGTTGCCCTGGCTGTCTTAGAACTTGTTCCGTAGACCAGGTTAGCCTTGCGAGTTCAGCCTGCCTCTGCTTTCCACGTGCAGGGATTAAAGTATGCACCACTATGCCTGGCTTCATGTGCATTTTTATTGTGAATTATATCTGCTCCTAATAAAATTGAGACATGGATAATTAAGGAACTTATTGTTTGGTCTCAAGTATATTATGATGTAAATCAAAATACAAAAATACAAAATCATTCAAAACAAAACTGTTTAAAAAAAAAAAAAAAAAAGCCCTGCAGTGGCACATGCTTTTAATCCCAGCATTCAGGAGGCAGAGTCAGGCAGATCCCGGACTACCGAAGCAAGCCTGATCTACAGAGCGAGTTCCAGGACAGCCAGGGCTACACAGACAAAGAAACCCTGAATCAAGAAACCAAAAAAAGAAAAGAACAAGAAATGCTCTAACCCGTGCCTGAGTGCTAGCCGTTGGCCCTTTACATGGTTTTGTAGCTACCACCCTGCCTTGGTTGTAGGTACCTTCACTTGCCATTAAATCTGCAGCCGCCTCCTTGCTGTTTTCTTGCTTATATCAGTTAACGTTTGAGGACATACATACATCATTTTAGATACATTTTATTTCTCTAGAAACTACCAAAATAAGGATGCCTTTCGTTTTGAGTGAATTGTGAAATCTGGTAACAATAAAAATGATGTTTTGACAGACCTGTGCAGCATCTGATCCTTGCGTGGTGCACACGTGCTCAGCTGTGATAAACAGGGCGATTTAAATGACTGGGCAAGCTGAGGGAAACAATGAAAAAGCCAAGTATTTAGATGATGGTGAAAGTCCTTCTTTTTCTAAGCCATGACTAAGAGGCACGTCGAGCATGTCCTTGGCTTTCATTTGTATCTTTTGATAAAGGAACTGCCCTCTCACTTCTGTTTACACACTTTTCCAAAATTACACATACAATAAGTAATTTATTACGAATGTGGAGTGGATGGTTTACACTTTTCCCAGATAGCATAGCTGATTATAGTTTTCAATTTGAGGGAAGGCTTGTAAAAAGTATTTGAAAAGTTATGGTAGATGATCTAAAAGATCATCTTTCCAGACCATCTTGAGCCCAGTTTATGGTGTTTACTTGCTGTCAAAACTTAGAAGAAACATTCAGTGTTAACATCCATGATGTAAAATGTCTGTCTTGTTAGGCATTCAAGACGCATTGGTCAACAGGTATAATGTTATTCAACTGATGTGTGTAGCTGATGTGCACGTGGGCATGACCTCCCAAATAGATGAAAGACTAATGGCTTTGACAGTTACTAGATGGCAGAGCTAGCCTTGGGCCCTTTGCTGCTTCATATCCAAACTGTTTGTTTGGAAAGCATGCCTGGGGAATAAGAATGTTTATAAGGATGAGCAGGTAGAAGTAAAAAGGTTGTCTTTTGACATTTCAGTAATCCCTTCCAGCCCTGGCTTTACTTAGCATTTAGGCTATTTGCTGGCAGGAGAAACTGGCTTTTTCACATATGCTATGTGTCATTTTAAATTGAGCATTGGTTTTCATGGCTGATGATCATTGTACATACAGTGAAATTCTAGAACCATTTCTCATCTAATTTAGTTTCCCCGACTCCTGTTTTTAAATAGAAAAAATAATGCAACAGACTTGACCTACCTAATTACATTAGCGAGGGTCATTCAGAAAAGCTATGCAAGTGTTCAGCTCTGCAGCTTTCAGTCCTTAAGAAAGCTAGCTCTGAACTCAAGACTTGATCCAAATCCCAGCGCTACTTTAGTCTTTTCACTCCCCAATTTTCTAGTCTGTAATATAATGTAATATCTTCCTTGGAAAATTATTAGGAAAATTATGTTATTACGGCTAAGCAATATAGATCTATAAAGAAACTCACTGGATATTCTATACTAAAAACTTTGGTTCTCAGGTTTTCCAATTTTGAGATTTCTAGCTAATTCTTAATCTCAATTTTATTTCAAAAACTTTTTTTCCTTGTTTTTCTTGGTTTGAGACAGGGGATTGTTATTTTGGCAGGCTGTCCTTAAACTCCTAGCTATCCTGCTGCTACACCCCCAGCTTAGATCACAGGTATGCACTGCTGTGCCTGGCTTATTGTCAACTTTTACTTTTAGTTTAGACTCTAACCTGGGCTAAGTCAATTTTATCTTTTTCTTTAAATGTACTTATCTTCTCTGGTGCCTGCTGGGCCCCTCTCTAGCTGGAAAGTTCGAGAGCGCTTGGGCATTTTCCATCACTTGTACTCGGTGACTCAGTCCTGTAGGTTGATGCTGTTACAAGCTGGACTCTTCTGTTCCTTTCCTTCTCCAAGCCTGGCCCTCGCTATTTTTGTACTACATTCACAGACTAGCTTCATTTTTAACTATGCTCCCTCCCATACCCTGTAGCTGACATTAATTTTGTAACATTATTTATGTTGTAATAACATAACATTTATTTGATAGCCATTCATACTTACAATCTTTTCTGTTTATTTAAATTCTTGTGAGGCAGAAAACATCTTTACCTCACCTTTATACTCCTATTCTCTAGAAAAACAGCTACAGCTAGTCCAGACTGCTTATGTTTAACTGAATTCAGTGTTTCAGTTTCCATAATTTTTCTGCACTGTTTCGATTCTCATACTCTTAATGCTTTTTAAAAAATATTTTCTGTGGCATTCTTAAGAGCTACTTCAGACTAGCTCCTTCCTTTTTTTCTACACTCAATTAGTATAAAAATTCTGAAATTGTAATCCAGTCAGTCACCTGTCAGCATCTGTGGCAGATTGAATCCAGAAAACACGGAGAAAAGACCGTATTCAGATGGTCAGTTTCCTGTGTAAAATAGTGTAGTGTTGCATCTAATCTATGCCTATTCTCCAGTGCACTTTAAATCATCTCTAAATTATTCATAATACCTAGTATAATGTAAATGCTATAGAGCTGTTTTACTGCATGACTTAGGAAATAATGACAAAAAGTTATAAATGTTCAGGATAGCCCAAGGTGGGGGGTGGGTCTCCTCACTCCGATATTTTCCATCAGTGGTTGGTTAACTCCACTTTCTTAGAACATATTAGAATGGAGGAACAGCTGTCCACTAGAATATTTTGAACTTGAATTATTTTAAGGAGAATTTTTTGTTATGTAAAAAAGCAGTTCATTCTTAGGATGATATAGAGATTGAACTACAAAGACTTATGAGGCTCTTGGGAGTGGGAATAATAGTACTGGGAATTGAATAGACAGCCTCACACATCCCAGCTAAGCACTCCACACTGAGCTGCCCTCTGCCAGCCCATGCATAGTAAATGCCTTGGTGCTATCTTTAACTCTGGCTTGTTTAGACTGCCACTGAGTGACAGGCTTGGAATCTGTTACAGTGTCTTTTCGGCATCCGTGCATTTACTCTGTTCTTCCTGAGGTGCTTGCTGACCATTGCCTCGCTCTCTTACTATATTTTTCACTTGTACCATCCCCATTTGAATTTGTAAAATTTCTACTTCCAGGGTTAAAGAGATGGCTCACTGAGTAAGAGTGCTTGTTCTGTAAGCATGGGATCCTAAGTTTGAATCCCCAGATCCATCTAAAAAGCTGGGCATGGACACGTATAGCTGTAATCTCAACATTGTGGGGCTATAGACAGACAAGAGCTATATGGCCAGCTAGTGTAGCCTGAATGGCAAACTTCAGTTCAGTAAGAGGCCCTGTCCCAAGGCAATAATGCATAGAGAGCTAGAGGAAGACTCTGCCTGTTTGCAACACATGTACAACACAAACACAAATTTTAAAATAAAATAAAAATGTTCACTTCTGCCAAGATTATCCTGAGTTTAGACATTAAACTGTGTGTCTTTTTTCTTAAGATTTGTGGTGTGTGTGTGTGTTTGTGTGTGTGTGCACTCACACACACAGAGGTTTATTTGAACCACATGTATGCAGGTGCTTGACATAAGGGAGGTAGGTTCCCTGAAATTGGTACTACAGGAGGTTATGAGCCACCTGATATAGGTGCTGAAAACTGAACCCAGTTTCTCTGGAAGAACAGTAAGTGCTTTTTAAACTAATGTGCCACCATCCCCCTGAACTATGTGTTTTTGTGTTACTTAAATACATTTTCAATGGCTGCTTTAAAGTCCTTGTCTGTCATTCTCAAAACTGCCGTCATGCTTCCCAACTGGTGTGTTGTTGCTGACTGCCTATTTTTCCTCTTTCCTTAATGTGTGCCATGCCTTCTTAGTAACTTTTAATTGTATATAACACATTATGGTACATTATAGAGATGTTAAGGCCTATCTCTTCTGTGGATTATTGAATTTTGTTTTTATAGGCAATTCAGTTAACATCTGGTCATCTTGAGCTTGTGTAGGTGTGGTTTGATTTGTTATTGAGATCTCAGGAAAACCATCTTTATATTGTTTCCTCAAGGTCGAGTCAGAGTTTGTCTTAATTCTTTGTTGGGGTTGATTGAGAATAGGCCTTACTTTGAATTGCCTTTATTGATAACATAGCACATGGCCTTTTTGATATCTTAAAAGCCTGTCAGGGAGTTATACCAGTACTTATAGCTATCACCAGTCTGGCAATTACAACATCCGTAAGCATTCTTTGACCGTTTATTTGCTGTTTTTATTCTTAACCTGAGTTGGGTGCTGTCTGGTAAACCATGGGTGCATCACTCCAAACACTCACTGTTGAACTTCAACCAGTGGCTGGCAAGCTTGCCCAGCCGGCTGAGACTTCCCCTGCGGCCTCTGTGTTGTAGGCTTGCTAGGATTAGGATGACCTTTCCCACCTGGGATTATAAATAATTCATTGTTTTCCTGAGGATATGTATAGGGATAGGGTTTGAATTGTCTTAAGTGTGTCTATATAAATGATACAAGGACTGTAACTTTATTACGTGTTTCTTCACGTTTCCAAAAGCTGTTCCTAACAGTATTTAATAGCTTATCCTTTCTCCGCTGACTTAAAATTGCCCCTCATTATGCCAACTGTTAGACAATGGTCTGTTTCAGATCCTGTTCTATATCCTGGTGTTCGAGTTTTCAGGTCCTGTTTTGGTATGTTCGCTGACCAAATCACTAGTGCCATTGTAGAGTAATATAAAGTGGCTAAATAACTGCAATTAGAGTCTAAGAAGAGGAAAAGGTGTGGAAGCAGAAAACAATTATAGTAATGGTTAAAAGTTTTTCAAATGTTCTGAAAACCATAAACCCACAGATCCTCCAGCCTACACTCAGAAGACACATACAGGTACACTACAGTTTGACACAGAGCTAGAAAATAGCAAGGCATCATACAGAGGACAAGAACAGCAGCAGACGTCTAAACCTGCACCAGTCCGAGAGTAACTTAGTGCTGTCTTCACATACTGAAAGAAAGAATGTCAGCATGGAATTCCTTGCTCAAAAATGAAGACATAGCTTATAATCCAGCACTTAGGAGGCTGAGGCAAAAAGCGTGAGTGAGGCTAGCCTGAGCTACAGATTAAAGGGCCCTGTGCCAAAATACACACACACACACACACACACACAAACAGGGATGGCTAGCTAAAGTTAATTGCCAGCTAACCTGTTATGAGCAATGTTTATCTCCCTTTAAGTTTATTTACTTATGTAGAGGTAGGGTCTCACAATGTAGACCTGGCTGGTCTGCCTCTGCCTCCCTAGCGCTGGAATTAAAGGCACATACCACCACTTATGGGCAGAATCCTTTTTAAAATAGTCTAGTTTCACACAGAGTAATAGATTTCCCCCATGGTGTCTTCACACACGAGTCATTATGTTTTGTTGTCATTTGAAAATTAAATCTATAGAAGAAAACAAGAAGTTCCAGAAACTTTAAATCTGTGAGTAATCATTTAAAGATACACACATACACACACACGATATTTATTACTGCAAAGGGTAAAAAATGAGTAAAGCACATAGACTAAAGTAATATTCCAATACTTGTTTCTGATTTTGAAGTATGTGCCATAGTAATGTGAGAAATTTAGTACATTGGGAGAAATTTAGTACAAAGCATATGAAATTTCTGTACTTTTTTTTTAACTTTTATGTAAATATAAACATTCAAAAATTTAAAAATAACTTACAATAAGTGGTATTGTTTAAAATAAGAATGTGTTATGGTTTTATAGTATTTGTCAAAGTAAAATGGCATAAAATATATAAAAAGAAATTAAATTCTACTGTGTCCTCATGCCATTTGTGAAGCAGTATAATAGTATTTTAAGGTAGATTGTGTTGTTAAGATGTGTGTTGTAAATTCTAGAGCAGTGGTTCTCAACCTATGGACCACAACCCTTCCCCCTTCTAGGGTTGTATATCAGATATCCTGCAAATCAGGTCTTTACACTGCAGTTCAAATCAGTAGCAACACTACAGTTGGGTGAAACAATGACACAGTTTTATGGCTGGGGTGTCACCTCAGTATGAGGAACTGTATTAAAAGGTCACAGCATTCAGAAGGTTGAGAACCACTGGTCTAGAGCAATCTATAAAAACAAAATGGAAACACTAAATGCTGGAGATATGGCTCAGCAGTTAAGAGCACTGGCTGCTCCTTCAGAGCACCTGGGTTCAGTTCCCAGCACTGACATGGTGGCTTACAATATCTGTAACTTCAATTCCAGGGAATCGAACGCCCTCTTATGGCCTCCAAGGGCACTGTAAATACTCATACACATAAAATTTAAAAGTAAAGAGAAAATTAGAGATGAAAACACTAGAAAAAAATTTTGATACAAAAAAACTGGAATCACAGGTGGGACAATAGGAAAAAATAGCAATATAGTAATTTTAAGTCTGATTATAGCAGTAACTGCATTAATATGAGTGGCATAACCATTCCATTTCAAAAGCAAGGTTCATGGCAGGGCCCAGACATTCCAGGAAACACTGAACTGACACCATAGGCTGCATGCCCGGCCCTCGCCAGGCTGGATGCAGAAGCAAGCAAGAATGGCAGAGTGATGGGAGAGAAAGTGAGCAAATAGGTGGTGGAGGGAAGAAAAACAAAGAAAAGCCAAGTGGTTTGTGTGCTCTGAAAAGAGACGAAGCTGGAGTGGAGACACAAAGGTAGTTGCTGTTCTTGCTTCTTGAGAAACAGTGAATTATACTGCCCATCAATAAATCCAGCAACAAATGCAAGTGCCAGTGGACCTCTGCCTTCTTTCTTTGAGAAAACTGACTGTTCTGTGAGTCACAGTGACTCCCAGGAGGAGGAGTACCTGCAGAGTGAAGATCCACAACTTAATACATTAATCTACTCACTTCTAGAGCTGACATAAGTGAGCCTCCCTGCGGGCATGAGAGGAGAACTGACCCCACCCCTCATCCTGGAAGTGAGAGAGTTGACCCTGGTAGAAGGGGCATATGTGAGCCAGTCCTGCCCCTTGCTGGTTGCCACAGACACAGTGTTGGCCTCACCCCTCATCTGGGCAATGTGGAAGAGCTGGCCCTCACAGCAATGGGTACAAGAGAGCCGGTGGACAGACCAGCTCAGCTACCACCTAGGCCCAGATCCAGGACTTTGAGTTAGCCTATCCCTACATCTCCATCTATGAACTGCACATGGAGGGGATAGTCTTAATGCTGCAAGATCTCTGTGACACAGGACAACAGAATATTCAGAGGAGTCCCAGTAAAGATCTAGTATAGAAAGTGTAGCAGAAGCTAGAGGCCTTGAACCAGACCAATGACTCACTGCAGTGAACAGTTACAAGTGAAGCTGTGTGGACAGAAGTGTGTATTTTGTGACACTGCAGCTACCACAGAAGAGATGGGTTTTTTATTTTGTTTTGTTCTGTCTATTTAGAGAGGTTACAGAGGTGGAAGACAGACATGGGGGGTCAGAGAAATGAGCGGGATTGGGGTACATGATGTAAAATTCACAAAGAATTAAGAAATGTGGTTTTTTTAAATTACGTATTTTCCTCAATTACATTTCCAATGCTATCCCAAAAGTCCCCCCCACCCTCGTCCCCCCCCCCCACTCCCCTACTCACCCACTCCCATTTTTTGGCCCTGGCGTTCCCCTGTACTGGGACATATAAAGTTTGCCTGTCCAATGGGCCTCTCTTTCCAGTGATGGCCGACTAGGCCATCGAAATGTGGTTTTTTAAAAGCAATAATCATGAAACTAAACTAAAACTTAATAAGTAACATAGGTGTGTATATTAGTCACTGATCTTTCGCTGTGAAGAGATTGTGACCAGTGCAGCTCTTTTAAAAGAAAACATTTACCTGGGGTCCTGCTTACTGTTTTAAAGGTTTAGTCCATTATCATGGCAGCAGGCTGCTGTGCCCCTGGGGAAGGAGCTGAGAGTTGATGCACAAGCAGAGAGTGGGTCTGGTGTGGGCTTTTGAAACCTCAACGCCCACACTTTTGTGATACAGCTTTCCAACAAGGCCACACCTACCCTAACAAAGTCATACCTCCTAATCTATCTAAATGTTTCAAACAGCCCCACTCCCTGGTGAGGAAGCATTCAAATATATGAGCCTATGAGGGCTATTCTCATTCAAACCACCACTGTATATACTGGGTATATAAATAAATGGAATATGTGTTTCATTTATGTATTTTAATATGGACAAGTCCCCAAAGTAATATGTGGTCTCTGTAGACACAAACAAATATATACTGTCCAATAGCGTTTATTTGAGATTTCAGAAAAGGCAAACCAAGCAAGTCTGTGGCTGCCACAGTCAATCAAGGCGATCGGCTGACGAGATAGCAGTGCTGAGGGTGTCTGTGGTATCTGGATGGCGGCAGACTGCAGTTGCCAGGGCTTACGTTATACTCTGAGGATGTGTGGGTCTTACTGTGTGGAAGTGCTCTCAGCCACACGAGAGAACTGTGGAAATGTAAGAATGAACAAGACTTAAATAAGCTGAAACACTCACACGTGCAAAACAAGATACCCTAAATCAAATGTAGAATGTTAGATATTCATATGATGTTTAAAATAAGCTTTACTCATCTACCACACTTTTAATGTTTAAATTACTAGGTGGAGCTAAAACGACAATACAATGACCACCACTCAAAATCGAGAGGTCTTCTGCCTGGCCGTCAGTGGTATGAAATTCAAGCATACCGAGCCTTGAATCAGGCTCTAGGCAGGTGAGTAAATTAAAGTGGATTACGGTATTACTGTCTGTGGTTTTGTCTGTGCCCAAGGAGAGGAAGTCACATTTGCTACTTTTAAAAAATCAATGTGGTAAAATTATATTTATAGATCAGAAGTGGGAGTTGAAAACTGTGGCAAGCACTTTGCCAACTGAGACATCCTAGCCTGTGGAATAACAAAAATTACTGTCTCAAAAATGAGTTTTATTGTAGGACATAAGATTCCAGTTTATAAACACAAAGTAGATTTGTGCAAACTGGTTTAAAAATTAGTACGCTCTGTTTGTGACATTACAGTTATCCACGCAAGCTTTCCTTTTCCAGTGGAGCTATAAGATGTTCAGGTAATTCAAATAAAAGAAACAGAGTCCTGACAGGAGGACACTGTAACATATTTAGGGTTCATCAGGAGATCTGTAATTAACCCTTATCTGAACCAAACAGATCCGGAAAAGATTTTTCTCAGGTGTTGTGTGCACTCACATTGCACAAAATTGACAAGATTGTGTTTGCATTCATTTACATGAAGCCAATGACATAGGACATTGGGTAGGACATTCCTGGAACACATTTCTCATGCCACTCACAGTGCCAGGACTTTGTGTGTACTCTTCAGACCAATTACATTGTGAAGCTGCTGCACGGCTGCCTTCCTAGCTGGACGGTCTGTCTCCTTGGCACCCAGTCACACTGCACGTTTTTACACTGTGACGTTGCTGCACGGCTGCCTTCCTAGCTGGACGGTCCGTCTCCTTGGCACCTAGTCACTGCATGTTTTTATTGAAGGCTCTCACTTTCTCTTCCTGATGACTGCCTGTTTTCATTTGAAATTACAATATTCAGCTAATAGTTTTTAGGAAAGCTTGAATATAGATTTTTAAATTCTTAACTTTCACTTGTTACACTTATTTTTATAAAAATAGGTGTTCTTACCTCCATTGATTTTTCTTTTACTTTAATATACATAACACCTGAGCTTCAAGAAAACTTGTGAAGTCCAGGTTCCCTTTGCCTTCTTTATGATTTATAAACTCTTTGTACATATTATCACATTTGGTTCTTCAGTTGATAACACTAATAACAATGCAAGTTTAATTTTCTTGGTTTCTTTTATTTTTTTTATAGATTTATTTATTTATTTATGTGGTTGCTGGAAATTGAACTCAGGACCTCTGGAAGAGCAGTCAGTGCTGAGCCATCTCTCCAGCCCGGTTTGTTTTCAAACTGAAACTGAAACTGAATTACGTTGCTGAGCTCACCTAGTTATCAAGTGGTCCTTCACATATTAGCCCCAGCGGCACTTTTGAAACTACAGACTTGCTTTTTCATCCATAACCCCTACCTCTATCCTCGAACGCTTTCACCATTCCACATACATATATTATCATAAACCTATCATATTCTGCCATGACTTTACAGTTGAAGTCATGTCCTGTGTGGGTGCCTTCTGTTTCTTCCCCTGGAGCTATCTATACCTATATCTAGCAAACACATGAGACTGTATGTTTTCCTGTTGTAGCATATCCCATCATCAGACAGTAGCTTGTTTATGTGTCCCTTCCCAGCATGCGTTCACACTTGCGTTCTCAGCAACCTCCTGGGTCTCAGTGTGACCTGGATGCTCCAGATTTGCTCTGCACATGATGGGGATGTAAGGTTTGCTGCTTTGCCACTGAGCTGCAAAGGACCACAAAAGTCATGCATTTGAGTATCAACATACAGTACTGTGCCGTTTTTCATAAAGAGCATATACTTTTAATAATAAAAGCTTTTAAGGGTTGGCAAGATGGCTCAGTGGGTAAGAGCACTGACTGCTCTTCTGAAGGTCCCGAGTTCAAATCCCAGCAACCACATGGTGGCTCACAACCATCCATAATGAGATCTGATGCCCTCTTCTGGTGGATCAGAAGTCAGCTACAATGTACTTAATAATAAATAAATCTTTGGAGCAGAGCAAGCAGGGCCGACCAGAGCGAGCAGAGGTCTTAAAAATTCAATTCCTAACACCACATGAAGGTTCACAACCATCTCACATACATTTAAAAAAAAAAAAAAAAAAAGCTTTTTAATGAAAAAATAACTATCAAATGAATGTTTTGTGTCATTTCATAAAGCTCATGTGTGCTAACTGATGTAGCAATGCACTCTTATGAGACACATAGAAAAACCAAAGTAGCTGGAGAGATAGATGCCTGAGAGGTTAGGAATGCTGGCTGCTCTTCCAGGGGTCCTGAGTTCAATTCTCAGCAACCACATGGTGGCTCACAACCATCTGTGATGATATCTGGCGCCCTCTTCTGGCATGCAAGCATACATACAGGCAGAATGCTGTATACATAATAAATCAAAAAGAAAAAGAAAACAAGAACCACCAACCCCCCCCCCCCAAAAGAAAAACTGAAGTAAAGAGAAACCAATTGTGTTAATGCTGTGTGTGCATATGGGGGAGGAATATGGGTTATGTGCCCATGTGGAGGCAAAGATTGACACTGGGTGTCTTCCTCTGTCACTCTCCACTGTATGTTTTAGATGGGGGGTGTCTCTCATTAAATTTGGAGCATAACTTGGAGTTATTTAGACCTACTAGCCAGAGAACTCCAGGATGTTCTTGGCTCTGCCCAGCCCAGCCCAGCCCTGGGGTTACAGGAATATGCTACCATCCTGGCTTTTATGTAGGTCCTGGGAATATCAGCTTAGGTTCTCATGCTTGCCCCATAAACATTTTACCATCAGAGTTATCTCCCCAACCCCTTCTTGTTACCTTTTTTAACGGCTACAATGGACATTATAATTATCTGGAGTAATAAAGTCTGAGTATAACAATTCTGAAATATACCATATGGTTTAACAAGCAAGTCACAGGTAAGCATTTTCTCACTCGTCTGCTTCCCTTAAAGTATAATATCATTTTTCAAGTGGTCATGATTCATTTGAGCAAGGCCATATGAAAACAATGGAAAAAATGAAATCTTCTTTCTCTTAAATGTTTTGTTAACTTAAATACCTCTACCGAAAGCCACTTTAGACATAAAGTGAACCCAAAATGGATTTCCCTGGCTTCCTGTTGGATTGTCACCACCATTCTGTAGTGGTGACAGTATAGAACTTCTTCCTGCCCTGCCTTATATTATATGATCTGTTGTCCTGGAACCTGTAGCTTACTTTAAAATAATGTGAAAGAAGAATGTCATGGATTAAAAATTTTTAACTGCAAAAGTTAAACATTTATTATCTTCATTCTCTCAACAACCTCATCTCGGTGAAGGAGTAAAAACATCATATAACAAAGAGTGAGGGGAGAGTGGCAGTCAGAAATGTCATCACCCTTCTAATACTGAAAATCAGTTGAGCGACTAGATGCTTAACAGACTAAATTGATTAGTGACACATAGCTAATACACCATTTTCTTAATTATTAATTAATGTTCTTAATTTTCTCCCCAGAAATCTGGCTTTATTTTCAGTATTTTATTTTCCCCCTTTTTATAGATGTATTCGGCACAAAAATGATTGGGGAGCTCTTATTCTAGTGGACGATCGCTTCAATAACAATCCAAACCGCTATATATCAGGTAAGAATTTCAGTTTAAAGTAAAAGTGGCTAATAGGCTTTTTTTTCCTTAGTGGTTTAAAAAGAAACAGCTATATGAGATCTGCTTATTTGTATAATACATATAGTGTCTGTAATATAATACTAACTGTAAATAATATTGTACATTAAATCTGTAGAACTTGAAATCTTATACCTGAAACTTTACACTGATTGGCCATTTCGCCCTCCCCCATACAGTAGCAACTGCCATTTCTCCTTTGAGTTCAGCAACTTCAGTGGCTCATGCAAAGTTGAGTCCTGCAGTATTTGTGCTGCTGTGACTATCATGCTTCACTTAGTATACCTTCCTCAAGGTTCTTTCCATCTTGAAGTATCCAGTTGGACTTTGTCATTGTCTCTGGCTGCATTGTACAGTGTGTGCAGGGTGCATTTCTGTCCATCTCTAAGTGGGCATGTAGGTTGCTTCTACCTCTGACATACTGGGGACTACAGCAAACATGGGCAAGTGGATACTTTATCATATTTAAGAATGAGGTCACTAGATCCCATATAAGCTCTAGATCAACAGATATCTATGAAGAGCAATATTTTGAAGATTTCTTCTTTTTCTCCTATGATTTTTACAGTGTCAGACTTAGGCTTAATTAGAATACATTTTAAGTAAATTTTTGTGAGTGGTTAAGAATAAAGATCTAGTGGTGATGCACGCCTTTAATCCCAGCACTAGGGAGGCAGAGGCAGGCGGATCTCTGTGAGTTTAAGAACAGCCTGATCTACAAGGGTAGTTCCAGGACAGCCAGGGCTACATAGGAAACCTGTCTTGAAAAAACAAAGAAAAAAAAGAAAAGAATAAAGCCCCAATCTCACTTGTATATGCATGTCCTGTTTTCTCAGCATCTTTTCACCTCTTTCTTTTTGGTTTGTGTTGAGGTGCCCCCGACCAACCGCCAGCATAGCTGTAGCCATTTTGTTCCATGCCCACCAGCTATTTCATATTGTTTCTATATATGCCCGTCATTAATGCAGAAAAATAACTTGATTCAGAGGAGGGTCATGCTGACTATATGACCATCTGAGGTTTGTTACTCTTAAATTCTACAACTATAAGCTTCACATAGGACCCATCAAATTAAAGGTCAACATGAACTGTTATGTTGAAAATAGCTTGAATCAGGGCCGACCACCAGGCACCTCATTGTGCTCATTGTGGGTTTTGCAGTTTAGCCTTTATAAGCTGGCCCTGAGAAATGTCCAGCACAACCTTTGCGCTCTTGAGCCTGAGCTGTTGCCCTGGTGGATCAGTTGTTTAGTATGTGTTCAATACCATCCCTGTCTGACTGAGATCAGTGTTCATGTGGTCTGTGGAATGACTCCTGAACCCCAACAGTTTTTTGAGTCAGTGCCTTTTTAGGGAGCCAAAGTTGGCCTGAAACTTATATATAACCCAGCCTGACCTAAACTTGAGTTTCTCTTGCCTGAACCTCCTCATGCTGTGATTATAGGTGTGCTGTACCATTGGGCCTCACCAGAAATCTTTATTTTATTTTGGGTTTTTTGTTTGCTTGTTTGTTTGTTTGAGATAGGATCTTACTATGTAACTCAGACTGGTCTAGAATTTACTATATATAATTTAGGCTGGCCTGAAATTCTTGCCTTTCTACCTCTGTCCTTGGTGTACAGGGCTTATAACCATTTTGTTACTGGCATAAGGAAAAGCTATGGTTTTTTTATATGTTAATTATGTATCCTACTGTTGTGTGACACTATTCCTAGGAAGACATGAACAAAAATCTACTCACTCAGCCAGACACAGTGGCACACGCCTTTAATCCCAGCACTTGGGAGGCAGAGGCAGGCGGATTTCTGAGTTCAAGGCCAGCCTGGTCTACAGAGTGAGTTCCAGGACAGCCGGAGCTACACAGAGAAACCCTGACTCGGAAAAAAAAAAATCTACTCACTCCAGATAGGGAGCCAACAATAGGCCAAAGTAAGGATGCTACCAAAGCCCAACCTAGTGAGCCACAGGGTTTACTTAGGTTATTTACAGGAGTGGGAATGACCCAAAGACTGCTGCCTCACCAAAAGCCCACCCCTGCATGGGTGATAGTTCACAAAGGCTGGAAACCAGGCTCACTGCTCAGCCTGCAGGCACTCAACAGACTGCAGAATACATTTTCCAGGTGGCTCAGTTGGTCTGAACCTCTTCCAAGCTGATTGGCTGGAATCTGTCTCTTTGGGCAGCTCAGGCAGTCTCTGCCCCTTCCAGGCAGCTTGCCTGGTCTGAGAGTATTTTTCAATAGTTGTTACTGCTTATATACACTTGGAGGAGGAGGAAACTGGTATATCCAGTCAGTTTTGGGAACTTCAGAAGCCTTTGAGCTCTGCTTCTAGAGTAGATAGGAATGCTTTACCTCTCTTTAAAACAGTGGTCCTCAACCTGTGGGGCACTTTGGGGGTCCAAAGACCCTTTTGCAGGGGTCGAATATCAGATAACCCTGCACATCAGGTATTTACAATTCATAACAATAGCACTGAGAATATTTTTATGGTTGGGGGTCACCACAACATTAGGAACTATGTTAAAGGGAAGGTTGAGAACCATTGTTTTAGAACATTTCTGTATGTTAGTGAGCTTCCCTCTAAGATGGAAGGTTTTTATCTCAGAGGAAAATGCTACACAACACTTGCCACTCTACTAAACATTTGTGTGTATGTGTGTACAGTGTGTATGGAGGAGGGTGATGTGTTCCTGTGTGAATGTGGGCACTCACATGACATGCATGTGTAGAGGTTAGAGTACACCCTGGGATATCTGTTCTCACCTCTACCTTGTTTAAAGCAAGGTCTCCATTATCCCACTGTGTGCACCAGTTTAGCTGGACCAAGGACTCCAGGGGATTCTCCTATCTCTGCCTGCCATTATTGCTGTAGGAGTACAGGGATTGCTCATCTGCTTTTCACATGGGTTCTGAGAATTAAAACTCAGTTCCTCACTGTTGTATGGTAAGTGTGTTTACCCACTGAACCATCTCCCCAACCCAAAAATTTACTTCCCTTTCACCAATGTTTATTTTAAAGTTGAAAATCATCCCTTTTAGATGGACAGTGGTGGGGCACGCCTTTAATTTCAGCATTCAGGAAATAGAGGCAGGAGGATCTCTGAGTTTGAGGCTAGCCTACTTTACTGAGTGAGATCCAGGACAGTCAGGGCTATACAGAGAAATCCTGTCTTGAGAAAGGGGAAAAAAGGGAAGGAAGGAAAGAAGGAAGGAAGGAAGGACAAGACAGATAGACACAGACAGACAGACAGACAGACAGAAAGAAAGAAAGAAAGAAAGAAAGAAAGAAAGAAAGAAAGAACAAATTCCCCCTTTTAAAATTATGTATATATCTATATATTTTATACTAATTATTTTTTATACTTTTAGATTCTGTGCCAAAATTGAGTGATTTGTGATGCTTGGATATAGCTCAATGGTCAACTATTTACCTAGCATAAATGGGTCCTGGGTTCAGGGGGAGGAGGTGTCATTACTATACTTAGGTATTTGCTAACCACCTACATTTACCTTCATTGGCAAGCTGTACTTGAATGCACGACTGTGTTTCTTTTACCAGTTAAGAAGAAGATCTAGTCATGAACTCTCTCAGCCTTTGTTAATCTGGGAAGGCCTTTATCTCACCTGCAGTTTGATGGACAGTTTTGTCAGATACAGCGTTGCTAGTCAGTGGTTAGAGCTTTTCTTTCCAGCACTTTGAATGTGTCATGTCCTTCCCTTGTAGCCTGTGATCTTTCTCCTGGGAAATCGAGGCAGTCTTTGGAAGCTTACTTGCTTTTCTCATGCTGCTTTTAAGTTTTCTTTTGCTTTGTCCTTAGACAATTTGATTATATTTTATTTTATTGCTCCTTTTAAGAGAGAGCCTTACTCTGTGTACCAAGCTGGCCTAGAACTCGGTGTGTACTCCAAGGTGGCCCTGGACTTGTGGCAGTTTGTCTACCGTGGCTTTCCAAGTACTGGCATTACAAGCACGAAGCCATTTTGCCTCACTAAACTGTTTTGTTTTTGTTGTTTTGAGACAGCCTCTTACTCTACCGCCCAAGCTGGCCTAGAATTCACTATGTAGACCAGGCTGGACTCAAACTCAGAGATCTATTTACCTCTACATCTAGAATGTTCTCATTAAAGGCATGTACGTGTGTTTTGCTTTGCTTTGCTTTGCTTTGCTTTGCTTTGCTTTGCTTTGCTTTGCTTTGCTTTGCTTTGCTTTGCTTTGCTT
Organism: Mus musculus; assembly: GCF_000001635.26. Lineage (NCBI taxonomy): Eukaryota > Metazoa > Chordata > Mammalia > Rodentia > Muridae > Mus > Mus musculus. Next base: position 86,070,019 of record NC_000077.6, on the reverse strand, counting down.
TGAGGGCTTCACACAGCTTAGACTGGCTGTAAACCTATGGGTTTACAAGTCAAGGTTGTTAGACTCAAATTCCTGATCCTTTCATCTTGCTATAAATGGACTTCTAACTGTTACACCTTTCCCAAGAGTCCCGAAGTACGTGCTCTCCTCTGCTGCTTTTTTCTCTCTCCGTCTCTGTGATGATTAATTCTCACGTGCTCTCTCTAACTCCCTCCCTCCTCTCATCCTTTTCATGGGTAGCTTGCTCCTGTAATGGAGCTATGCCCATGTGTCTTTGTAATGTTGTATTGGTCTCTTCACTTTTGATTAAAAACAGTCAGCCACCTCTCAGTTCTTAATCCACCAGCTTCACACAGAAAGACCTTCACTCATCAGCCCCGCTAGGCATCTAGTAGTAGCCCTTGGATCTTTTGTTTGGATCTACTGTCTCTGGACTCGCCTGTGTGCATGCCTGATCAGATGACTAGTTTCTTAGCCCTCTTCTCTTCTCTTCTCTTCTCTTCTCTTCTCTTCTCTTCTCTTCTCTTCTCTTCTCTTCTCTTCTCTTCTCTTCTCTTCTCTTCTTTCTCTTCTCTTCCTTCTCTTCTCTTCCTTCCTTCCTTTCTTTCTTTCTTTCTTTGAGACAGGGTTTCTCTGTGTAGCCCTGGCTGTCCTGGAACTCACTCTGTAAACCAGGTTGGCCTTGAACTCAGAAATCCACCTGCCTCTGCCTCCCGAGTGCTGGGATCCAAGGCGTGCGCCACCACTGCCCGGCTTCTTAGCCCTTTTCATCTCCCTGGATATCAGAACCTCTTGTACATGCTTGTCTGCCTCTTGTGTTGTGAGGCCTCTTAAGCAGCAGCGTGCTCCCCAACCAACTCCTTTGTTCTCAGTGGCCTCTGTGTTATGTACTGTCTGTGCTCCCTAATGACTACGACCATCTAGTCCTAGGCAGTTCTCTAAAAGCCAGCATCCCTGATACACCAGTCTCTTTCCTGAGGTACTGCTGGGCTGGACAGCCTGTCTCCTATACTGTCGTTCTGGAGCAGCCGCCTGCTGTCAGCTCTTTTGTTCTTAGTTGTCTCCAGGCCTGAGTCTGCCTGTTCATGTCAGCATTTCAAGACAGAACAGAAGCAAACGCTTCAGAACTTTGGGGCTCGTCCAGTCTTCTTCCCAGGGACGTCACTCCTAGCCTCCTGGCTCTGTTCCAGGAGAGGGGCTATGGTGAGAAGGTTCCATACATTTTCCTGCTTGTGTTGATGCAGCTGGTTTTGCACTAGCCTGGGTTCCAGAACTTTTTAACTTGTTTCTGGATTTCTCATAAAGGGATTTAGTCCATGAATTATTGAATCCATAGGAGGAACGTGGGATCTGGGGTTTCCTGTTCTGCCATCATAAATCTTTTGTATTTTATGGCTTCTATTTTTATTACTTGCGTGCGTGAGTAGGTGCATGTACATGGGGATACAAATGCACATGTGTATGGGGATACAAATGCACATGCCTCAGCTGTGGTTTCTCAGAAGCCATCAGCTTGATTTTGAAATAGGATTTCTTTCACTGGCCCGGGGCTTGCTCATCAGGCTAGACTAGCCAGCCACCGCGTGCCAGGGATCTGCCTGTTTCCACGTCCCCAGCACTGGAATTACAAGTGTGTGCCATCACTTCCAGCTTTGTTATATGAGTTCTGAGGACCACATTCAGGTCTCTGCATTTGTCAGGAAGCACTGTATTGACTGAGCCGTCTCTCCAGACCTCTATAGCTTCATTTTTAAAGATTAATAGTTGGAGTGAGCATTGAATCACGAGATCAAACATGTATAATTCCCACTAACTGGAAGACTAATCTTTGAACTTTTAGAGTCATCAACTATTAAACCAATTATTATTTTTCAGCTTATAAAATGTGATATATAATTTAATGTAGCAATATTTTGTTTACCATTGTCAAAGAAAAGATTCTTCCTCAAAAATGAATTGTTCAAAAAATTCTAAATTTTTTCATTTATGTAAGTACATCTCTTTTGGTTTCTTGATTGATTTTTTTCCAAGTTTTCTATTATATTTATTTGCTTGTTTCTTTAAATATGTTCCATTATTCAGAAGTTGACTTAGAGGCTAGGGAGATAGCTCAGTTGGTAAGTGCTTGTAATGCACTTTAGCACCAGAGTTTAAGTCTCCAGCACCCACATAAAAGCCTGATGCAGGGGACACTTCTGAAACTTCTGTGCTGCAGGGAAAGAGGCAGGCAGATTGCTACAGCCTAGCGCTTGATGGCCATGCGAGATAACCAAACTGGGAAGCTTTTGATTCAGGGAGAGACCCTGTCTCAAAAACATAAAATGGAGAACAATCTCCAGTGTCCACATATATAGTCATACATGCAGTTGTGCACACACATATACCATACACAGGAAATGAAGTTCATGTTAATCAGAGCAAGTATTTCCTAGAGGGAGATACAGAGCATACGGGCAGAGAAGCGGGTGTTACTTAACCGATATTCCATGCCCATGGTTTTCATCCAGCTGTGACAGTCTTTCAGTCGACGTCAGAAACGCGCTGTTGTCGGAGCTGTGGTGCTTTTAGGGTTTTTTTTCCCTCCTGTTTTGTGTCTTAACCAAAGCAGCACCTCAGACTAAGCATAAGAAGAGAAACACAAAGTACTCGTGCTTAGTCAGTAGGTGGAGCTCAGACTCTGCAAGTGTTCAGAGACCAGCAAAGCTAGCTTGTGCTGAAAAGACTGTCTTTGATTATAAAAAGGTCAAAATGAAGAAACTATAGTACTAAAATTTTCCAGTTTCAGAGAATTTCACATTTTCATTTTATATCATTTTTTCAAAATAAAGTTAATGTGAATGCTTTTTTAAAAATACTCGCATTTTTATTTCATAGCTCAGATTTGTTAATGTTTTAGAATCAAATCTTTCCCAATTTCTAGATTATTTTAATTTCTTTTTTAGACATTCATAAATTATAAAGTGTTTTCATAGTTTAGTAATATTAACATGATAAATAAATTTAATGGCAAATTTTGTTTAAATTCAGTTTTCATAAATAGATAACTCAGAAAAATTCTGTTCTAAGAACACAAATACACATAAGGACTAGAGAGATGGCTCAGCGGTTAAGAGCACTGGTTGCTCTTCCAGAGGTCCTGAGTTCAAATCCCAGCACCCACATGGTGGCTCAGAACCATCTGTAATGGGATCTGATGCCCTCCCTGTTCTGTCTTTCAGACATACAGGAGGGCAGAGCACTCATGTACATAAATAAATAATTTTTAAAAAAAGAAATATACTTGAGATTACAATATAGTAATTTAGGTTACATGGGGCCTTGTTTTATCTTTCTGAAGTTTATAAACCCATGGTGACGTTTTAAGCAATTTGTTGCAGGGCCAGGGAGATGGCTCAGTGGATAACATGCTTGCTGTTCAAGCCTGTGGAGCGAGGGTGCGGATTCTCAGCACACGTGTAAAAGCCAGCTTCAGTTGTGCACAGTTGTGAGACAGAGCAGGGAAGGGGATGAGCAGATCTTGGGGACTTGCTTGGCTAACCAATGTAGCCAAAACTGTGACCTCAAGGTTCAGTGAGGAGAGACCTTGTTTCAAAAACCCAACCGCCTTGGACCTTCATGAGCACACTAGCCACATTCACATGTGTATAGCACATGTGTATAGCACATGTGAATAGCACATGTGAATAGACAGACAGACAGACAGACAGATAGATTTTAGAAGCCTAATTGTTAAAAAGGCAGTGCCTTTTTTTTTAGCATTATCCAAGGAACATTTATTTTATGATAATCTGGGCATTTTTTTTAATCCAAATAATTTTTATTTTGGTGTAAAACTAACCACACTACAAAACACCTTAAGCTCTTAATATGGTTCACTCTATATCTTATAGATACCATTATAACATCCCTGATCAAGTCATATCTCTTTCATTCACTATTGGGTAAATAAATAACAGTGTACATAGACATGATTTTTCCAGGACAGTGTTGCTTCTTCACTTCCACAGTAGTTTAAGGAGTGAGTAGAAGAAAGGACAAAAAAAGAAGAAAAAACCAAACAAACAAACAAAAAATAAGCTTTGAGACTGGCATCTGGAATTCATTTCTAGAAAAGAAACCAAATTTTGATAGATGACATGGAAAGTTGTGTTACTTACAACTGCTTACCCTGCATGGTATTGATAGGCAGAATTTGAGGGGTTTGAACTTTTATTCTGCTCATCATTACTGTTTAGGAGCATGAATGGTGTAGTGTTAGTGAGGGTGCCATGCTACATGTGTGGATGCCAGGGCACAACTTGGTAGAGTCGGTTCTTTTCTGTCCTTACATGGGTTCCAGGGGTTGAACTCAGGCTACCGGGCTTGCACAGAACTTATACAGAGTCATATTGCCGACCCAGTTCTGATAGGACTAAATGTGTCATGTTCCCCAGCTGTCCTCACCTGAGCAGTACAGACAATTCCCAATCTACAGTGATTCAGCTTTGCAGTACTGTGAAAATAACACACATTCAGAAGTAAGGGCACTTCAGAGCGGTTAGCCCTTTTTCTGGCTGGTGATCAGTGTGTCCTGAGATGCCAGCACCAGCAATGAGCTGCAGGTCGCCGTGTGTCCCTTGATCACAGCAGCAAACAGCTGGTGCTCTGCAGTGCACTGTGTGGTTAAGCTCCGACTGTGGCTTACGAACACTGCCTGCATTTTCAACTTTCAATACTTTGAAACTAATGATTTATTTATCAGGCTATAATCCCTTCATAACTCTTGTGCATGAAAAATATCATATCAAAAGATTGGAAGCTATTCCATATGTTGAAATGCAAATGAGGTTGTTTCACTAGAAAAGGTAAAGTTCGTCTTTACTACATGAATGTTTTGGTAACTGAGTAACGAGTGTCCCCCTTGGACCTGCTGTTTCAGGACTTTCTAAATGGGTGAGGCAGCAGATTCAGCACCACTCAAGCTTTGCAAGTGCCCTGGAGTCGCTGACCGAGTTCTCCAGAAGACACCAGAAAGTTACTAATAGATCCAAAAAAGACGAAAAATGTACAAAAGACAATGAGCCTACTCTGGAAGTGGCCTGTTTGGAGGATAGCACTTTTACAAGTGTGTCAGAATCAAGTCATCAGTCACCAGAAAACTCGACAGAAGAAGCAGAAGTGTGTGTCCAGGAGCTTCAGTGTCCCCAGGTGGCTACTAAAAGCCCCTCAGTAGCAAGCCACGGTGTTTCCAGAAGGAAGAAAAGTATGTTGAATTCTGCCCATTTACAGTAGACAGAAAAATCTTCTATTATGTAACAGTGAAATGATAATGGCTTAGGTGCACATTAATTTCCTGAAATATATGGGTTTATGACATGAAGTGTTCACAAAGTAATACTAGGTATGCTTGAATGAGAACAGATTTTTTTTTTTAGGATACCAAAGTATATTTTTGTGGTTTCCATTGGCTTTGCCACTTATCTAGTGAGATTGTCAACACCACTTAACCCTTTAAGTTATAATAGAAAAGTGGATATCCCACCTACTTGTCCCTCTGAGCTCTAAACCATCTAAACAGTCCCATAACCCCTAGAGAAATAGCCACAGTCATTAAAAGTCTCCCAACCATAAAAAGCCCAGGACCAGATGGTTTTAATGCAGAATTCTATCAGACCTTCAAAGAAGACCTAATAACAATTCTCTTCAAACTATTCCACAACATAGAAACAGAAGGAACACTACCCAGTTCATTCTATGAAGCCACAATTACACCTGTACCTAAACCGCACAAAGACCCAACAAAGAAAGATAACTTCAGACCAATTTCCCTTATGAATATCAATGCAAAAATACTCAATAAAATTCTCACAAACTGAATCCAAAAGCACATCAAAACAATCATCCATCGTGATTAAGTAGGCTTTATCCCAGGAATGCCAGGATGGTTCAATATACGGAAATCCATCAATGTAATCCACTATATAAACAAACTCAAAGAAAAAAAACAACAACACATGATCATCTCATTAGATGCGAGAAAGCATTTGACAAAATTCAACACCCCTTCATGGTTAAAGTCTTGGAAAGATCAGGAATTCAAAGCCCACACCTAAACACAGAAAAAGTAATATACAACAAACCAGTAGGCAAACTGACTAAATGGAGAGAAACTTGAAGCATCTCACTAAAATCAGGGACTAGACAAGGCTGCCCACTCTCTCCCTACCAATTCAATATAGTACTCGAAGTCCTAGCCAGAGCAATTAGACAACAAAGTGTGGAGCAGAAACTGAAGGAAAGGCCATCCAGAGACTGCCCCACTTGGGGATCCTTCCCATATACAGTCACCAAATCCAGACACTATCGTAGAGGCCAAGAGGTGCATGCTGACAGGAGCCTGATGTAGTTGTCTCCTGAGAAGCTCTGCCAGAGCCTGACATATACAGAGGCAGATGCTTACAGCCATCCATTGAACTGAGCACATAGTCCCAATGGAGGGAGAAGTTAGAGAAAGGACTGAAAGAGCTAAACGAGTTTGCAATCCCATAGGAAGAACAACAATATCAACCAACCAGAGCTCCTAGGGTCTAAACCACCAACCAAAGAGTACACATAGAGGGACCCATGGCTCCAGCTGTATATGTAGCAGAGGATGGCCTTGTTGGGCATCAATAGGAGAAGAGGCCTTGGTTCCATGAAGGCTTGATGCCCTAGTGTAGGGGAATTTGAGGGCGGGGAGGCGGGAGTGAGTAGGTGGGGTGGGGCAGGAGGACGGGGTGGGGGGGGATAGAGGGTTTCTGTGGGGGAAATGGAGAAAGGGGATAGTATTTGAAATGTAAAAAAACAAAATATCCAATAAAATGTAAAAAAAAAAAAAAAAAGGAAAAAATAATGTTACAAAGCATTAGAAATCATGGTCTGTACCAGGGGTTGATGAACCCTGGCCCATCCTGTTGGCTTGTGTTGTGTTTGAAGCTTAGTGCAACTATTCATTTGCTTTTACATAAAAAAAAAAAAAAAACTAACAAAGTTAAGTAATTGTATTTTAATTCTAGAATAACCTACTTTAATAGTTGAAGCAGACATAATATGGACCACAAAGCCTAAAATATTTGCTATCTGACTTGTAACAACAACAACAGCAAAATCAAAACCTGCCATATATGGATATAATTTTAATTTGTGTATCAATGTAGCTTAACATACCTATTCAAATAATCTGTGCTATGTGCCTTTAAATAAGTATCAGAGTGACTTCAAGGCTATTACAGTGGTGGTCTGGAAACCTAGGGTCCACTTCTAGTCTTGCATGCTGACCAGCTCTGTAATTTGACAAATAGCACACATAACTTCACAAGTATCAGTGCCCTTATTTTTTTAACTAAGAAGGTTACCCTTGGGCAGATTTTCTTGGTCACTAATGAGTGGATTTTTGAGGCAGATTTGTCCTTTTTCTCTTCCCTCCTTCAGTGCTGAGGTCTGGCACACGCTAAGGCATTGCTCTACACTGAAGAGCTTTCCCATTCTTCACTGGGTCATCTTCCTCTTTTTATCCTTCCTCTTCTTGTGCAGCGTTGTGGTCTCCATTGTGTTTATATGATCATTTGCAAATAGCATTATAACTCAGGACAGGAAAGACTGGAGAGCCACTGTTCTCTTCAGGGTTAACATTCTCTCCTTTAAATTCTAAGATGAAAGTGGTGGTAGGTATTGAACTATTGCTATTTAAAAATATTTCTAATAAAAAACACCTTGGGCCTGGCGGTGGTGGTGCGTTCATGCCTTTAATCCCAGCACTTAGGAGGCAGGAACAGGTGGATCTCTGAGTTTGAGACCAGCCTTGTCTACAAAGCAAGTTCTAGGATGGCCAGGACTACATAGTGAGCCTGTCTCAAACAAAAATAAAATGAAATAAATACACTTAAAATAATAGTTACTGTTACTATTATAATAGCAGCAGCACAGAGTTGACAATTTAAAATTTTGTATTCTTAGGTGATCCAGGACTAAGAGGAGAGTCTCTTCAGACAATGAAAACAGAAAAAAATGAGATTTCCCGATCTTCAAGCCCAACTTTTGGAAAGCAAACAGAGCCAGTCAACTGGCCTATCTTTAATTCTCTAAGACGGCATTTCAATAGTAAAGTAAAAAATTGCACACCAGTACTCAAGTCATCAAAGAACCGTGCCCCTGGTTCTTCCACTTTCAATAAAACTGCTTTGCCACTCACAGGTAACTGTGTGCCCTCAAACGAAACAGCAGACACATCACTGGGACCTTGCCTTCAGTCAGAAGTCATAATTTCACCAGTGAAGATTGAAGCTACTCCTGCTACGAATTATTCCAAACAGGTGTTCTGCTGTGAGAAAGACCTACTCCCGGATACTGAATTGTCGCCAGGAACTGAAGAAGCCAAGTGTCCCAGCTCAAACAAAGCTGCTGAAACAGAAGTGGATGATGACTCTGAGTGTTTTACACCTGAACTTTTTGATCCTGTCGATACCAACGAAGAAAACGGTGAACTGGTTGAAACTGATAGATCAAGTCATAGTTCAGATTGTTTTTCAGCGGAAGAGCTTTTTGAAACTGCAACTGGATTTGGGCAGAAGTGAAAGTCGAAGGTTGCACAGACACATAGTTGAATGGAGTCACACCAGTGGAAGAGAGCAGCGCTGGCAACTTGTATAAGTGAATTAGATCTGGGGAAACTCTTGAATAGACACGAGGGCCTGTAAGCAGTGGGGGCTCCCTGGGATTAGCTGATGCTGGCGGGCTTTTGTTAAGCCTTGTGTAAATAATAATTTGTATACTGGATAAATGTTATCATTTTAACTTTTAAGATATATTCTTCATTGGAATTCATTATCGGATTTTAAGTATGTTATTTCAGAAATACAGGTTTTATTCTAGAGTTTTAAGTAATCTATACAAAGTACTTTCCTCTGATACTTAGTTGCCTGGGACACTGATATTCTCACACAATTACTCATATTTTGAAGTTCACTTAATGTAGTTTCATACTGATACAGGAAAATTAATCTCAGTTAAATTGAGGATGGAGAGATGGCTCAGTGGTTAAGAGCACTGACTGCTCTTCCAAAGGTCTGGAGTTCAAATTCCAGCAACTACATGGTAGCTCACAACCATCTGTAACAAGATCTGACACCCTCTTCTGGAGTGTCTGAAGACAGCTACAGTGCACCTACATATTATAAATAAATCTTTTAAAAAAGATCTCATTTAAATCTAGCCACACTTTAGCCATATGTCACTGTGTATTTTAATTCACCGGCTATGCTTTATAAAAATCGTAGTTTGTCTCAAAAAAATTGTTGTCTCATTAACCTTCCTTAGATCAGGCATAGAGCACACAGCTACTATCCCAGCACGAGGAAGACTGGTTTACAGCCAGCCAGGGCTGTGAAATGAAACTGTTTTAAAGTCAAAAGAAAAAAAATGTTTAAAATTAGTTTACTAGAAAAATTAAAGGAAAGAACATTCATATTTAATTGAAGTTGGGGTTTTGTTGATGTAGTTTGTTTGCTAAGACTAAAATATCAGAAACAAAATTATATGCAGTTATAGAATACCATTTGGAATATTCTAAATAGCAGTTCTAATAATTTCACTTTACTGTCCTCATAGAAAGTGATGTGCCTCAACCTCTGGCCTCCATACGCAAATACACAGATCCTAGCAGTACCAAAGACATACTGTACTGGCTGGTTTTGTGTGTCAATTTGACACAAGCTAGAGTTATCACAGAGAAAGGAGCCTCCCTTGAGGAAATGACTCCATGAGATCCAGCTGTAAGGCATTTTTTTCTCAATTAGTGATCAAAGGTGGGAAGGCCCATTGTGGGTGGTGCCATCCCTGGGCTGGAAGTCTTGGGTTCTAAAAGCAAGCTGAGCAAGCTAGGGAAAGCAAGCCAGTAACATCCCTCCATGACCTCTGCATCAGCTCCTGCTTCCTGACCTGCTTGAGTTCCAGTCCTGACTTCCTTTGGTGATGAACAGCAATGTGGAAGTGTAAGCTGAATAAACCCTTTCCTCCCCTACTTGCTTCTTGGTCATGGTGTTTGTGCAGGAATAGAAACCCTGACTAAGACACATACATTCTAGTATAAAGTTTTAGTTCCATAATGATTAAGATAGAAAACTTGCCGGGTGGTGGTGGCACATGCCTTTAATCTCAGCACTTAGGGCAGAGGCAGCTCTCTATGTGTTTCAGGCCATCCTGGTCTACATAGTAAGTTCTAAGACAGCCAGGACTACTCAGAGAAACTCTGTCTTGAGAAACCAAAAAAGGAAAAGGAACATTTGGTATGTACATTTAAAAAATAAGTAAATGTTGCATACACACACACATATAAAACGGACCCTGAAATAATGGTCCATTAAAAAACAAGAATCTACTGTGAATTTTGAGTGCATGTTTTAGAGAGTGAAACAATGTCTGATCAAAAATGTTTATAAATGATGGTCATCTCTGACATTCCAAAACTACACTGATTTACCCACCCCCAAAGAATGGACATTTAGACTTTTTATATGGTGATTTGAATTGAGAGTGTGGTGTGGTGTGTAAATGCAACTTTTATTGTTGTCTCGGAGGCTTACAGCCTTTGGCTGCTATCCTAAGCGTTTAGCTTCCGTACAATCTTATCTAGGCCTAGAATGTCTTCAGCCTCTGAGACTCACTGCTGAATAAGCTCACCCCTTCCGAGTTCTTTCTGACCTCTGGCTGGCTGAGTCAACTCAGCTTTTCTGGCTCAAACTCCTCTCCAAGCTGATTTAATCAGGCTTCTCACTCTGAGTCTCTCCTGAATTGCTCTGTTTGACCTCATATTAACTTTGGCAATATGTTCTAACCTTCTGGCCCTTCATTTTCTAGCTCATTCTATCTTTACCTGTGTCTAGCTTGTTCTTTCTTCAACCTGTTTCTGTAAAACTTTCCTGGTAAAACCGCCTGGCTGCTTCTTCCTCACCACACTGTTCTGGTAAGTAGTTTCCCTTTCTTCTCTCATGAGAGTTCTGCATATCCTATTCTATCAAATGTTTCTCTGATTCATAACTTTGTCTGCCACTCAATTAGACATCACTTTCAAACATGGGTGCCTCCTTCTACAAACTAACTTTCATTATTTATGACTAAAGGTGTATGCTAAGGCCATGTCTGTATTCCAGCCAGAAGAATTAAAGGTGTGTACTAAGGGCTGAGCCACACCAGAACTAAAAATAGGGCTTTTTAGTAAATTACACAATCTCAGGGTTCAAATTTGGTTAAATATCCTACAACATGTGTGTATGTGTAGCTGGAGATCAAGCCCAGGGCTTTGTATGCTAAGTAGGGGTTCTAACTTTAAGCTGTCTCCAGACTCTACTGAAATTTTGTAAGCTGTTTAACTACTCATGTTTTATTATCAAGTCAAAATTCCCAGTAATTCTATTTCTATATTCATTTGAATAAGTGAATTGTTAAGTCTGCACATGTTTGCTTTCATTTTAATAGCATTTAGATTTGACACATGAAATTTGAATTAATGGATTACCAAGTAAAGGATGTTTCTGTGGATTTAGAAGGTGATTTCTAAATTGTTTTGAAAAAGAGAAACCATTTTTCCTATTATGCATCTTAAATCTTAGATAGGGGTAGTAGGTTGGTCCTGGAACAAATTTGTGGTAGAAGAGGAAACACAGCCTCTGTCCCTGGTTGTACCTCTGACTTGCTATTTATATCACAGTACCATGCCTTTCATGGAATTGGTTTCATTTATAAAATACAGACTTTAATAATATAAAGATTTGCAAATCTCTTTAGGCAATTTAAAGAAAATATTTTGGTATTTCTTTTTCTGAGTCAGTTTTTGTTCCAAAATACTTACAATAAAGTGAATCATTATGTGAAAAAGGTCCGATGACTTATCTACATTCTGGGAAGATAAGTATGTGCAGTAACTTAGGAAGCTGAGTATTTATTTTAACTGATACAGCTTAAACATTTTTTTATATCTTTGGAGCCCCCCCCCCCCCCCACACACACACACTTTTATTGTTTGGGTGCTCTGGCTTCGGTTTTGAGGTTGGGTCTCATAGATTCCACTCTGGCCTTGAGTTCCCAGTCCTCCCGTGTTCCCCTCCCTGTGTGCTATCTTATACCAGCTTGAAATTGCCTTTAGAAGAATCACTAAACTACACGAAAACATCAAGCAAATCATTTTACAGCCAGGCACCCAACTTAATCACAAATACCACTAGTGCTGGAAGTAACATGATGACCACAGCAACTCCTATAAAGGACAACATTTAATTGGGGCTGGCTTACAAGTTCAGAGGTTCACTATATTGTCATGTAGGAAGCATGGCAGCATGCAGGCAGACATGGTGCTGCAAGAGCCGAGAGATCTACATCTTGATCCACAGGCAACAGAGAGAGACTCTGTACCACACTGGCATAGCTTGAGCATAGGAGACCTCAAAGCCCACCCTGACAGTGGCTCACTTCTTCCAACAATACCACACCTCTTAATAGTGCCACTCGAACACATGAGTCTACGGAGGACATTCCTATTCAAACCACCAGACAATCTTCTTCCCTACATTATTTTTTTCCAAAAGCTAATACTCTCTGCATATTATTAAATAGTTCGCAGAGATGTTCCACAAGGTCTCAGTATTTCAAAAATGTCTAAACTTTTTAATACAATAGATCAAGGAGTCTCCTCAGACCGTCATTCTGAACAAGGTAATCACCCAAATAAACCACTGGCCTTTTGAGAGTAAGAAACAGATCGTTCTCACTAGTGATAAAAAGATGAAAGTTTTGAGTTAAAATCGAAACATAGAAAGTCCCTTAAGGGAGCAGGAGAGATGGCTCGACAGTTAAGAGCACTGACTGCTCTTCCAGAGAGGTCCTGGCTTCAATTCCCAGCACCTACATGGCTGCTCACAACTGTCTGTGACTCCAGTTCCAAGGGTTCTGACTCCCTCTCAGACATGCAGGCAGGCAAAACACCAGCGTAAATAAATTAAAAGAAATGAGACAAGAAAGTCATGTAAAAGTGTACCTAGCACATGGTCAGTCATAGTCATTACTGAGGTCACCCAGGCCTCTGCAGTGCACCCTGGCTTCTATGATGCCTTCCCTAACTATGGACAGATCAACTGGCAATAAAGATCTGCTAGAGACCAAAGGGAAGGGTCTTTGGCTGGTTTATTTTTCAAACTTGATATATGTAGTAGAAAGTACCACACAGTTTGTCTTAAATGTTTAATACATGTAAAGTGGTTATTTACCATTGCATTTATCCAAAGATTGAAAGTATATACAGCACATAGCCATGCGCCATGGAGAATGGAGAATGGAGAATGGCCTTTGTTCATGAAAGGTAGAATTTAAAGAGTAGATTCATGATTCAATAGCTGAAGAATCACAAAAAGTTTTCTCAAATTGTGTAGACCTCTTACCTATTTCCCTACTGTTCATTTTATTATTGGTTTTGAAATTGGGTATTGTTGTGGGAAATATTTTTTAAAAGCCGGCTTGTCCCTGTACTAGTGCCACTAACTCTGTCCCAGCGGCCTGGCCTGCCATGCATTGGCAGGCAGTGGCCGACTTGTTTTTATCTCATGGAGACTCTGACTCAGGGCTCCAAAATCTCTCCACCCAGCTTGCTAGGTTCCCACTGGCGGGTCACTACCACGCCAGCACCATGCTTCAAATCCCCCCACAGCCTTTGTGGTGCACCTCAGGTAAACCCTTGCTTTGCCACTGTATCTTTCTCTCTTGGACCCGGACGAGCTGCCACGTGAAGGAAGACACAACATAAACTTAGTTCTGAAACAACAGTAACTCAATCGCTGGGCACAACAAGTAAAATCCTAACTTGTAAGCCTTATTAAATCTAAGTCCTCTGGTGGCGAATCCTGACGGATCCTCCATTGAAACCGGGAGACACTAGTGATTACATCTTGTCCTCAGGCTATCCCCAGCCAAAATGAACCTCACTCTCTCCTGCTTCCTCTCTTCCTCCATCCAACCCAGAAGTCCCTCCTACTCGCCCAGTGATTGGCTCCTTTATTCATTAGGGATTGGTTCACATGAACAGCACCGGGCCATCCACAACAAGGTACTGTTTCTGTGTTTTCCCAAAACTTTATTACTCTTCTTTCGATCTTTATTTTCAATACATTAATTATTTAAAAGGAGCCATTCCCACATTTTTTTTTCTGAAATAGGGCTTTGCCATGTTTTCTGCTTATAATAAAGCACGTTCAAAGTATTTAATCTTTCATGATTCCTTATAAATGTCTCTACAAAGTGCTTGCTGTGCAATCACTTGAAGGTCTGGCTGTTGTAGCTATCAGAAATTAATGGTGTGATTTTTATATTGGATTGCCACACAATTCTCTTTAATCTTGGCTTTCTCAGTGAGATACACAGAAATTTGATTTTTATGAATTTTTGGTAGTCTTGGGTATCTGCATAGGGAAAGGCACTGGTATCTTTTGCAAAGAAGTATTTATAATGAAATATTAAGGTCATATCAGACAGTGCATGCTTAAGGAAGCTAAAGCCTTCTTGTGAAATATCCATACTATGAAACAACATCACAGAAAGGGTACTTAGGACAAAAGTGGTATGATCCACTCAACCTAAATGATTTCATTTTATTTTCTAAAATTTTGTATTTATTTATATTTTTTTGTGGTTTTTCAAGACAGTGTTTGTATAATAGCCCTGGTTGTCCTGGACTTGCTTTGTAGACCAGAATGACCTCAAACTCACAGAACTCTGTCTGCCTCTGCCTCTAGGGGATTAAAGACATGTGCCACCATGCCTGGCTTGCCAGGACTTTTTTTAAAGAGTTGTTTAGCAAGGTTTCATTTGATAGCACAAATAGTAAGCCTGCCTTGCTGTGTCTCATTTTGGAGCTTTGCTATAATGTCAATAAGATTTGAGCTATTGGATCATCTTATTGATAAAGCCACCGTTTAATAACTCAGTGTACTTGGAGTAGATCCAAATAACCCATCTTAAAACAAAGTCCACTCTAATAAACAAGTTTCATTGCATTAGAAAGAAAAAAATTACATGAAATTTGCTTTTTTTCCAGATACAAATAATTGAAAATCTAACAGACATAATGACTAAAGGAATATTTTTAACAATTAATACTTTTTAGCTTATTTATTTATTTATTTATTGAGACATAGTATCACTAAATTGTTGGGTTCAGTCTCTAGCAATGGAAAACAGTAAGAGTTATGCATATAGATACAGACAGACAGGCAGGCAGGCAGGCAGGCAGGCAGACATAGGTGCTAGAACTAGAACTTGGATCCTGTGGAAGTACAGCCAGTGCTATTAGCCACTGAGCCATCTCTCCAGCCCAAGATTTTATTCATTACTGTTGTCAACGTTTTTGTTTTCCCTAATGTTATAGTTGCTGACTAAATGGATTGGAGGGAGTCTTTTCTGTTGTTTTGCTGTTTTGTGGTTTTGGGCACGGTCTCATGCAGCTCAGGCTGGCTTTAAGTTTGATACATAGTTGAAACTGGTCTCGAACACCTGAGCTGCCACTGCTTTGTACCAAGTGCAGGAGTGAGAGGCGTGTGTTGCCACACCCAGCTTGAGAGGAGCACTCTCATATAATGCATTGCTTGGCCCTCACTTGGGCTCACTTCATTTGGCTGGCTTCTGGACTCTTAACTTTCTTTTTCCTAAATTCTTTTCCTAACATTTAATTCTTCTACTCTTTCTCAAGTCATATTATTAGACTTTTATCTCTTTAATGTGGGCCAGAATTTTCTTTACAATGAAGAATGTATCTTTATCAAATTTAAATATGAAAGAATTCTGGGTTCTTGCAATTTTTTTGGAGAAAAGCAGCATTGGTCTGATGTAGTTGAATTCTAAAATATGAATTGTATTTCAACTAATTGATTAGCTATGATATCAGCCTTTTGGTAAATCTCATTACTATCCTGCAACAAAATTAATTATCTTGTTTACTTACATCCAAAGAAAGAATTTATTTGTCATATCTTGTATATTTAAACTATATGATATACAATTCATTATTTAATTTATGATATACAATTAATTGTCCTATATATTGTGACAGTTCAAAAATAAGAATAGCTCTATGCTGGGTAGTGGTGGTACATTTAATTCCAGCACTCAGGAAGCAGAGGCAGGCTCTATGAGTTTGAGGCCAGCCTGGTCTACAGATTGAGTTCCAGGACAGCCAGTTACACAGAGAAACCCTGTCTTGAAAAACAAAACCAACAACAACAAAATAGCTTTCCATATGACTGCCATGGATCTATCCACTCATCCAGCTAACATACTTTGTCTCCTTTGCATCTAGAGCTGTGCTGCACACAGGATATCAAAGCTATCTCCACCAGGAATTCACATCGTAGCTCACACAGAAGTGAACATGGTGAAGGCTGTAATGGGAACACGGCACAGAACACTGTTTTGTTGAGTGTGGGCATATATCAATATGTATGTACTAAGATTATGCTAGATCTGTAGACAAATTTTTTGGCGTAGGAAACATCTTAGCAAATTTTCTATTTTAATTACTTTGCTACATGTTTTATCTGTGTGTGTCCAGTCAGGAGTAGAGCGGTTCCAGGACAACTTACAGGAGTTAACTCTAGCCTTCCACCACACCGGTCCTGGGATCAAACTTGGGTTGTCAGTTGGTAACAAGTGCCTTCACCTACTGAGCCATCTCACCAGCCCTTGACTTATTTCCTGTATTTTAAAAATTGACTACAGTGCTTACAGCCTTGCAGTATGTTCTCGAATCCAATACAAGATGCACTGTTTTTCCTGATTCTGCCTTCAGATCTTGTAGGCCCTCTCCAGGAAGAGTTTGTGTAACTTACGAATGGGAAAGCATGAGACGGAATCCTCCCCAGGAGCTGCTGAGCCGTGAGTGCAGCCATGCTGTAGAACTTTCCCGACCTTGGCTTGTTTGGTTATCTCAGCAGCCTGACAGAGCCAGTAACACACGTGAGACTTTGTTATATTAAATGTTACTTTGTTATATTAAATGATACTTTGTACCAAGGCCCAGAGAGACTCATGCTTCGAGCAGAGTCAGATCATAGCAATGCCCTACATTGTTTTTAGTGTAGTTGACCTCATGCTGACTTTCTCAAGCCACTGTTGGGGGAAAGTTACAACTGCAGATAACTCAAAAGTGAAAGAGCTAATAAGCTAATTAGAAAGACACAGTCACAGTTTTTGGAATGGCATATAGCAGGAAGTTATTGTGGCAAGCAATAGACTGTTAACAATAAATTTTAGTGATATTGTGTCTGCCTGTTTTACTGTTATCACGATAGGATTATCTTCTGATTAATTAGCAAACATCTACAAACATAACTTAACAGATTACTGTGGGGTACAAAGGTACCTGCTTATTTTGCTAACTGCTTAGGAGCCTGAGGCAACAAACAAACAAACAAAACAAAACAACACTTGAACCCTGGAATTAAGGCCAGCCTGTCTCATAACAAAAAACCTATGTGCAATCAGGACTACTTTTAAAGAAAATTAACATGATTATTTCTGTGATATGCCTTCTCTAAATCATATTTAACCTTATTTTCAGGAATAGTCTTAAAGCTTTGTCTGAGACTATTGGGCTGATAAAAATCTAAAGTGTTCCTAAATGCTAGTTAGATTAGATTTAACAAAATCCCTTTGTCAGAGCTTAAGTGAGTCAGTACGGAGCAGAAACAAAAATGTGTGTTCTCTATGATAGTTCTGCTTACACTCTCCCAAATGACAGCAGCTCGCTGGGCTTTCCTAAAGATTGAACGTAAGTTAGTTGCTAAATTGCTTACGGTTTTCTGAAATTTTTAAGTGAATAAGTCTTCTTTTTCATTTTCATGGGAATTCTGAACTGAAAAGCAATATTGAAATTATTTTTTTTAAATAATTTCACTGGTCTGGAGCTGGGTTTCAAGCACTGGCTGCTCTTCCGGAGGACCTGGGTTCGATTCCCAGCACCCACATGGCAGCTCAAAGCTGTCTGTAACTTCAGTTCCAAGGGAACCAACACCCTCTTCTGCCTCCTCAAGAACCAAGCATATACATGGTACACAGAGGGAAAATCACATCTCTTAAAGAAAATTCTCACCATCCTAAAAATTTCGAATTAAAAACCAAGCCAGAACCTCAAGTTCAGTTTATTCCAAAACAAAGAACTGTGCAAATATCCACACCATGCTGGCACAGACAAGGCATTGATCCATCTGTTTCTGATCACCACTGCAAAGAGAACTGCGGCAAAGGTTTGGGAATCCACTCCTGTGTTAGCAGGCTCAGCCTGTGAGGAGGATGGGCAGTAACTCATGGGGACAGCTCACGGGATAAAAGGGAGGGGGCTTTAGCAGCTGTTCTGAAAAGACAATAGCGGTGCCTGTATACAAATGACCTCATCCCCTTTGTGTGGACTTACCACATTGCTTACCACCTGTTGTGCTTTCCCAACTGATTCCCAGAAGGTTCATCATGTTCCTTTCTATCCTGCTAATATCTGTCTCTAATGTTGGCTAGCAGTGACTAGTATGTATTTACCCCAGACCTCGAGCGTACCCTGAAATACACGGCTACATTCCATGCATTTCTGGCAGCTATTATGTCCCTGTTTTCAAAACTCAGTAGATCCACTTAAACTCTCTTTGCCTGTTTAAAACAAACATAGCAAGTTCTATGATAATATCCACCAATTGACACTTTATATGAAAGACTCAGCTAAAACATGAAGTTTTCCCTGCTGCCTTTCCTCTCAAAAGTGACCCATTCAGGACAAATTTCAATGTTTACTTTGCTTACAAATGCCTGCAGGAACATATGGTCAGATCATATGGTTCTAATCATTTTTCCCTCTCGTACTTTGCAGCTTTGCCCAATTTCAATATTTTTTCTGGAGTTGGGAATTCTTTCTTGTGGTAATGTACTCATTTATCAAAAAATGAATATGTGGTTGTAAGGAATTTCGGGCTTATTGCAATATGGGAGATTGTAAGACGTTCTTCTGAGAACTCCAACTTTGCTCAGTCTCATGGTTGTACACAATCCAGTCCATGTTCAGCTGAGTACCCTTGAGGTTGAAGTGAAGGGCCGTGTTGTTACTTCTTCTCTGAGTGGCCTTGTTAGTGTCTTCTCGGTTATGGGTCTCCACTTCTCTTTGTAATCAATGCATGGTGACTTCCAGCATAACAGTTCCATCCTAGATAAAGCGGAGGCGATGGGAAGCCAAGATAAGTGAGAGAGGTTTCCTTTTGGCCTGCTGTCTCTTCCAGGCCAAGAGCACTAATGTTCTACACTCCACTGATTACTCTGGAAGGCTGGATCACTGAGTCATCTGGCATCTGCAGCTCTCACGTCCTCCATAAAAACTTGTAATTGAGGCTAGAGAGATGACTCAGGTTAAAAGCACTCTGAGCCCTTTTAGGGAACCTAATTTGGTTTCCAGCACTTGAGGTAGGTGGTTCACAACATCCTATAAGTATACTCTAGGGAAGCCAAGCTTAGTGGTACATGCAGAGGCAGGAAGAGCTCTGTGAGTTCAAGGCCAACCTGCTCTGCATAGTGAATACCAGGGCTGCAAAGCTACATAGTTAAGACCCTGTCATGATGATGATAATGATGATGATAATTTAATATTAAACCTTCTGGACTCTTTTGGGTACCTGCTTTCACATACATATACCCCTACACACGTGTACACAACTACACACAAATAATATCTTTTTTTTTTTAAGATAACACTTTAGCAGGGCATGCCTGTAATCCTAGCTCTCTTGAGGCTAAGGTAGGAGCTACAGTGTACTTATGTATAATAATAAATACATCTTTGGGCTTGAGCAAGCAGGGACTGAGTGAGTGGGGCCGACTGGAGCAAGCAGAGGTCCTAAAAAAATTCAATTTCCAACAACCACAATGAAGGCTCACAACATCTGCACAGCTACAGTATACTCACATACATAAATAAATAAATCTTTAAAAAATAATTCATAGAGCAACTGTGGGGATAAAATTTATACATCAGGCATTTTTAAGAACCCATCTATAATCTTTTGTACCATGTTAAACTCCAGACTCTTACAGCTTTTCACCAAAATAGATCAAGCTGCTGCTTTTCAAAAGGTGTTTCACAGTCTTCACATCCAATTCCACTTTTTATCAGACACTCCCAAATGGAACTGAGATGTTGAATCTAGTATGAAAAGTTTTAAAATATTTTGTAGGCATGGAGACAGGTTTATCTTTAAATGGCACCTGGAATAGCCAGCCACTTACAGTGTAGAAATTGCATAAACCAGCTCATATTTATGTATCCTGTATCTTTTCATTGGGGCTGAAATAACTGGCCTTAGACACTACTGACTCAAGGGTGAGTTTATATATGTTTGCGTTCAAAATCGCGTATGTAACTGTTTATATATAGCTATTTTATACAATAGCAAGGTATAAACGTATCTCTATGCTGTGGGCTAGCATGGCCTAATTCTCTTATTGGTACAATATACAATATGGTATAATATGCAAAGAAAGAGGAGTTATTATGAGCTACAGTACTTCAGTAAATATATAATTAAATCGTAACTATCATAACTAAAAAGGAACCTTATGAAGCAACATCAAACGCCTAGATGTGTGCACTGCACTGCAGTGAAACCACACTCAAAAAACTTGCACTGGTAATTTAGACATCTTCTCCTGTGTGTTGTTAGCCTGCTCCTTTAAACCGAATTGGGATTGAATACACATCAAAGACAAAGATGTGATCTCATGATTAGCTCAGTAAAATAAGAGTCAGATTTTTGACTCAGTATGTATTTAGATCTAAAGTAATAGCAGTAATGCAAACTCTTTGGTTATAAGTGTAGACACATCAGACAATATTTTCTATGGATAAAAATGGGTCTATTCTTAGAGTCCTATAAATGATGACACTAAATCAAGTTAAGGGTTTTTTTTTATTTAAAACAATTATGTGTATAGTTATTTTTCCTGCATACATTTTATGCACCATCAGTGTGCCTGGTGCCCAAAAAGGCAAGAAGAGGGTGTCAGATTTTCTGGAACTATATAACAGTTGGCTGTGAGCTGCCATGTTAGTGCTAGGATTCAAATCTGCATCCTCTGGAAGAGCAGCCAGTACTCTTACTCTCTGAGCCATCTCTCCAGCTACCACCAGTCCCTGTGTGTGTGTGTGTGTGTATGTGACAGAGAGAGAGAGAGAGAGAGAGAGAGAGAGAGAGAGAGAGAGAGAGAGAGAGAGAGAGAGAGAGAATGGTGTGACATCTAACAATGTGAACAGTGCAGTAAGACTGGCTGGATGTAAATGCTCACCTATGCCATTTAAATCAATCACAAGACTTTGGGGAAGGCTGCTAACTTTTTCTGCCTCATTTTTGTGCAAATTATGGAAATTACGCCTAAGCAGAATTGTTATGTGGATTTCAAGAGCTCATCCACGCAAGCCCCTTAGAGCAGTCCTGGTGCGCAGCCATTGTAATAGCAGTAATGCAAACTCTTTGGTTATAAGTGTAGACCCATCAGACAATATTTTCTATGGATAAAAATGGGTCTATTCTTAGAGTCCTATAAATTATGACACTAAATCAAGTTAAGGGTTTTTTTTTATTTAAAACAATTATGTGTATAGTTATTTTTCTCTGTAGTTATTAGCAGCAGTGATTATACTGACAGGCCGTTCCTTCTCACCACCGACACTACCTTAAACTACCTTTTAGTTCTAAGAATTAGAATTCTTATTTGTCCCAGCATTAAACATTCTAAAGTTTAGAACATTTTATTGTTTGATGTTTAAATCGTCTCCTGATAACAAGATGTATGAACAATTCAAAGTATAATTCTCCTATTTTAACCTCGTGCACGACGACGTCATAGTCCCTGAGCAACAGGAAAGGCTCTGCCTCGGGGACATTTTATAAGGTGAATTTCAGTACACAGTTGGGGGAAATGCTGCTCACAAGCATATTAATTGAGTGCTCATAAGGAAGAGCATAATTAAATACTATTCCTTTGTGGGCTGATGAATTATACATTACAATTAATACCTCTCTGTGGGGAAAAAAAATAGAACTTGTCTTTCTTCCCAGGAAGGAAAAATTGGCAGTGTGGGATGTTTAAAAGCTCTCCTAGTGCTGCGTGTTTTATTCTCCAAAATTTACCCTTCCCAATTGGAAATGTAATAAAGATTCCACACTAGGGTTTTGTTCTATTGTCTTGCCTGGTATAAAATTTGGATCTTAGGGTAAACATAACCTTTTCTACATGAAAATGGGTG
This sequence comes from Mus musculus, assembly GCF_000001635.26. Taxonomy (NCBI): domain Eukaryota; kingdom Metazoa; phylum Chordata; class Mammalia; order Rodentia; family Muridae; genus Mus; species Mus musculus. The sequence goes on along the minus strand of NC_000077.6, from coordinate 86,047,692 downwards.
AGAGTTGCCTTTCAATTGTGGCTTTCTCTTATTCCACTTTAAACTCACTGTTTCCTAGTTTGCTAGCTAGCGTTTGTAGAACAAATCGGCAGAGACCCGATCTCTTCTGTAATAGGCACTCTTTCTCACGGTTGCTGAAGGTAAAGGTCTGTGATAACGTTTGGGTGGGGCTGGTTTCTTCAGAGGCGTCTTTCCTGCTGTGGGATGCTACCTTTTTCCTGTGCTCTACTGAGCCCAACCCTTGATGAGACTGCATATGTCTAGGAGTTCTTCCATATCCCAGTTTCCTCTCATAAAGACATTGGATTAGGTCAATGACCCCAGTTTAGCTTAACTAATTCCAAAGGTCCTGTGTCTGATTTCAGTCACATTCTAAGGCACTGTACATCAGGAATTCACACAGAAATTTTGCGAGCACAATTCAACATTAATTTACATCCTTTTATTCTTTCTAAAGAGTTCCTTGCCAGGTCAGTGTCCTGGAGACAAGTTCCTTCATTTCTTATTTATCTCAGGAAGAATTTATTTATCCTTTATTTGAAAAATAATTTAGCTGGATATAGAATTCTAAGTTGGGAGTTTTTCTTTGAGCAATTTAGATATGTCTTCTTACTTGCATGCTTTCTGAAGAGAAATTCCCATTGCCTTTAGCAATGTACACCCTTCTCCCGGCTTCTTCGAGGGTTGTTCGACTGTTTTGATTTTCTGTAATTTGGATACATTTTGTCTTAATGTACAGAGTGTACAGTTTGGATACATTATGTCTTCTGTAGAAAGGGTACAGGTTGGATACATTATGTCTTCATGTATACACAGTGTGCGGCTGAGATAGGTTATGTCTTAGATATAGAACTTTCCATGGTACCTCAGTTATCCTCTCCTACCTACCTGCATCTATCCTTCAGTTGGGAAAGGTCTCAATCATTGAAGATCTCATTGTATCAAAGATTTCTTCTATTTCTTTTTTTTAAAGAGTTTTTAATTTAATGTATGAGTATCTATATGTATACTTACATGCCAGAAGAGGGTCCAAGATTTCACTATATATGCTTGTTAGCCACCATGTGGTTGCTGGGAATTGAACTCAGGACCTCTGGAAGGGCAGCCAGTGCTCTTAACCACTGAGCCATCTCTCCAGCCCTCTTCTATTTCTTTTTCTCTTTATTTTTTCCATGTCCTCATCATATCAATATTATATCTTTTGTAGTTGTTCCATAGTTTTCGTTCCTTTATTTATTTATTTATTTATTTATTTATTTATTTATTTATTATTAGCTTTTTGCATTTTTGGCACTCAGGATTGAACCCAGGCTGCTTCACACGGTAGGTGAGCACCCTTGGCCCCTTAGCTAAATTTGAATCCCTGATTCATTCTTATCTTTGTATTTCAGGGATTTATATTTAGGATTAACACTTCTTGAGACTCGCTGATTATTTCCTCAGCTCTGTATATTGGTGAATCAAATAAAAGCATTTTTAAGTCACACTGTTCTGGGTGTCAATCATTTCCCTTTTTTCTTTAGAACATCCATCTGCATATTTTCTATCCTCACACAGTTTACTCTCCACACTACAGACATTAGTTATGCTTTTGTTATCTTATTTTATTTTATGCAGATAGCTATTTTTTTATATGTATGTGCACCATGTGAGCGCCTGGTGTCCAGGGAGAGCAGAAGAGAATACTGGATCCTCTGGAAATTATATTACAGATACTGTGTAATGCTGGGAATTGAACCTGGGTCCTCTGGAAGAATAGCCAGTATATTTTCTGACTTATTATTATTATTTATTATTATTACTATTATTACTAACCCAATGATTTCAACATCTCTCCCACATCTGAATCCTCTTTTGATACTTTTCTGTGTGTTTTTATCATTTATCACTTTTTATTGTTTAATATTCTTTGTGATACTTTTATTACAAATTACATGTAGTATCTCCTCCTTAGGTTTTTAAATTTTTGACTCTCACTAAGTTGCAGGCTAGCCTTGATATTCCTGGATATCCCAGACAGTCTTCACACTCGGGATCTCCCTGCCTCAGCTTGAGTAGTTGCTATTCCAAGCGCGTGTCCCCATGCCTGGCTTCAGACTTCTTAAATGATACATGGGATCTTTCGTTCCTATTTCCCTGTTATCAAACAGGAACTCTACAAGTGTAGCGGTAAGGTCTGTAGGAGGAAAATAACTCTGTAGTTTTATGAGTCTTCATCTCTTAATAAGCCTGAGCCTCTGAGATGTATGTAACCTTTACAACTGCTCTTCAGTGTGACTTTGTTTTGTTTTCCCCAGCAGGTTAGCCAGGAAGGCTAGACCAAGTTACAGTCCAATATTTCCTCCCCATAGATCAGTTAGGCTCTAATAAAACTCCCCATGCTTTGTGCATTAAGTTACGTTCTCTATAGAAGAGAACCAATGTGTGCATTATAAAAGTGACTTACTGTGTTGGCTTACACGATAGGTAACCCTGCTAATGGCTGCCTCCACACAGGACAGGCAAAGAACTAGGTGGCTGTACATTCTAAGAAACTGGGCATCTCAGCTATCCTAACCTAGCCCCGAAGGCCTGGAGGCTCCCTGGAGAGTCCCTAGTGTGAGTCTATGCTGAAGAGTTGAAGAAGCTGGAGTCTGATGTCTTGGGACCATAGAAGCAGGTGTATATGCTGTCACTTAGCTGAGAAAGGGGCTCACTAGTCGCATGTTCACTGCCTTCCCAGAACTTCTTTTCACTCAGGTCGCCAGCCAGCTTGTGGGAGGCACTGCTCACGTTCAGGGTGCGTCTCCCCGACCCCCATTACTGTGCCACACATCAATCCTTTCTGGAAGGGATTCACTGGCACAGAGGTGTGTTTCTCTTGTAGAATTAAAAATGCTTTTATTTGACTCACCAATAGACAGAGCTGAGGAAATAATCAGCGAGTCTCAAGAAGTGTTAATCCCAAATATAAATCCCTGAGAGAAACACACAACCAACCAACCAACCAACCAACCAACCAACACAGACTGATAAAGCGTAACGTTAGACCCTAAGAGCAGACTCCCTGAGCCTACTTCATAATGACTGTTTTCCCCTTCATCACTTGAAAACAATAGGAGTTTATCCTAATTTTAAAACCAAAAAAACTCAAACTTACTGTGTCAGCCAAGCTGATCTCAAACTTGCAATCCTGCCACAGCTTTCCAATATGCTAGGATTACAGGTATGTAATCCTAGAGCATTGTTCACCTTCATTTCTGAAGAAATTTTCAGTCTATAAAGTTCTAGATTGATGGGACATTTTCCCCTTAGCACTTTTTTTTAACTCTTTTTTTTTTTAATTTTTATTTATTTATTTATTTATTTAATGTAAGTACACTGTAGCTGTCTTCAGATGCACCAGAAGAGGGCATCAGGATCTCGGGTGGTTGTGAGCCACCATGTGGTTGCTGGGATTTGAACTTCGGACCTTCGGAAGAGCAGTCGGGTGCTCTTACCCACTGAACCATCTCACCAGCCCCCTTCTTTTAAACTCTTATAAGGACATCATTTAACTGGGGCTGGCTTACAGGTTCAGAGGTTTAGTCTATTATCATCAAGGTGGGAGCATGGCAGCTAGGATGAGGGCTTGTTTGTTTGTTTGTAGAACATGATTTTAATATTTTCAGCTGTTAACATTCAACAGACAGAATAATTATTTTAAGATATATTTCGTTGCTATGTCTCCCTTTTCTTTGTTTGTTTGTTTGTTTGTTTGTTTGTTTTTCGAGACAGGGTTTCTCTGTATAGCCCTGGCTGTCCTGGAACTCACTTTGTAGATGAGGCCGGCCGCGAACTCAGAAATCCGCCTGCCTCTGCCTCCCCAGTGCTGGGATTAAAGGCGTGCGCCACCACGCCCAGCTATGTCTCCCTTTTCATTTCTGATTTTATTAATTGGGATACTGTCTCTGAGTCCTTTGCTTAGTCTGGCTAAGGGTTTATCTACCTTGGTGATTTTCTCAAAGAACCAACTTCTGGCTTTGTTGATTCTTTATATAGTTCTTTTTGTTTCTATTTGGTTGATTTCAACCCTGGGTTTGATTATTTTCTGCCATCTACTCCTCTTGGGTGTATTTGCTTCTTTTTGTTCTAGAGCTTTCAGGTGTGCTGTCAAGCTGCAGTATAAGCTCTCTTCAGTTTTCTTTTGGAAACACTTAGAGCTATGAGTTTTCCTCTTACCAGTGATTTCATTGTGTCCCATAAGTTTTGGTTTGATGTGTCTTCATTTCCATTAAATTCTAAAAAGCCTTTAATTTCTTTCTTTCTCTCTCTCTCTCTCTCTCTCTCTCTCTTTCTTTCTTTCTTTCTTTCTTTCTTGACCAAGTAATCATTGAGTAGAGCATTGTTCTGCTTTCATGTGTATATATGCTTTCCGTATTTAAGATCAGCCTTAGTCCATGGTGATCTGATAGGGTGCATGGGATTATTTCAATATTCTTGTATCTGTTGAGGCCTATTTTGTGACCAATTATATGGTTAATTTGGAGAAGGTACCCTGAGGTGCTGAGAAGCAGGTATATTCTTTTGCTTTAGGATGAAATGTTCTATACATATCTGTTAGATCCATTTGGTTCATAACTTTTATTAGTTTCTCTGTGTTTCTGTTTAGTTCTGTTTCCATGATCTGCCCGTTGGTGAGAGAGCGTGTTGAAGTCTCCCACTATTATTGTGTGAGATGCAATGTGTGAGTGGGGGTGCCCTTGCATTTGGAACATAGATGTTCAGAATTGAGAGTTCATCTTGGTAGATTTTTCCTTTGACCAGTATGAAGTGTCCTTCTTTATCTTTTTTTAAAACTTTCGGTTGAAAGTCAATTTTATTCGATATTAGAATGGCTGCTCCAGCTTATTTCTTGGGACCATTTGCTTGGAAAATTCTTTTCCAACCTTTTACTCTGAGGTAGTGTCTGTCTTTGCCACTTATGTCATTTCCTGTATGCAGTAAAATGCTGGGTCCTGTTTACATATCCAGTCTGTTAGTCTATGTCTTTTTGGGGGAGTTGAGTCCATTGATATTAAGAGATATTAAGAAAAAGTGATTGTTACTTCCTGTTATTTTTGTTGTTAGAGATGGAATCATGTTTGTGTGGCTATCTTCCTTTGGGTTTGTTGAAAGATTACTTTCTTGCTTTTACTAGGGTGTAGTTTCCCTCCTTGTGTTGATGTTTTCCATCTATTATCCTTTGTAGGGCTGGATTTACGGAAAGATTGTGTAAATTTGTTTTGTCATGAAATATCTTGTTTTCTCCTTATATGGGAATTGAGAGTTTTGCTGGGTATAGTAGCCTGGGCTGGCATTTGTGTTCCCTTAGGATCTGTATGACATCTGCCCAGGATCTTCTAGCCTTTACCTGCTGAATCATCTCACCATCCCTGGTCCAAAAGATTTGTTCCGTTTTGTTTTTCTTTTTTGAGTTTTTCAAGATGGGATTTCACTGTGTAGTCCCAGCTGTCCTGGAACTCACTCTGTAGACCAGGCTGGCCTTGAACTCAGATCTCCCTACCTTTCCCTCTCAAATGCTGGGATTAAAGGTGTGAGCCACCACTGCTCGACTTGGGCCTAGGTTTTATGAAAGGTCTATAGTTGTTCCTATGCTCTGTATGTTGTATGTTATATATTTTCCTGCCTAGAAATATTTTGTCTTTGATTTTTGTTAGTTTGGCTCTGATGTTTCTAGGTATGATTTTCTATGCAATCTTCTGTGGGACTGACTGGATTTCTTGGGTCTGAGGGTAGATATCTTACATGAAATTTGAAATTATTATTTTTTCTTATTTAATCTCTCCTCCCCGCCCCTTGAAGCTCTAGTTGTGTGTGTTGGGCCAGTTGCTATCAGCCTACGGGTCACTAAAGCCTGTTTATTTTCCCTCAGTGAGTTTTCTCTTGGAATCTCTATTACTTTGTCTTCTGATTTGCTGATTGCCAGTTTTGCTGTGCTGTCAAAGACCACCCAATACCATGAGCACTGCAGATATTATTCATCCCTGTGGGGTGAATATTTGTTTTCTCCAAGTCTCAAATATTTCCTAAAAGTCCCCTGTCAGTTTGCTCATTATATCTATCCTTTCCTGTAAAATCTTTAACTCGTTTACAGGTGTTAATTTAATGCCTTTGTCAGGTAATTCTGACATTTGGTCACCCATGGGCCCCTTTCACTTTGGAGCTCATTTTCATGTTTTTATTTTATACTGAAAGTTTGGGTAATAAATTATAAGACTCTGTTCTGCTATCTTTCCCTCTGAAGAGTTTGGTTTTCATTTTGAAAGGCAGTTAATTGCTGGAGGACACACTAATATAGAAGTTTGGTTTCTAACAGGATTTCCTTCCCTTACCGTTAGTAGCTTTCATCACTTCACATAAAGGAATCTGGATGCTGTTTCTTTTCAGAGTCTCTAAATGCAGCATCACTACCTATGAGCTCTGGGACCACTAAGGAAAGGAAAGGCTACTGGAACTCAGGTTCCAGGGGATCCAATGCCCTCTCCTGACTTCTGCAGGCATCAGCCATGCACAGGGTACATGGACATACAATCAGACAGAGCATTCATATCTATAAAATAAATAAAGGCAAAACAGCTTTTAATCTAAAATAAAACAAAAACTCAAATTGTACTTAGTCACTACTTAATATAAACACATTGAGGAATTGTTATGGTTTGTCTTTGAACACAAAATGGGAATCAAAGGCACGAATGGCACTTTCATCAGGAAAATGCAAATTAAAGTCATGATACATCACTTTCCACCCACCAAAATAGCTAAACTAAAAGCAGGCTATTCTAAGAAATTCATAAGAATATAGAAGAATGGAATTCTCAGTACTCTGTTAATAGCAATGTGAATTTGTATAATCATTTTAGAAAACTATTTCAAACTACCTACTACAACTAGCACATGTGAATCCATGCCCTATCAATATTTTTGAATATACCTAATAGAAATACACACACATACATACACAGACACAGACACACACACACACACACACACATACACAGAGACATAAACATACACACACACATGCATGCACATACAATTGTAGCAGCACAATTCATAATAGCAAGAAAGAAGAAACAATAATTGAAAAGCTAAGTAATAAAAAATTTATTATCACAAGTATGCAAAAATTATGGTATATTGACACAGAGAATAGATGAACTATGCTTACATTCAAAAATACATATGAACCTCACAAACATAATGTTGAGAAGAGTAATGGAAATGTAAAAATAGACAAAACCATGTATAGTATTTAAAGTTGGGCTAGTGGGCTGTTGGGTGGGAATCTGGTGATCGGAAATGGTTTGCAGGACACTGTGAGTGCTATTTTATTTATCTGATTATACATTAAGGGGTAAGCTCACTGAAAAAAAATCTATTGAATTCTTAAAATTATTTCTATACTTTGAAATGTATTTATTTTTATTTCTGTATTTGAGTGTTTTGGCTGCATTGTATGCCAGTGCACCGTGTGCCTGCAGAGGCCAGAAGAGGGCATAAGAACCCGGGGAACTAAGAATCCGACTGATTATGAACTAAGACGTAGGTGTTGGGAACCAAACCCATGTCCTCTACAAGAGCAGTAAGTGCCCTTAACTGCTTCACCATCTATCTGTTTTCTGTAAAGTGTGATTAAAGTACATGTCATAGTCTCACTTAACTAGTTCTGTACCTTATTAAGCAGTGTTTATTTATAATAAGAAACCATTCTCAAATCCCATCAGACCCAGAGCACTCTAGGAATATAAGGAACACGGTCCTTCCAAGTTGCACACAATGTGCCATTGATGGGAAGTCTGGAGCGACGAATCTGCTCTGTGACATGGTATCACCACGCTCTCCGTGTTTGGAGATCAAGTCAAGCTATTTTAAAACTACTTTAACAGTTAAATGCATGCAGCTCGTAGGAAACGTTTAGTCTGTAAACTTCACATCTGCTCAGGCATGTTAGTTACAGAAGGCAGCCCTTCTGGAGCGCTGTCCAGGTTCCTGGGGGATCCGCGCTAACACATTTGATGACCTTTAATACGCCTTCATGGAATTCCAGCCTGACCCGAATCTGAACAAAGCCTTAGTTGATGGTGTTTGCAGGAGGCTGGCTCCGTCATTTTCTCCGCCTGTGTGTTTATTATTGAGTGTTAATCAGATTCATCATTAGAGATTTCATCTGCCTCACAAATGCATAATTGGCTCTGTCTGAGAGACCATCCTTTGTCCTGGGCAGATTGCTAAAACTGCCTTAAGCATCATTAGACCAAAATGATGACCGTATTAATTTGTCTTTTGCTTGGTTTTCAACAGATTAGGCCTCATTATTATGCAAGCCCACTATGGAGAATTGTCTGCAGGAAGGCTTTTATGCTGACGGATATGTGAAATGATAACTGTTTATCATTAAACCATCCCAATTATTCTATGTATTATAAAACAGCATTAGAGGTTAGAAGTGGAAATGTGAGGAATTTGCAAGCTGGGGATTGCTTTTCCATTTTATTCTGTTACCATCTACTTAAAGGGGGAAACGTCTAAATATATTACTTGTTGGTTTTCTCATAAGATGAATCAGCGAGATTGATAATCATGGAAGTATAACTTTAAGCAGTGCATCTGTTAAGTGCTCCGTCTCCTTACGTGTGTTTTTATTAAGGTCACGTTTGCTGAGCTGCTTCAGATACGAACCTCACAGCTAAATACTCCTGGCTGAATGCTCACGTAAGGTTTGAGTTTCCCCACGAAGTTGACCTGTGACGACAACTTTCTTGCTTTATTTCTTTTGCCGCAGTTATGCAAGTTTGGTGGAAATGTAATACACAAAATTGGCTGTCACCTGCTATCTAACAATATCTAGCGTAATTGGTTTGAGCAGAACATGCTTTGTGGTGACCGCCAGAACGTCTCAGCAATCTGTCTGCCCTGAGCTGAGGCTTGGCCGCAGATGAAGTTATTGCAGCCTTAGCCATGAAATCCTCGCCCAGTAAGGGTTCAGGTGGGCTTAGCTTTATAATCTGACTTAAAAGCCCTGAGTAGACAGATTTAATGTTTATCCTTCTTTCCTGACCAGTAAGCCTCAAGGAAAGAAAAGGTATTTATGATTTTATACTTTATCAAGGAGCCAAATCCCCTCTCAAGCACCACAGATAAGATTTTGTCAAGAATCTTATAAAGTCTGACTGTGGGGTGTGCAATCAATCACTGTTACAGTATCCACTTAAGCGAGACTACTCACTCTCGGGATGAATTTTTTATTTAATTATTTTTTATTTTGGTAGTATCTGAACCAAACATTCCCAGAACTGTGTTCAACAGAGCTGATGTGTGGATGCTGTGTTTGGTATTCTAAGTGAGATAGATTAGTTGTTAAAGTGCAGGAAGAGCTCATTGTGGGTTAGGAAAAGGTATACGATTAAAACAAAACAAGTGTGATTCACTATAGCCTAAACAAATACCATTCAACAAAGCTAACTTGTTTCCTTTTACAGGTTTTTGGGTGTGTGATTGTTTTTGTGTAAGTTTGTCTCTGGGTTATACCTTTCCTTCCATTTTGACTCTCTTGCTTTTCCTGTGGTGATGGTAAATTTCTTATTATTTAACTTTTTGATTATTGTTTCCTCTTTCATGCTACTATGAATTGTGCTGCTACAATTGTACATCCCCCTGTCTCTTTCTGTGTGTGTGTGTGTGTGTGTGTGTGTGTGTGTGTATTAGGAACACCCAAGAATAGATTCACCTATATCTAATTATAGTAGGTAGCTTGGATTCATCTCCTTTGTGATTTCTGCACATTTAGTAACTTAATCATGTGTAGCCTTGTATTCACCGTTTAAATGGCTTTCTACTTCCCTTGAGAAATGGGTTCAGAAACAACTACTTGAGAATGGATGGATAAATAGGTGGGTAGGTGAGTACATGGATAGATGAAAGAGTGGGTGGATATGTGGATGGATGAATAGATAGACAGACAGATAGATGATGGTTGGTAGGTAGGTAGATAGATAGATAGATAGATAGATAGATAGATAGATAGATAGATAATACTCAGCATGCATCAAGGTAAATTTCATACCCACTGTAAAAGTTCAGTCCTGGTTCTTTCTCCCAGCCCCATGCTCCCCAAAATAAGACTCAGACTCAAAATATATTTACAAAGCACATTTAAAACACAAATTTACCTTGGCCATATAGCTAAGCTCTTCTCTTGCTAGAATAATAACTCATGATAAACCACCCATTTATTTTAATTCTGCCATGTGGCTGGTTACCTGTGCTCAGGTACCATGTGTCTGTCTCCTCACATCTTCAAGGGCAAATCTCCCCACGCCTGGCTCTATCCCAGAATTCTCTCTGCCTCTTGGATGTCCCACCTCCCATATCCTGTCTAAGCCATAGACCATAAGCTTTTTAATTGAAAGGCGATGCAACCATACAAACATAAGATATTCTCTCTACCCCCTACAACATCTCTAAATTAGCTAGACCTCAAACCTCTCATTATTTCTGGTCTTATTTCTTGGGGTTTCTTGGTTTTGTTTTTACTGACTTGCCCAACTTGACCTCAAGCTTTGGGGTTAAAGCAAGTTTCCTACTTTAGCCTTCTGAGTAGCTAGGACTATGTGTCCATGGCACTGAACCTATATTTTACTGCTTAAAATGATATTTGCAAGTATAAATGTCAATCAGGTATAGGTGGAAACTTGTATATAATATGTACACAATGTATTAGTTCACTTCTAAATGGTCCTGACATTCAATGGTGTAATTTTGTGCATAATATTTAGTGGGTAGACAACTAGCAAGTAATGTCTGATTTTTTTTTAATCTTCATTATTGTGTGTATAGGTGTTTTGTATGCATGGGAGTCTGTACACCAAGTACATTTTAGATATACTTTCTATAGACTTTGGCTTTTAATATATTTTTCAAATTTTCTATATGGGTATTTATGTCTACGGGTATGCCTGTGCATCGCCTGTGTGCCTTGTGCCTGCGGAGGTCAGAAGAGGGTGTTAGACCCCCTGGAACTGGAGAGTTACATGTGGTTGTGAGCTACTATCTGGGTACTGGGTACTGGGAACCAAATTAGTTCTCTGCAAGAGCGTAAGTGCTCTTAATATCCAGCCTACCTCTCCAGCTCCTTTGTACACCTTCTTTATGAAAAACAAATACATCAAAATCCCGTATCTAACCGCCAGGAGAGTCAGCTCTAACCTGTGCTCCAGAACTGGCGAGCTTGCTAGTCCAGACCATCTACATTAACAATTCCAAGTTATTGAGAAATACTGAGATGTCAAGCATTGTCAAAATACTAAATCAGCAGAGTATAATATTTTAGAACTATTTAAAATACAAATATTGGAATGTTCTAAATAATTACATTTCTCAGCTTAAGAACTCTAGTTTTGAAGAACTAGGCCAATTCATGGAGATTTTGATATGCTATTTTTTTTTTGTCTTTTAAGAAACTTAAAGCAAATTTTGTAATATATCTCTCACTGTACAGATGTTGACAACTGAAGCTAAGAGGACTAAAATAATTTATTGATACTCTAAATATTCATTACTGTCTAAACAATCTTTACTGTATATACTCTATATCCCAGGCATCAACACTTTTGACCAGAATTCAAAATCCTGGCAAGATCCTTTAAACGTAGATAAGTTAGGAATATGCATCAACTTGTTTGGGATTGCGAGGTAAATAGGTGAATATTAAACAACTTTTCTAACACAATAGGTATGTAATTTCTTTGATCATTATGTCCTAGCTGAAACTTTTTGGTTTAATTTTTTTTTAGCTAACATATACATCGTTGTACTTGGGGCCACCACTTGGCTTCAGCCATTAAAAATACATTTATATATAACATTTTTTATAAACTGCTCTAATGGCTCAGTGGTCAAGAGCACTGGCTGCTCTTGCAAAGGACCTGGGTTCAATTCTCAGCACCCACATGGCAGCTTGCAACTGCCTGTAGCTCCAGTTCCAGGGGATCCATGGCACCAGGCAGGCATGCATGTGGTACATATATCTATGTATGCAGGCAAAATACTCATACACATAAAATAAAATAAAATAAAATAAAATAAAAAAAGAAATCTTTCTTAAAAAAATAAAGAATGAACCATATGTATTTTTGTCTTTTATTATTTAATTTTTTTACACTCCAGATTTTATCCCCCCCATCTACCCTCCCCTCTGACTATTCCACATCCCATACCTCCTCCCTATGCCCCCACCCCCATCTCCACGAGGATGTCCCCCTCCCACCCCCCTACCCAAACAGACCTCTAAATTCCCTGGGGCCTCCAGTCTCTTGAGGGTTAGGTACCTCTTTTCTAACTGAACCCAGACCTGGCAGTCCTCTGCTGTATATGTGATGGAGGCCTCATATCAGCTGGTGTACGCTGCCTCTTTGATGGTCCTGTGTTTGAGAGATCTCCGGGGTCCAGGTTGAGACTGCTGGTCCTCCTACAGGGTCAACCTCCTCCTCTGCTTCTTCCAGCCTTTCCCTAATTCAACCACAGGGGTCAGCAGCTTCTGTCCATTGGTTGGGTGCAAATATCTGCATCTGACTCTTTCAGCGCTTGTTGGGTCTTCCAGAGTGCGGTCATGTCAGGTCCCTTTTTGTAAGCGCTCTAAACCTCAGTAGTAGTGTCAGACCTTGGAGCCTCCCCTTGAACTGGATCCCACTTTGGACCTGTCGCTGGACCTTCTTTTCCTCAGGCTCCTCTCCATTTCCATCCCTGCAGTTCTTCAGAGGTTTGACTGTGGGATGGCAGCCCCTTCCCTCACTTGATGCCCTGTCTTCCTGCTGGAGGTGGGCTCTATAAGTTCCCTCTCCCTACTGTCTGGCATTTCATCAAAGGTCCCTCCCTTTGAGTCCTGAGAGTCTCTCACCTCCCAGGTCTCTGGAGGGTCCCCCCAACCTCCTACCTCCTGGGGTTCTGTTCCTGTTCTTTCTGCTGGCCCTCATGGTTTCAGCGCTTTTCCCTTGCCCAATACCAGATCAGGTTCTCCTCTCTCCCCTCACCCCTGTTCACTTTCCCTCCCAGGTCCCTCCCTCCCTCCCTACTTGTGATTGCTTTCTTCTCTCTCCCTAGTGGGACTGAGGCGTCCTCACTTGGGCCCTTCAGCTTGTTAACCTTTTTGAGTCCTATGGATTGTATCTTGGGTATTCTGTACTTTTTTTTTTTTTTTGACTAATATCCACTTATTAGTGAGTACTTACAATGCACGTCCTTTTGGGTCTGAGTTACCTCACTCAGGATGATATTTTTGCATTTGCTTTAAAAAATTAAATAAACTGCTTGAAAATAAAGCTGATAAATTTTGCCTTGTAATAACTTCTTAAGTTGTGATATGATCCACTTTCAATGGATCCAAAAAGAAAGCTCTTTTTGTCTTCAAATTTCATTATACGTAATTGTCACATGCAAGTTGCAACAGAGTGCTAAAAAATTAGCATAATGTTTTTAGAAGTATTATCCCATATCTGCCATCCTGAACTGAGATGTAGGGTTCTGTGGTCCTAAGCAAACTTTAAAAAAAGAAAAAAAATTAGGAAATTAGGATATAGTTAAATATTATAAAACAGCTGGAAAAATTAGGAATTGAACAGCCTGGTGTGCATAGTGCTGCATTCCCATAAATCTGAGCACTAAGGAATCGGAGGGAAATGGGGAATATGACCATATTTCATCTGATGCATATATGAAATACACACACACATTTAGAGTAAAGTAAATAGCAACACAAAGTTGAGGCTAGCCTGGTCTACATAGTGAGACCTTGTTAGAAGGAGAAAAATTAAGTCGAGTTAAAAATGTAAACACAGAGTTGTTGTGTATGCTAACAAGTGTGGATCGGCCGGTGCTAAATCAGCGGGGAGTTTCCATGGCCTCCCTTAAGTAGGGTTATTCTGAGGCTGGGAGACATAGCTAGAAGGATCACATGGAACAGTGTTCACACTGATGGCAGTCAGAGAAAGATTAGAGGTGGCGTAGGATGGAGAAGACATCTGAAGGCAGAGGGAAGTCTACTCCATCCGAAGGTTGATCAGTAAGTGATCAGAGGGATCTCTAAGAACGGCATGTGCCACCATACCCAGCTTTTACATCAGTCAGGAGACCTGAGCCACCCTTACAGACTCTGCTCTCTTGTTTTTAATTGATACATAACTGTCTCATATAACCTTATGTTTAAATATGAAAGGAATTAAATATAGTTTCAGGCTTTTAAAAGTAGATAATAGGTTTATCCCAAGAATATTTGTTAATACTACACCCAAAAAACAAATCACTTGTGTGTGTGTGTGTCTGTGTGTGTGTGTGTGTGTGTGTGTGTGTGTGTGTGTGTGTGTGTGTGTGTGTCTGTGTGTGTGTGTGTGACAGACTGGTACTTGTATGCCTCAGGATCTGTATGGAGGTCAGAGGACAACTCTAAGGAGTCTGCTACCGTGTAGGATGTGGGATCAAACACAAGCAGTCAGGGCTGGTGTTAGCACCTCTACCCAGTGAGACGTCTCACCGCCTATGAATCACTTTTAACAGCAGTTTGAATGATTCACCAAGTCAAATAGCCCCATCTGTTGACATTTCATGATAAAGGACAACTGCCACTATTTTACAGACATGCTTTCTACTACCCAGGTGTCAATGCTCCACACACCTCCTTGCCCTAGGGACATCCTTCCTCTACTTATGTCCCCGTGGACTGCTATCCTGCCTTGTTTTCTAGTCCCTTATGGGGATAGTGAGGCCCACTTTCCATTTTCTCCAACAGATGAGATGCCCCAGTTCCCACCTGCTAAGAGTTCCTGAAGGACCAAGATCACTGCTACACACTACATATCTTATTCCCTAAGTCCAGGGGCAGGGGGTGGGGGGTGATCAAGCACACTGTGTGCAGGATTGCTGAGGTAACCAGCCACCTTCACTTTGTGAGCTAGTGTTGCTCCACTCTTGCCTGCAGCCAGCCCAGAGACTTCTTGGAACACTTCAGTAAGACCTGCTTTTCAAGCCCCCACTCTGGACCCAACAGTCACACCGCCTTTGAGAGTTAGCTTGCTCCTTACCTCACAGAGAATTTTGTCAGTCTGAGGTTTCCATCAGCTGCCTCCAAACCTCCACCAATTGCTTTCTAGGCAGATTCAGCAGGATTTACCCATGTCCAGTCTTTCTCACCTGTCTTGGCATCAAGGGTTTTGTTTGAAAACAGTGGCTTGGTTTTGTGCAAGGTCTTGGGTTATAACCACAAGGGACTTGAGGATGAGAATTCTCTTTGGGTTTTGTATATTTGTGTGTTGTAGTAACAAACAACAATGGAGTCAGAGGTAACTATTTAAAGACGAGGAGGGAGCAGCAGCAGCAGCAGAAGGGTGACAAATGACAAGAGGCAGAGTTGCAATGGTTGGTGTGACTGTCAGCTGCCCTGGATTGGGGATATTCAGATGGCTGAGGAGTCGTTGCTGGTTTCCGGTGTTTCAGCAGGCCTTGTGACCACCTCTCTTCCACTGGAAAGGAAATGCAGATTTGCTTTAAGTGACAGCTGTCAGGATGCTCTGGGGAGGCGGTCTCCAATGTAGATTGGTATGTAACAGATCTGCCCTCATCGGAAACCAGTACTGTCCAAAGGGTGAGCCCGGATGAAGTGAAATGGTGGAGAGTGAGTGTTATCTCTTCCTTCAGGAGTTCAGACACCTTCTCCTTTTGCAGTTGGACATCAGAACTCCAGGCTCTCTGCCCTTTGGATTTTAGGACTCACAGAAAATGGCCTCCCAGGCTCTTAAGCCTTTGACTCAGACTGAGAACCGGCATCAGCTTCCTTGTTATGCGGAGGCCACTGTTTCCATACCACTGAGCCACCGTGCTCCAGCTGAGCCACTGTACACCTGCTGAGCCACCGGGCAGCTCCTATTCCCAGATGGAGCCTGTGAGACTTCCTCTCTGTATACATATATGTGGATATGCACATGAGTGTGTGTACATATGTATACATATAAGTGTATTATATAAACATATGTATCCCTTCATTGATGTATTTATTGTGCATGTGTGTCATTGGTTCTGTCTCCCTGGAGAGCCTTAAGTAAAACACACACTACGTGAGTCTGTTTCTATGATGCTCTAGGAATGACAAAAACACGAATTTTTTAAACAATTTTTTAGAGGTCTTTGGAAGTTAGAGTTGGTAGCAAGGAAGGCTATAAACAGGTAGCATAAAGGAGTCCTCTGTAGAATAGTTCTGTGTCTTTGTTGTAATAGCAATGGTTACATGAATCTATGGAAACATCTCATGGGCCTATATTCACACTTTAAGACCATTCTCAACTTCTTGGTTTTGATATTTGTGTTAGTTAGCTTTCTATCACTATAACAAATACTTGAGATAACCAGGTATTTCTCCTGATAAATAAAAAGGTTCTTTGGGCTCACAGTTTAGAGATCACAGTGTACCATTTGACCCTATGGCATTCGACAGGGTGGCACATCACTGCTGAGGAAGCACCCAGTGGAAGCAAAATGGATTCCTTGAAGGTCAAGGAAGTAAAGAAAGAAGGGGGCCAGGGATCCACAGTGGCTTTTGAGGATATGCTTAGGGTGATCTGAAGTCCCTCCACTAGACTGTCACCTCCCAGAGGCGCTACCACACCTCCCGAGAGCTCCAAGTTAGGCACCAAGCCTTTAACATGTAGAGGGAGGGATGCCAGGTTGGAATGCAGCAATAGTGCACTGTAATTATATACCCAGGACCACTGTGTATTGGTTTAGCAATTTGCACACATCTTTAACTATGTTCTTTCAGATTTTTTATTGGGTAATTTATTTATTTACATTTCAAATGTTATCCCATTTTCCGATCCTTCCCCCAGAAACTCCCTATCCCATCTTCCCTCCCCCTGCTTCTATGAGGGTGTTCCCCCACCCACCCACCCACCCACATACTCCAGCCTCCCCACCCTCACATTCCCCTTCACTGGGGCATCGAGCCTTCACAGGACCAAGGGCCTCTTCTCCCACTGATACCCAACAAGGCCATCCTCTGCTACATATGTGGCTGGAGCCATGGGTCCCTCCATGTGCATATTCTTTCAGTTTTTAAATGTTTAATTAATAAAATCATATATAGCATGGAAATATATTAAGAAAAGTCATTTGGGCAGGGCAGTAATGGCGCATGCCTTTAATCCCAGCGCTTGGGAGGCAGAGGCAGGTGAATTTCTGAGTTTGAGGCCAGCCTGGTCTACAGAGTGAGTTCCAGGACAACCAGGGCTATAAAAAAAAAAAAAAACAAAAAAAAAAAAACAAAAAACAAAAACCTGTCTTGAAAACAAACAAACAAACAAAACAAAACAAAAAGTCATTTGGAAAATGTACCATCCACTTACTTTCAACAAGTCAGGAAAAGGAATCTATGAACCCACAGCTAAGAACATGTTTAGTTATGGTAGAAGAGTGTATGCTTCCTCATAGCAGAAAGAATGAGAGCACTTTCCTAGCTACTTCTCTTCATTATTGTATGGAATGTTCTAGCCAGGGCAACAAGGGAAGAAAACAATAAGGAAAGGCTTAGTTACAGACAATATGGCCACCTATGTAGAAAATTACAACAGACACCCCACACATACACAAAAGCAAAAGCAAAACAAAAACAATAAAAAAAATCTATTCGAACTAGCAAGTGTCTTTACAAAGGTTATAGCATGTGAGATCAAAGTCTGTAGAAAGAAGACCTTGTGTCTGCATGGATGTGATACCTGTTGTTTAAAAAAACAGTGGTCTATAGGAAAGGGTAGAATAGAAGGTGGGACATCTGGGAGGCAGAAAGGATTGTGGGATAGAGTGAGGTGGGGAGATTCCCCCAGGAAGATGGTGAGTAACAAGACAGACACATGATACCTGCGCACAGTTAACCAGCCACATGGCAGAATGTAGATTAGAATAAATGGGATATTTTGTTATGATCTCACCAGAAAAGAGCCTAGCTGTATGATCAAGGTATTTGTAGATATATTTTGAGGCTGTCTTATTTCTGGAAGCATGGAGTTGGGAGGGAAAAACCAGACCTAACTTCTACAAAACCCCAAAAGTAAATGATATTTTATAACAATGCTTTAATATTAAATTGCTGGTCATGAATTCTTTCAGTGTTTAATTGTATTTTTAAAAGTCTTTATTATGTTCATTTTTTTAAAAAAGAATATTTTCACTTAGTATAAAAGTCTAGAGTAGCATGGGGGAGGAGACTGAAGGGATGGCTCAGAGGTTAAGAGTACTTCTTGTTCTTGCAGAGGTCCTGGGTTCAATCCCCAGACCCACATGGTGGCTCACAGCTGTCCATAAGTCCAGTTCCAGGGGATCCAGTGTCCTCTTCAGACCTCCACAGGCACCAGGCACACACACATATATATGCATATAAATATAAATATATATATAAATATATATATACATATATATATATACACACACACACACATACATACATACAACATATATTTGTCAGTGCTGGGAATGGAGCAAGCCCAGATCCTTGAACAGGCTAGATAACCACTTTCCTAGGAAACAGTGCCCCCAGCTCTTGGAGCGATTCTCTTGACTTTGAACGTCCTCCAGCCATGGCCAACTTCCGTTGCTTTCATTGGAATGTCAAGTGACCTGTCTTCCAGCTACTCACATCTTTTTCTCTTTGCTTTTGGTTTTCAGTCCTTTTACCGTGATGTTATGACTGTCATTTATTGGTGTTTATTGCTCCTGGGGAATATAATTCCTCCTGGCTGTCTACCTTGATATCTCCACTTCCAGGGGAGTCTCCGGCTTTCTTTCGCCACCACCCCCCCCCACACACACACACACACTGCTTCTGACACATCCACAGTTCCCTCTTCTTCTGGAATTTCAACATGAGTCCCCAAACTTTGCACACACCCCACGCACACTAGAACAACCCATCTCACGGGTCCTTTGCCTCTCCGTATTAATGCTCTAGACCATTATATCATGGCTATGTTGCATATCATAAAGGAAGCAAGCCTTTACTCAAGGACGGACCCAAAGTTTCTGTACAGGAATTACAAAATTTCTTTCAAGGAATTAGTGTACAGCCTCTTTATTTGATTTTTTACCTTCTCGGGAATTAAATGTATGCTTCTGCTTTAAAAAGACGAGAAGCATCAACCCCAAATGCTGCTTTCATACTTAAACTGTACTTTACAAGCACTAGCCTCTACTCACCCACACTGACGGAAAGTCTGTATCCTCCATTTATTGCCGACAGCCAGACATCTACGGTTGTGGATGCAGATTTTCTGTTTCAGCCTTTGTTTGGACAGCTTCCAAAACATCATCCTATAGGTTTTTGGAATCTGTGCCAAGTTCAGCTCGGATTAAGTTTCTTTGTTGGAATTGCTTTTTAAAGCATCTGGACCAGAAATCATACACTGCGCTGCACAGCCGAGGAACATTTGGAAACCATCAGAGACATCATGATGAGGGGTGACTACTATTGTGTGCTGTCCTTAGGGTAGGTAAAGACTGTCTCTCACACACACACACATACACACACACACACACACACACACACACACACACTGATCTCATTAAGAATTTAAGGAATGCTAGGCTCTTAGCATTTAGAAATGAAGCCCCTCATGACTTTACTTGAAAGTGATATTATTCTACAGTATTATTTGTTTCTAAAGTCATCATGAAAGACTTCAGAGTAAAAAGGAGGATGTCTTTTTAAACCTCCTCTCAGCAGCATGCACGCAGGTTGCCGGCAAGATTTAGATTGTGTAAGTTAATATCATCATTTTTATTTTGTTTTCTTTTTTAAACTTCAGGTTGCATCATTTGGATAAAGAGGTTGGCTTAGATCTCTAGCCAGTAATAATCTACCCACTTTCTGAAAGATGAAGGGTCATTCTTTAACTTAAAGAAAAAAAAGGAAACAACTCTCATTTCTCGTGTGATAACTGTGTCACACTCAGAAGGCCAAGCCAGACATTCACCATGAGCCTCTGGGCTCTTGTGCTCCTGAAAGGAACCTCGGCTATGAGTTTTAGGCTTTTCAATAGTTTCCACAGTGATTGATGGGTCTTGGAGAGATCATTTGATTATCCCGTATATCACCACAAGGAGAGACATTTTAGGTTGACATCCAAGTGATTTAGTGGCTAAGCTTTAGACCCAGAAACCAAAAGAAAAGAGTTCTTTTTCTGTTTGGAGGGCGGCCTTTGTCATTCTCTCTTTTGGGTTACTCTTGCATTTAGAAATAACTCTCCTCTCCATGTTCACTTCAAAAAGATAGTGTGACCCTATGAGCTCGTATTTCAACCTGAGTGGACCTTCTCATGCCGCATATGGAGTAATCCAAGAATCCCTTCAAAGTCCCTTCTACCAGGAAATCATCCATTGACCATTTGAGTATTAATTAAAATGTTTATAGGTTGTGTGTGCATGCCTCTCTGTATGTATATGTACGTATGCATACACACATATGTGTGTCTATGTGTAGGTATGTGTATATTAGATCCCTCATATGGAGGTAGTTTTTTTCTTTCAAAATCCATAGTATATGTTTATTTTTCATCATCTCATAAGCAAGAAAATATTACTGAAAAGGGAAGATGGACAGATCCTTCAGAAAATGAGGAAATAGATTTCTGTGTCTTCACAGCCTCCCTTATCTCTGCCTCAAAGTGTGACCCTGAGCTGTATGCTGCAATGAAGTTTTTATAGATGGATGTCTATTTGGCTTTGTTCAGCCGAATGCCACTGGTAGGAGTTCCTGGAGTATGTAATACATTATCTTATTACAC
The DNA here is from genome assembly GCF_000001635.26 of Mus musculus. NCBI lineage: Eukaryota > Metazoa > Chordata > Mammalia > Rodentia > Muridae > Mus > Mus musculus. The sequence continues at coordinate 86,026,858 of NC_000077.6, read as the reverse complement.
TCATTTTTATGGAAGCTGATCCTGAAGGGACAGTGGAAAGAGAGCTTACTCCAGCTTTCTGGAAAAGCAATTAATGCTGCCGCTCCTGCAGCAGCCACGGCCTGGCTGGGGCCAGCGTGCTGGCGCCCTCTCTCCTTTTATTAAAGCCGAGCTGCAGCTGCTGAGCAGAGGGGCAGCTCCAAGTGGTACTTTCATCGCTGCTAAGAGATTCCTACCCAGGGCTGACATCATTTCAGTTGTGGCCTTCTCATTATTAGAGTTTGGGGCTTCTAGTTTGTTTATTGAAGATTTAAAGCTATAGGTTAAATCACCAAATTGAAATCTACTTATTTTCCTCTACTACAGTAAGTGGATAAGGTGTGTTGGGAAATGTAGTGTTCAAATCTTAGCGCCAGCTGAAGTCCTTCCGTGGAGAAAATACTTGTACCAAAAAGAGGTGGAAGGCCCCATCTCTCTTTAGTGTTTCTTCACTGTAAGGAATGCTCACACCGTCTATTTTATATCCATTTTAGCAAATGCTTTAAGGCTGTTGACTATTAAATGTTAGTAAAAATAGTGGCCCGGACTTTTATTTAGCCCTTGTGGCAACTTTACTGTGTGCCTCATCTGTTTCTTATCAGCCTCTAAAATCGCTAATTCTTTAAGACGCACGGAATCCACGGTGTTTATGAAGACTTTTAATTCTCCCTATCGTCTTGTCTTCAGTGTCTCTTCACGTATGAGTCAACCTTTATCATGGTTGTGCATCTTATATAGAAAAAACATAAACTAGGACAATACTTTTTTGTCTATGTTCTAATGTAAATTCTATTTTAAGTAGAATCAACATGGCATCTGTCACAAAGACTTTTATAATGACATTAATGAAACAAGAAGTTCCTAATTTAAAACACCTCCCTCTGGGGGATTAGAGCTTTTGTCTTCTTATTACATCATAGTAGTCTGTTCTGTTGGGCTTAATAAATTATTATTGTCCAATGGCTCTGTGTGTGTGTGTGTTCCTGTCCAGTGCACTCTTCATTTGTTGTAGCTAAATGGAATTTGTTTTTGATAATTATTAATTGATAAAAACTGATTAAAGTTAATAACTATTCATTAAATGTGAGAAAAACATTTAGGAAAAATGGATTAGGGACTGTGACATCAAACTGATTTATTTAAAAGCCATTGCAATGTTCAGTCACCCTTCTGCTGGCCTCCCTTCATGTGCTTAACCTCCTTCAGACTCGTGTGAGACCTGGGACTTCCGTCCTTAACTGGAGGCAGAAGGAAGTCAATCCAAGCGCTCACAGTTCTTCCGTACAAGCCCTGCCGCTGCATTGCATCCCCCAACTGTGTCTCACTACAGGGCACTCAGTAGGCCCGTGCAATTCTGCTGCCCTTAATGAATGTGTGGGCTCCCCTCCTACTCAGCTGTGTTGACAAATAAGCCATCAGCGCTAGCAGTAGCCAGGAAGTTTTATTAAAGACCCAACAAGCGACGGTGAGGAGAGCGCGTACTGTAAAAGCACCTTCCCCCTGAGCAGGGCTTGGGTTTGTTTTTTTACAACTGCTTGGATGTCAGGCCATGTGGACACTAGCACTGACTGAAGCTTCTTACAGGAAGGGAGGGATCAGAATAACGACCTCGTCTTTTCCCCCGTGTGAGCATGCTCAGATCTGTCAAGGCACTGGTGGGTGTGGCTTTCACCATTATAACAAGCCCTGGGTCGTCTGGGGTATAAACATGAGGTCCAGACAAGATTGAGCCAGTCTGGAGCTCCCTTAGCATTTGGAAATATGTGATGGGTTGATGGGGAGGAGCTGGGGTGTAAAGTTTTCACTACCCACCATAACTTCCTGTAAGCAGGCAAACAGCCCGCAGAACAACGAATGGTTAGTAATCTCAGCTGGCAACAAACCCCTCCTCTCTCTTGGAGGGTCATTGGGCAGTGATGGCCCATCTTCTGCTGGTTACCATCCTTTCCCAGTTAGATGACCAAAACCTCCCCCTGACTGATTGTAGGCAGGTGTGTCACCAGGCTGTAGCTCCAGCTGTTTGTTTAGGGACATCAGTAGTGAATGATGGCCAATTGCCTGGACTATCTCCCAGATGAGCAACATGCAGCCTAACGGGCTAAGACTATGCAGGTAAGTGCTCTACAGCTGAGCTGTTTCTCCACACCTGAGAGAAATATAAAGAAATAGTTAAGGGTGGAAGTCCCAGGCGGCACACAAGCCTGAAGGAAGCTAAGCACAGCAGTGGAGGCCAGCAGAAGGGTATTTCCCAAAACTGAGGTGAGATCTGGCCAACTATTGGGAAAGGGGCGGGTATGGAGGTGAGCATAGACTCCCTGTCTGCATTCCAAGCGTTGGGATTTATTTCAAACACTGAGGCATGAGGTGGGCTCACAGGTGAAAGGCCTTTTCTCTATGAGCAAGGCTTAGGTGAAGCACCCGCAAGCCTCATGCAGGTCACCTGATGTCCTGCTGACCTACAAATGATACCAGCATGCAACACAGGAAGCCAGAGACTCTCCTAATGGCGGCCAGGCTGCTTGAGTGGCACTTTCAATGCAGGTCAGGAATCTCGTCCATCTGGAAAAAGCTTCCGTAATTGCCAGAAGGTCCCTGGGGTTTCTGGGGACCCAGGACACAGAAGTTCAAAGTCAATTTGACAGTCTTCTCCTAGGTAAGGCCTCCTTCTCTGGACAGTGAGGGTTGGTAACTGGTTTGGTATAAAGGGCAGCTCTCTGAAGCCCGTTGTACTATTTCAGATGGGTTAAGGGCTGTCATAGGTGTGTCACTTGGGGGTTCATGTCTTTTCCATACCAAGTGTTCTGTGCTGCCTTGGTAACCTGGGTAGCTGTTGCTTAAACCCCTCACCCATGCTGGTCTTCAAACCATCCTGGGCATTGGCTGTTCCTTTAAGTCCCTGGATAGCTCTTCTTTCTTTTTCAGAACATACTCACTACTTCATAGGTCAAAGGACTCAGAGGTATAGGAACACACATACCACCAGAAAACTTTTTTTCTGGGTAGTGTTGGCACACACCTTTAGTTCCAGCACTTGGGAGGCAGAAGCAAGAAGATCTCTGAGATCAGGCCAGCCTGGTCTACAGATTGAGTTCCAGGACAGCTCGGGCTGTGCAGGCCCTTTGCAGGGCATGGTCAGCTGTTTCCCGGGAAGCTGCACCAACTCTAACCATGTTAGTACAAGAGGGAGCTGTTGTTTTCCGATACCAGCACTCCTCATCCAGATGGGCCTGTTGCGTGCACATCAGAGAGGAGCCCATTAATGCTTTAGTGTGAAGGTCTCCATGGGGAGGCCTGGCTTCAGCCGTTTCCTCCAGCGCCACACCCCATATTCAGCCATCTTTGTTCTACAACATAGCTACTCCCATCTGTGACTCAGGCATCCTGCATGAATTGGTAGGCTGTTTAAAAGATGAGGCCTATACAAACAGATTTACCCAGTAACCTCCAGGCACCTGCAAGCCACCTGGGAGAACCTAACAGGCAGTGAAGGGCTAGGTTTAGCATTGCCCAGGTCATTAAGGTCATCTCTGGGTTATTCAAAAGCATTTAATTCTAGCTTTCGGAGGTTGGCGGATAGGACCCCCTCTAAACGATGCATGTAGGTTCTTAAGTGGCTAGGGCAGGACAATCCTACAGAGATGATGCTTTTGGGTGAGAATGCTGAATCCTGAGAGTGAGCGTCAGGCCACAGTTTCTTTTCTCTATCTATCTATCTATCTATCTATCTATCTATCTACCTACCTACCCACCTACCTATCTACCTATCTATCTATCTATCTATCTATCTACCTACCTACCTATCTACCTACCTACCTATCTATCTATCTATCTATCTATCTATCTACCTACCTACCTACCTACCTATCTATCTATCATTCCTGTCGTTTGCATCTCAAATGACATCCCCCTTCCCTGTTACCCCTCCACAACCCCCCTCCCCATCCCATCAGGCCACACAGTTTCAACAGCATGTTTTGAGCTCGATGAAGGGTCTCAAATGTAAGGAGTTAGCCAAACATTGCTTCATGGCCCTCTTGTAGTGGGTGTTTGGTAGGAGCAGCAGCTGCTGCAGCCTTGAGAAGCAAGCAGGCCTGGCTGTCTGGCCCAGTTCCTTTGGGAATTATGCTGCTATCCAGTCTCACAGTGCTGTTAGAGGAAGCACTCTTGCACAGTGGCTTGTCTCTCAAGACTGGGTGGGTCAAGTAGTTCAGGGAACTCAACCCCCTCCCCCAGTGCAGCTCCCTGCAGGAGCCGATGATTCAGCTTTTGGAAAGCTGCTTTCATACCCCAGTCCACAGCCAGGCTCACGGTCTTTTTCCTTCAGATATTCATATGGAGTTTCTGTCATCGAGCCAAAATGGAGAACTGTGTGTTGTAATCGTGCAGGGCCTGGAAACTGCTGCAGCCACTTTAGAAGGGGCTGCTGAACTGCAAACGGCCTCAGTCTATTCCACGGGACACCTCTTCGTTCTGTCTCTGAGGAACCCCAAGTGAGTGACGACTTTTTGAAATCTAGGCTTTTTAAAAGGTAGTTTATATTGACCACGCATGAGTTTGCATTTGTGAAGGTGAGAGGCCACCTTGCAGGAGTCAGTTCTCTGTGTCCGTCATGCATGTTCTGGAGATCATTAGCTCAGGTAGTCAGCCTTGGTAACAAGTGTCTTTACCAGCAGCACTGTCTCAAAAGCCCTGGGACCATGCCGCCCGCCGCCAACTCCTCCTCCTCCTCTTCCATAACCTACCTTTCAGCTGCCAAGTAGTTAAAGGTGGATAATATGTTCAAATCTGACAGTTCTTTTGATGGACTAACAGTAAGTATAGGATCACTATATCACAAGATCCTGACTTGGTTATGGGTTTCCGGCGACACAGATGAGTAGATCCTTACAGCCCTGCTACACAAGTGTGCATCAGCGCTACGGCTACTACCTCAGAATGAACAGAGTTCGGACCAAGTCCTTTTCTGCGCTCATCTTACATCTAGGATGTTATCAGTCAGATGCAAACTGGGGCTCCGCTGCCGCCACTGGTAACTCCCTTGCAATCTATAGTTCGCTAGAATAACTCATAAAACTCAGGAAAGCCTTGCCCTTGAAAGTAGTACAGTGTTCTAGTGAGTACAAATAAACCATTAATGAAAGAGAAGAGATGCTTGGAACGGAGGCTAGCAGGGTCCTGACACAGGAGCTTCTGTTCCTGTGGAATCAGGGTGGGTCACTGGCACCTCTGTGAACTCACAGGCTAGAAAACCCACCTCTCTCAAGACTGAACCATTATGAGGGCATTGTGGAACCTGTTGGCTCCAGCTCACCTCCACAACTCCCCTATGGCTGGGCTGGTTCAAAGCTTCAGCTCCTTTTGCGACAGCATCTCCGTCTGTATCCCGGGAGTTGGCCTCTAATGGGGGATGTTCCTGCCTCCGTTACAATCACAGGCATCTGCCACCATGTAGGCGTAGCTTTTGAGCCCAGTGGTTAGTCTCTCTACCACCCCTCATCCTGACGCTTCCCAGCAGTCACCATATGAACACGAAGTATAGTCTATGCCTTCTGGGGGGGGGGGGCGGTCAGAACTAGAAATTGGGAGGGGGACAGTGTACATGCATTCCCTCCCACACACATTTCAAAACCATAATTTGTTGTAACAATGGCTACAGTTAGAAATACTTATTTTGGAAGAAATAAAGAGACACTATGTTTATCTATAATGCAAGGAAATTTTATATGCACTGGTTATCACTAAACTAATGGTAGATGCACTGGATAAGTCTGGAGTGAGAGATGCAATGTTTTCTACGTTAAAAGTAGGTTTAAAGATCCATAAACCCAGGGCTACGCAGAGAAACCCTGTCTCAACCCCCCCCAATCCATAAAAAAATACTTTTTTGAAGTGGAAATGGCATTTTGAGCCCCATTTCTGTTTTTTAAGACCTTAAATTTACAATAGTCACAAAACACCATTTAGGATACTTCTGTCTACTGGAAGATTTATTTATCTGTAGCCAGATCACAGCTAGGGTGTGATATTTTGAATGATAATGGCCCCCATAAACTCATGTATTTGAATATTTAGTCCCCCATTGGTAGAACTATTTAGTGATTAGGAGGTGTGGCCTTGTTGGGGGGGGGGATGTATCACTGGGGATAGGCTTTCATCTTTCAAAATCTCACAGTATTCGCTGGTAGCTCTCTCTCTGCCTTGTGGTAACTGTCTCAAGATGTGAGCTCTTGGCTCTTGTTCCAGCGCCATGCCTACCTGTCTGCTGCCATGTTCTTTATCAAGATAATCATATACTTTACTCTTTGGAACTATAAACCCCAAATAAACTCTTTCTTCTAAAAGTAGCCTTGACTTCATAGTACCAAAAAAAAGGAAAAAAAAAAAAAAAGTAACCAAAGCATAGTTTTCTCACTGCAGTTTGCTAATGTAAGGTCTTGTGTTTCTTCAGGCACACACTGCTGGTGCCAGTGCCATGGTGTGAAAATTGAGTGTCCCTTCCCTCCAAGGCATGTAAGTCAAAGGCTTGGTTCCCAGGATGCCACTATGGGGAGGTAGTGGAACTTTTGAGACATGAGTCCTAGAGGCAAGTGTTCCAGTCACTGGGCCTTGTCAGGATTATGTGGCTTTCTTTTTGACTGTGTTTCCTGGTCATGAGAGGGACAGCTGTATTCTTTACAGCCTCCTGCTGTGATGTAGCCTTACTACAGGCCCCAAACAGGAAAAAACCAGCTGTGGACTGAAACCTCCAAAGCTGTGACCCCAAATGAACCTCTCTTCTCGTTAAGATCACTATCTCAGGTCTTTTGTTACACTGACAGAAAGCCATTTAATGCAACCCAAAACTTGGATCAGAAGACCACATTGTATCAGCTTACCTAAAAAGAGTTTATCAATAGGACAGTTTCAATTTCAGAAACAATTTCAAAATATGTTTATGCTCAAATTATAGCATGATAGATTAGTGGTTTCCAGGCAGTATTTGTTTGCTAATATGACAACCACCACAATATATTTCTTTTTTAATCGTGAATGAATGATAGTATCCAATATTTTAGCTGCAGAAACTGAGCAACCAGGTAGGTTTTTTACTTAGGCTTATTTACCATGTGCGTCTCTGTCATGTCACAGCATGCATATGGAGGTCAGGGGACAGTTTATGGAAGTTGGTTCTTGTGTTGGTTTCTTTGATAATGATTTCGTAAAACACGGCGATCAAGGCAATGCATAAAACAACTCATTTAATTGGGCTTACAGTTCCAGAGGGTTGGAGTTTATAATGGCGGGCAAAGACACGGTGCCAGGTGGCTGGAACAGCAGATGAGAGCTCACATCTTGATCTACAACCAGAAGGCAAGGGACATAATGGAAATGGCAGGAGCCTTCTGAAACCTCAACCCCACCCCACCCCACTCCGCCCAGCGATACACCACCTCTAACAAGGCCACTTCCTAATCCTCCCTGAACATTTCAACCAACTAGGGACCAAGTGTTCAAACATATGGGCCTATGGGAATCCATCTCATTCAAACCACCAGAGTGTTCTTCCACTCACAGGAGAGGCATGGGTTCTACTGATTGAACACAGGTTCTCAGGTCTGACAGCAGGTTGTTATTTTCCACTATCTCAGCAGCCCACAATTCTAGGTTTAATATTGTAAAAGTATGTGTTGAATTTAGATTCCTCGAGTCCTAAGTCTCCATATCAATTTTTAGGTTAGATATGTTTTCCAAATAATCGGGAATCTCAAGTCCTGTGTTACGTGAGGGATGGCCTGAGGTTCACATAAGATTGCTAGCACCACTAGTAAGAAGATGAAATAAAGAACTTTTCTTTTTCGAGATAGGGTTTCTGTGTAGCCCTGGCTTTCCTGGAACTCTTTGTAGACCAGGCTGGCCTCAAACTCACAGAAATCCACCTGCCTCTGCCTCCCAAGTGCTGGGATCAAAGGTGTGCACCACCACACCCGGCTCGAAATAAAGAACTTTTCATTTTTTTAAATTGTAGTTTAACTTGATAGCTCATCCCTGTAATTCTGGCACTCAAGAGGCTGGGGGAGGGGGAGAGATTCCATGAGTTGAGGCCAATATGGGTTCAAAAGTGAGACTGTCTCAAAACAAAACAAAGAGGAAAATCCTCATGTTAGAATCAACTGGTTCTCTTCAATGGAATTGGCAAACACATCAGCACATACTTGACAAAGAACTAATAATATTAGACATTTTGAGTAAGCAAAGTGGCATTGATAGAATCATTGTTATGGTCTGGGATATGTAGAATAACCGTCAGAAGAAAAGATCCTCTATTTTAGGGGTGAAAATGAATTTAAGATAGCCCCCAAATAATTTGTTTAGTACTTTAAATTTCTTCTAAAGTAGCAAAAGCAAAATATGCTCAGTGTTTATATATAAAGGCAATAATCAACTATATTGATTATATCTTAACTAATTTTGTAAGTATGTCATACTTGATTGTGTGTGTGTGTGTGTGTGTGTGTGTGTGTGTGTGTATGAAGAGAAAGAAAAAGGACAAAGACTATGATACAGGAAAAGACAGGCACACTTAGACAATTGGTGTATGAGAGTGGCCACATATCTAGGTTTTCAAGTAGATTTATGGCAGCAGCCTCACACTAGGCACACTCTGTGCTTAGCATGGCACTGATATGGGGACTGAAGGGAGTCTAAGGCCTGAGCCTCACTTTCCAAGAATGTAAGGTGAGTAGATAGATCTGACCAGACTAACAACTAGGAAGCAAGAGGACTGAGTTCCATAGTGCTGGGCACAGTGAGCCACATTTCAAATGAGGTACACTTGGCACACAGCTGTTCTATAATCTGCTCCTTTCTGCATCCATTAGAACATTTTAAGCCTTTTGCTTAACAAGGGTGATGCGTTACAACTCCTTGTATGGAGAAGCAAGTCTGTTCCAAGGCTCTGACATCACTCTGTCATGTTTCCTGCCATGGAACACCTAAAGATCTGTGTATCCCTACTGGCATGTACTCTCAGAACCAGAATGGGAAAATGAGCCTGGTGTTGTGATTCGAGCCCTGGAAGAGGAATAGACACCCTTGGTCTTTTTTCCCATATATCCATGTACATTGGACAAAGAAAAAAATATTAACAGAGAGGAAGATAAATTTGCAGGGAAATTTTCCTCGAGTCACTGCAATACTATTAACATCAGACGTATACAAAGACTCAAATTAGCATCTTGATGAATGCCACTGCTTCTAGGACTGTTTAGACCAGGATTGTCTTACAACAGGGAAGTCATTTGCGGTCAGTGGTGTATGAAATGTGGGTTTCCATGCCAAAGTGTAATGAAGTCAAATTTATGTCACACTCCTTTTCTCCCTAAGAACTACCATGAATCTAATATGTTGCTTGAGTTCACATAACAGCGGGTGCTGATGAAAAGACACTGGTCTTAATATATAGTAAGGATAGTTATATAGACCCAGTACAATATGCTGAAAATGTTTATGATCCAATTCGTAATGTACATGTGAACTTGTCAAAAGAAATCAATATTTTAGTGAGAGTAAATTGGGTGGAGGAACGTTCTGAGCCAGGATGTATTATTCTTTCATTTTTTAAAAAAAAGAATGTTAAAATTATATGAAGACTACATTTGTATACGTCTAACTGTTGTTTCGCTTGCTTAGCAAACAAACACAAAAATTCCTTCTTAGTAACCTTGCCCCAGTCAGATGGTTCTATATGTTTAAAAAATTAGGTATGATGATATTAATTTACTGTTAACTAATGTCGTACAATGTTGCTAAATGACACTCCATCTGTCACATTAACGTCACGACCTTCTACTTGTTGTTTTAATATGCTATGAGGATGAAATGTGGTTTTTAGATATGTTTTACATTTGCACTAAGTAATGGAAAGTACAATATATTATGTGCCTGCGCCCTGAGGAAAGTTTTTAACCAAAATAATTGAAGGCAATAAATCTTCCCCACCCCTTCCCCCATGTGCCCCTCCTCCAGCATCCTTTCTGGAGTTTTTATCTTCTAAACCCAGCAAGCCTCTTAGGTAGTAACTAAGGCTGGGCATTACTGTTCCAGAACAAAGCCGACTTTACCTGATGAAGGTTTTTGTTGCCCCGGAATGTTGATTTAACCTTCTCTATGCCACGCTGGGGGCTGACCGGGTTCCCTTTCCTAAGATCGAAGTGCATTCTCGAATGATGTTGGGAGTGAACCTGAGACAAGTTTTTCAAATAATTAGGAACATCTCCTTGCTAATAAATCTCTCGTACAGCTTTAATTTGATTGTGCACTCGGTAGGTGTTTGACTTAAGAGAGTGTGGACGGAGTGGGTGATTTATAATGTGTTTGGGGGTTTTGTGTTGAGATTGTCATAGGCAGCGGTGGTAAAATTTGGTGCAGAGAAATGAGGCAATTCGTGTTTGATATATAACTTACTGTCTTTAATTACTCCTCGCACATGCCGCCATTCCCCAGTGTGGATTTGTCAGGTTGGGAGATGGTTCTCTTTCAGACATATTCCTGAGCAGTCTCCCTCAGAGGGTTCGTTTGCCCATCTGAATCTGCCACGCATTTGGTTTTTTACGTAGCTTTTCAGACACGATGGTGGGGTCTTGGAGTCTTGTGTTACACTATGCAAAGCGTTCTCCTTCTGTGACAATATATTGTGCAAATTGAATTTTCAACTAAATGGAATGCTTTTCAACAAGAATGATGATGAGGATGTAAGCTAATGCGATATATATGAGCGTAGCCCGGGCTTGCAATATTGGTTTATCCATTAATTTTCCTAGCCCAGGTGTTTGTTTAGTGGGATGTCACCTCGAGACTCGATGATAGATGTGTTTGACTTGGGGCGGTTATATTAGTCCCACATCTTGTACTTCTTATGCTCAGACTTGTTTGCTTAAGAACTATTGCCCATAAAGCCTAAAAATCGCCATTCAAGAACATTATTCGTAGCCTTTCAGTAGAAGAAACTCTGTCTAAAAGCTTTCAGTGAACAAAATAGACCATTTAAAACCCTCGGCATGAATGAATTTTACTGAAAAATTCTTATTGGATATATTAAGCCAGATTTTTTACCCCAAAATGAATTCATCTACTAACTTTTCACACTTAAAAATGATACTTTTTTTTTTCATAAAACTCATATGTTGCAGAAACTTCAAGAGTGGAAATTCCATATGCAATCTCACCATGGTTAACCCTTTGCTGTACATCCTGGATAAGATTTTAATTTTTTTTCACAAAATAGTTTTCAAATTTCATTATTCTCCTGCATTATACCTGTTTTTTTGAGCCAAGATCTCTTTATATACATAGCCCTGGCTGTCCTGGAACTCACTGTGCAGACCAGGTTGGCCTTAACTCACAGCGATCCTCCTGCCATTGCCCCCACAAGTGGCACGAGCCATGATGCCTGGCTAGTGGTACATTTTATGTACTTTTTAAGTCTATTTTATGTGTATGGGTGTTTTGTCTGCATGTATGTCTGTTCACCATATGTGTGCCTCGTCCCTGCAGAGGTCATAAGAGGGCAGCAGATCCCCTGAGACTGTTCTGAGCCATGAGGTGCTGGACAGTGCACTGTGTCCTCTGGTCCTCTGGAGACCAGGCAGAGCTCCTAAACACTGCACCATCTCTTCAGTCCCTCCCTCCCCCCCAGCGCCTTTTAAACTATGATTTAGCACTTAATGGCTGTCTTTCCATGTCAATGTGTGCAGATCTCAATTTTCTTTCTTTGTTTTGCTCTTCTTTCCTGTGCTGGGAGCTGAACCGAGGCCTGGTGCATGTAAGGCAAGTGGCCCACCACTAAACCGAAATCCTAGCCTGGGGCTCAGTAACTTTTCACGAAGTCATGGTAGTTCAATCAAGATTAAACCACATATAAATAGCCACAATTTTCTTAATGAATATTTGTATTGATAGGCATTTAGCCCCCCCCCCTTCTTTAAAAAAAACTTGTATTTGGTCAGGTGTAGTGGCTCAAGCTTCCCCCCACCCCCACCCCCGGAACTCTGGAGGCAGAGGCAGGCAGAGCTCTTGTGAGTTCAAGGCCAGCCTGATCTACATAGTGAGTTTCAGGTCAGCCAAGTGCCCTTCTGTCTGGAAACAAAACATACAACAAAACCTTTGTATTTAATGATTTCCTTTAAGAAAAGTTTGTGAAAATTCAAATTACTTGATTTAAGTGTTGAACTATCTAAAATGTTTATAAGGCTGGATATGTAGCTGACTTGGTACAGTGCTTCGCACATACGAAGCTTGGCTTCTCCACATAGCAGTGCACAGGTGGGGCGGTGCACGAGTGCAGTCCCAGCCCTTAGGAGATGTAGCCTGCAGAACTGGGAGTTCAAGGTCATCTGTTGCTACTTGAGACTTTGTCTCTGAGCACCAAGCTGTCTCTCCAGCCCTCCTTTCAAAACATTGTACACAGAGACCTTAAAATGCATGTATTTATATATTTTAAATACTTTTTTAAAAACTAGAGTGGGCATGGTGGCTCACACCTGAAATTTCAACACTCATGTGGCTGAGGCAGGAGGATTATTGTGAGTACAAAACCAGCCTGGGCTATGGAATGAGACTCAGTCTCAAAACAAAACAAACTGTCTGGGAGAGATGGCTCACTGAGTACAGGTGCTAGCTGTAAAAATCCTACATGGCTGCACATGCCTGTAAGCCCTGTGCTTCTGGCAGAAGACAGGCTGACTCTAAGAGCTCACTAGCCAGCCAGCCTGGCCAAACAGTGAACTCCCAGCATCGAGCCAGCTTCCATTTCAATAATATGGCAGACAGTGATAAAGAGAGTTCCCCACTGTCCTCCTCTGACTTCCATATAGACACATATACCTATACACTCATGTGCATGCACACACATGCAGGCACACACACACACAAATACAACTACAGAGTTTCACCATACATAACATTCCCCTTGATATGTAAGTCTGATACTTTCCATGTCGGTTTACAAATGAATATTCATCATAACCCAGTAAATTGATTTAATGACCAATAGTGGATTACCGTTCTTGAAAAAGGCTGTGCACGGATAATAGGCTGAGGGATTGAGGACCTCACTAAGTGGAGGAGTGGTGGGAAAGGGCTTGCCTGTCATGTGTAAGACTGATAGCGGTTGCTCCCCAGCACCACAGAAACGAAGGTGGGATTAGAGGTGACGTCAGAGTAGCTGTTTGGAAAGAGAATCAGATATATTTCCGAAGTGGGATGAACTGAACCAAGGCATGGAGAAAGGGGATAAAGAAATGGCTGTTGAATTACTTATTCTTCATTCAGCAAGATACAAAACCAACTCAACTCACAGGAACAAATCAGGGATTTTTTTTTTATAGAAGGAAATGAGAAAAGTCAAAAATTAAATGAAAATGTCTGAGAAGCCTGACTGGAAATGACTGAGAGCTGCTTCAGGCCATCACCATGGGGATGGAAGAAGTCCAGCTGATTATCCCTGTCTCCATCTACTTAGCGTTCAAGTGGGGAGGAAGGTGAGGGTTTATAGTGTAGCAAGGAAAAAAGCTGAGTCATGACTTCTCTGGGCAGAACACAGGAAAATACTTTATAGACGTAAAGTCACTAGGATGTTGAAATTAATAGTTTTTGAAGCAGGATTTCACTATGTAGCTCCTGACTGGCCTAGATCTTGCTGTGTAGACCAGACTGGCCTCAAACACACAGGGATCTGCCTGCTCCTGCCTCTCCAGTGCTGAGATTAAATGGGCATATACCCAGAAGAAGTTCCAACTGGTAATAAGAACACATGGTCCACTATGTTCATAGCAGCCTTATTTATAATAGCCAGAAGCTGGAAAGAACCCAGATGTCCCTCAACAGAAGAATGGATACAGAAAATGTGGTACATTTACATAGTGGGGTACTACTCAGCTATTAAAAACAATGGATTTATGAAATTCTTGGACAAATGGATGTATCTGGAGGATATCATTCTTAGTGAGGTAACCCAATCACAAAAGAAGTCATTAGATATGCACTCACTGATAAGTGGATATTAGCCCAGAAACATAGAACACCCAAGATACAATTTGCAAAACACAAGAAAATCAAGAAGAGGGAAGACCAATGGGTGGATACTTCATTCCTTCTTAGAAGATGGAAAAAAATACCCAAGAAAGGAGTTACAGAGACAAAGTTTGGAGCTGAGACGAAAGGATGGACTATCCAGAGACTACCCCACCCGGGGATCCATCCCATAATCAGCCACGAAAGCCAGACACTATTGCATATGCCAGAAAGATTTTGCTGAAGGGACCCTGTTATAGCTGTCTCATATGAGGCTATGCCAGTGCCTGGCAAATACAGAAGTGGATGCTCACAGTCATCTATAGGATGGAACACAGGGCTCCCAATAGAGGCACTAGAGAAAGTACCCAAGGAGCTGAAGGGATCTGCAACTCTATAGGTGGAACAACAATATGAACTAACCAGTACCCCCAGAGCTGTGTCTCTAGCTGCATATGTAGCAGAAGATGGCCTAGTCGACCATCATTGGGAAGAGAGGCCCCCTTGGTCTTGCAAACTTTATATGCCCCAGTACAGGGGAATGCCAGGGCCAAGAAGCGGGAGTGGGTGGGTAGGGGAGCAGGGCAGGGGGAGGGTATAGGGAACTTTCAGGATAGCATTTGAAATGTATATAAAGAAAATATCTAATAAAAAAATAAATTAAAAAAAATACTTGCACCACCACACTTGGCTGAAGTTCAGGTCTGGATGATCTTTCTCATTCTCTCACACTGGAGACTCAGAGATCATCACAGCAGAGGCGGTAGTGGGCCTGTGCGGGTGGTGGGCATGTACAGTGACAGGGCCATTCCCACATGCACTTAGAAGCAGTGACTACATGTACAAGGCTTGTACAAGATCAAGTCAGCTAATATCCCAGCATGGGTGGGGGAAGGGTTCGTGATATCCCGCCTCTTCCTGAAGAGGAGCTCTTGGGAATTGATGGCTACTTGGGAAAGGGAGAGTCGGTTTTCTGCGTAGTTGTGGGCCTCTGAGAGCCTGCCCACACACACACACACACACACACACACACACTCTGGCAGCACTAAGTGGACTCAATAGGTTTAAAACCAAGCAAAATGCATGAAATTAGGAGGGAAATGAAGAGTATGGGAATTTGATCAAAACACATTATATTCATAAGTGGAATTCAAGCCCAGCAAGAATTCTACCAAGCAAAGGACAGGGGAATTGTCTTAGGTAGAGTGTTACTGTGAACAGACACCATGACCAAGGCAACTCTTATAAGGATGACATTTAATTGGGACTGGCTTACAGTTCAGAGGTTCAGTCCATTATCATCAAGATGGGAACATGGCAGCATCCAGGCAAATGTGGGACTGGAGAAGCTGAGAGTTCTACCTCTTGTTCCAAAGGCAGCTAGGAGAAGACTGGCTTCCAAGCAGCTAGGAGGAGGGTATTAGAACCCATGCCTACAGTGACACACCTAATCTAACAAGGCCACACCTACTAATAGTGCCACTCCCTGGGCCAAGCATGTATAAACCATCATAGGAATCAGCTGTTAAAACTTGGAAAACCGCTGGGCGGTGGTGATGCACGCCTTTGATCCCAGCACTTGGGAGGTAGAAGCAGGCGGATTTCTGAGTTTGAGGCCAGCCTGGTCTACAAAGTAAGTTCCAGGATAGCCAAGACTATACAGAGAAACCCTGTCTTGGAAAAACAAAAACAAAAACAAAAACAAAGAAAAACCCAAAACAAAACAAAAAAACAACTTGGAAAAACATGGAATATTATACAAAAGAATTGCACTCCATAAACAAAAATAGCTAAATTGCCAGCAAATATAATATTTTTGATAGTAAAAGAGTTGAGTTGTAGAGGAAGCATTCTAGCTGCCCAACATCGACTCACATAGTTGGACAGCAATGGTCGAGTTTATGGAAGGGATGTCAAGCCACAACCAGAATCACTGTCTTTTGTAAATGTAACTTTTATTCTCCTGTTGTATATCTCATGCTGCTATCCTAGGCGTAGACCTGGAAGCATTTAGCTTCTGTAAAATCTTATCTAGGCCTAGAATGTCTTCAGCCTCTGAGACTTACTGCTGAATGAGCTCACCCTTTCCGAGTTCTGAGCTCTGGCTGGCTGAGTCAGTTCAGCTTTTCTGGCTCAAACTCCTCTCCAATCTGACTGACTGAATCTGGCTTCTCTTAGCTTCTCTTGAATTTCTCTGCCTGGCTTTATATACTAACTCTGGCAATTTGTTCTAACCTCCTGGCTCCCGCTCATTCGCTGGCTCTTTCTGTCTTTCCCTGTGTCTAGCTTGTTCTCTCTCTCCAACATGTCTCTCTATAACTGTCCTAGTAAAACTGCCTTCTTCCTCTCCCTTTCCCTCTCCCTCTCCCTTTCCCTCTACCCTTCCCCCTCCCCCTCTCCTTCCCTCTTCCCCTGTTCCTTAAGTGTGCTTCCATTTTCATGCTACTTCAGTGAGCTCAGGTCTTAACCTCACTGGGCTGGTGAGATGGCTCAGTTGTCAGAAGTGCTTCCTACATAAGCCAGACAAGAGAGGGACAGACCTGACTCCTTAAAGTTGTCCTCTGCCTGCTACATGCCGTGGCATGCCCCTACCTATTCCCGCACATAACTGATAGTAATTAATAAAATAAAACTCAAAAATAAATCCATTAATTTTATCATTAATACTATTGTTTGTCCATTTTATTAAGATTTTTCTTATTTTGTATATATGAGTACACTGTAACTGTCTTCAGACACACCAGAAAACATCATTGATTCCCGTTACAGATGGTTGTGAGCCACCATGTGCTTGCTGGGAATTGAACTCAGGAGCTCTAGAAGAGCAATCATTGCTCTTAACGATTGAGCCCTCTCTTCAGGCCCTTTGTCTGTCCATTTTTATTATTTTGTGGTTACTCTTTTCTGGTCCCCACCATCTGACCAGGACACCCATATGGTCTTTTCTGTCATCACCCTTTGTCTATAATATGATGAACAAATTTAGTGTCTCAAAATTTTATAGGCAGATCTGAAAGAGGCCAATATTGACAACTTCCCACTGGGTGGAGTAGGAAAGGGTGGGGGTGGGGTGGAGTAGGGTGGGGTGGGGTGTGCTGTCACCATAATTAAACAGGATTGTTAAAGGATGCAGCATCTAAAAGGTGCTGTGGACATAAAGCAAACATCACAAGAGTTAGATTGAAGCTTGAGTAACAGCAGGCATTGCACGGTGCTGGGTCTTAGGTGCTCCTCTGAGTACTTACACAGTCTGACTCAGATCTAAGGACGCTAATAAACCTGCAGCTGGGCCGGGCGTGGTGGCGCACGCCTTTAATCCCAGCACTTGGGAGGCAGAGACAGGCGAATTTCTGAGTTCGAGGCCAGCCTGGTCTCCAGAGTGAGTTCCAGGACAGCCAGGGCTATACAGAGAAACCCTGTCTCAAAAAAAAAAAAACTAAAATAAGCAAACAAACAAAAAAACTAAAACAAACAAACAAACAAAAAAAAAAACAAAAAAAAACCTTCATCTGAAATCACAACACAAACCTGTAATCCCAGCACCTGTGAGGCTAAGACAGAAGAACCACAAGTTCAAAGCCATTTTAGGAGAGAGAGATGCCTCACACACACCCCAAAACAGAGCCTAAAGTGGGGGGATTAATAACATCTAATCTATAACAAAGGGACTATCATAAGTCACACAAAAGCCTCACTTATAAATTCTCATCTGTAAGAAAGAAGATTGAATGAATACTATTTCACTGTCAAATATGATCAGAAAAGGAATCAAGATTAGACTTGCTGGAGTGATTTCAACTACCTACAGTTATCAGCCAAAACTTATTTTTGACCAGTGTGGACCAATCATAGGTGACTTTTCCCATTCAAAGGAGATAAATTCTTCCAGGAACGTGGCTGCTTCTCTAGACACAAGGCACATACAAGGGAAGAGAAGAGACGCTTTCCCCCTCATGGAAACGGGAGGGCCTAAGCCCTTGACTAGCGACAAAGCAGGAGCGGAGCCTCTGTGGCAGATTCAGGAGCAGCATAATCTCTCCATGGAGACGTGGGAAAGACCCGGCACTTGGCCATCTTACCCAAAATCCATAAGGACCTGGCACTGGTCCATGGGTTTGATGTGACTTAACCGCATTGATCAGATGTATTTGTAATAGCCTTGCAGGTAGCTAAGGCAGCAAGAGGTAGAATAATTACTGTTAATTGTGGTTAATTTCAAATGACCTCTAACTAAGGAAACTGTCCTTTGAAAATTGGTGACAGCCTTTCCATTTACAGTGCTGTGAGTCCCTGTGGTGCACCAATTAAAACCAGAGGTGGATGGATATCTCTTTGGGACCACTTACATGAAATGACTAATAGGGTTAAATTAAAAAAAAAATCCAAAGACGTTTCCCAGAAGTTATGCATAAGCCTTCATTAGGTACAGTTTCCATTTTGGATTCTTGTGTTTGAGCCAATGGGCTGGCAAAGCTAGCATCACATACTGTAACATACTCAGTACTTGAATGCGAAGTGTTTGAATCTTGGGCTTTTCTGGCTGGGCATAAAGTAATGCCATTCTAGCCAAGTTTGAGTAATAAAAGAAAGGAAGCTTTATGGGGAGCAAAATACTTCCCCAATTCTAATAAGATGGACCAATCTCTGAACGCTTTGGTACCCGACCCAAAGTTTTTATGGCATGGAAAGATACTTTTCTTTGATGGCTTTTGTTTCTGTTCTTAAGCCTTCAGCCCTAAGTATTTTAGTAAAGAAGACAATAGAATTAACCCATACTTACAGTAGCTGAAAGGCTAGTTGAGAAAAACAGTGACAGGAACTAGGATGGATACAAGCTGGCTGTGTGATGGCTTTCCTTTTGCTTTTCTGTGGCTCCTTCTGAGAAACTGATGCCCGCAGAATGTTAGAGACCAAAGGTGAGCGGGACAGAAATCTTGTTATTCTTAGCCAGATATCAAGACACAAGCAAAGAGAATACATGCTCTTTGTTTCCAGCTGTCTGTCCAATCTCCTCCCCTCAGAGCCCCTTATTTCTCTTCAATGGTCTCAGTGAGAGAAAAAGTGTGATATTGTAGGTATACTCCAGACCTTCATTAAGTCAGACTAGGTAGTGATTGAAAATACTGACAAATTTTTGTAGAGCAAAAGAGACAAGGAATTTTTTAGATTGAAGAGATTCTCAAATGCAGATAGGTCTTGATGAGATTTAAGAACTAGAAAGAGCTGGCTCAGTGGTTAAGAGCACTGACTGCTCTTTCAGAGGTCCCGAGTTCAATTCCCAGCAACCACATGGTGGCTCACAACCATCTATAATGGGATTTGATGCTGTCTTCTGTGTGTCTGAAGACAGTGACAGTGTACCCACATACAAGAACTAGAAAAGAGCCCTTTCCAAGAACGTAGCCCTTCCTGGGGACACAGCCCTTCCTGGGGACACTCAGAGCATCTTGAAGCTCTCTGCCCCCAACAAATACAAGACTTTGCTGAACCCTGACCCCTTTAACTGAAATTCCTGGCACAATTTTAGATTTAGCAATTGGGAGTAATTATAGATTCATGCTCATTGCCATTAGAAAACTTTGTTTCTCTGTGAAGCACAGAATTTATGTTTATCCAGAATTACAATATTCCCAACCATGAGCCAATTTGCCCTCATTACATGGAAATCAAGATGTATGCATAAACCACATACTTCTAGTTTGAATACAGATTCCGTCCATGACTCAAATCTCACTTCTCAAAAGATGATGGTACCGTTCAGCTTCTGCTCCTAGGTCTGAAACAGGAAACCAGGCTTCATTCTGATCGCTGCAAAACTTCGGCATTTTAGCTTCTGGCCATTGTAGCCCAGGGGAAGGCAACCCTGACTTGCAGGAAGAAGAGAGAACAGGCATCCAAGATGCATCTACATCTCATCCAGAGGTGGTCACTAACCAAGTGTCCTCGGGCATATTCTGTAGCCTTCCAAACCTCAGTTGTTCTGTGTGCCTCTGTGTGTGTGTGTGTGTGTGTAGACCAGAGGTCTCATTCTCTGTTGCTCTCCACCTTTTGTTTCAGACCAAGTCTCTTACTAAGCCTAGAGCTTGCTCGTTTGGCTAGCCTGGGTGGACAAATAGCTTCAGGCCTCCTCCTAGCTCTGCCTCTCTATAGCTGGAGCTGTGCCCACCCACATTCAAATAGAGTTTTAAAAGTCTATTTAAAGTTCAGATGAAGTAGATAATAATACCATAGCCATCATAGCTGACTGTGATACAAAACAAGTAATGAGGTTGAAGTTCCGTCCCACAGAACCATCTGAGTAAAGAATCAGTCCAAAGGAAAAGGGTCGCTCCCATGCTCAAGGTACCAGACACATTCCTTGCTGCCCAAAATGTAACCTACAAATTCAATAGCGCTATTTCCCTATTTGTTAATTCTCAGCGACTCCCTGATGACTCTAAGCCTGAAACCACGCCTCATGGCATTAAAAGAGAAACTTTAAACCAATCTGATGGCTTACTCTCCATTCTTCGACTCATCAGCCCCAGTGACCTTGGTTCTGCAAGCCAGCCAGCTTTCTCCCTGCAGAGTCTTTGCAGTGCTTTTTCCTCTGTCTGCCAGGGTGTATTCTCCCTGTCATGACTCAAAACAGGAGGCGAGAGAGAGCAACGCTATCTAAAGCTGGAATAAAACCGACAAGGAGGCTACCGTTAGTCCCAGCATTTGGGAGGCAGAGGCAGGTGGATCTCTGTGAGTTTGAGGCCACCATAGCCTTCATAAGGAGGGACAGCCAGAGCTATGTAATAGAGAAATCCTGTTTCAAGAAAAATTAGTAAAAATAAAACAAAGGCAGATTCTGGATCCTGGTATGTGTCCTCGAGACTGTAACACTGAGAAAGTAAATCATGTCTCCAGGCCTCCAATTCTGTCGCAAACAGGAAATGAAATGTGTATCTCATTGAACTGCAAAAATTAAGCTAAAAGCAGATTACAATGTCAGTGACATAGGAATAACTAGCTGCCATTCATTTATTACTATTTCATAATTTTGTTTATATGCGTGTGCAGGTTCACATGTGTATAGAGGCTGGAGGGACAGCCTTGGGTATCAGGCACTGCGCACCTTTCTTCCTTTTCTTTTAAATACAGGACTTCCTTGACCTGGAGCTCACTAAGTAGGCTGGCCTGGCAGCCCTAGGGAGCCCTGTCTCCACCCCCTCAGCACCTGACTACCTTTTTTTTCCCCAGTTAACCAGCCCTGGCTGTCCTGGACTTTGTAGAGGAGAGGCTGGCCTTGAACCGAGGTTTGCCTGCCTCTGCCTCCTGAGTGCTTAGATTAAAGGTAAGCGCCACCATGCTGTGCTTTAATTCTTTCTTTCTTTCTTTTTTTTTTTTTAAAGCATAGACTCTGGGGTGGAACTTGAGTACTTGTGCTTACAAGACAAGCACTTTACCAAGTGAGCCCTCTTCTCAGCCTGCTATTGTTAGCTGTTTCCTGTTCCATGAACTCTTTCCTGACACTCTCAGAGAGCGTTGAGGATATATCTTCACAGTGCTTTTCTCACACTCTCATAGCATAAGTAGTTAATAGAAGTAGTTAGAGTTGTCCTTTGGTCTCTACACATGCATACAACACACACACACACACACACACACACACACACACACACACAAGCAGCCACAGCTTGGTAAGAGCCACTGTGGCTCCTGCAGTCCCCAGCAGCTCTGTGGCAGTCATCCTTAGCTTCCCGGCTGTCATCTCTGCCTCTGTCCTTGTGGCTGTCTTCTAAGCACTCCCTGGAGCTGTCTGTTTTCACCATCACTCTCCTCTGGGTGTGTATTTGTTTGTTTGTTTTTTGTTTGTCTTTCTCATAATTGAGGCTGGTCTCAAATTTGCCTCCCTTCTTGTTCAGCCTCCAAAGTACTACAAGTGCAGGTGAGCGCCATCGCGCCTGCTTCCGTCCTAGAGTTTTATTTAACAGCTTCCCTCCCTCTCCACTCTTTTTCATTTCCTCTGTAACTCTGTTTCCTTTCCTCTGCATAGGTTTCTCTCTGAGGTGGTTGTGGTCCTGGAACTCACCTGGCCTCAAACTAGCAACAATCCTCCTGCCTCGGCATTCCAAATGCTGGAACCACAGGTATGGACCACTACATTCAGCTTGCACATGTTTGCTCTGTGTGTGTGTGTGTGTGTGTGCGTTCGTGTACAGGTGAGTTCCAGGTCATGTATGACCCACTCTAATCTCCCACTGTCTCCCTAAGAGCTATAGTCGCATGTCACTCATGTCTGTCCTGTAATACCCGAGACTCTCTGCTCTGATATTAACATTAGAGTTTCTTCAGGGATGCTCTCCTCATCCTCAGACCAGCTTAGCTCTCTCCCTGAGAGAAATTCCTTTTGAGGCTCTTTTTGACAACTGCTCATTTATTGTTTGACTTCCTAACTGGATGAAGCCTCACTTGAGTGTGTACCCTACACACCTTGAGATCAAGTAAGGTTTCCAGTAGACGGGCACTGGACAAAGGTGAGTCAATAAAGTTGTTTGCGAGAACAAATTGCCAATAACTAGTTCTGTCATTCAGTTCTGTTGAATGAACAGTCTAAGGAACAAACAGACTCTACTTGCAGCCCACAGGACACCTTACTGCCATGGGGATCCGATTCTGGTATCTAAGGTTCTACAATTCTCTGTGGGACTGTCCCCAGAATATGTGATATCCTCTTCCACATCCTCTGGATAGTGGCAAGTGGGTCTCATTTTCAGGTTGGGTTGTTTTCTGGAAATAGCAAAACCATTACTTAGCCAAGGGAGGTGGGGTGGGGGATAAAAGTGCGTCATACTATCAGAAGTGAAAAATGGAGTCTGACTGTAAATAAGTCTGGCTCTTCATACAGCTCATAAACTGGCAATCCCTCTGGAGAAACTCCAGGATGTCCTGAGCCGTGGCCGGATTGCTAGCATGTTTAACTTCCCAAGGGAATGTCTTCATTCAGTTGGTCATGGTCAGGAATCGGTTAAGAATTCCTTTCCCACTCTAATCTTATGTGCATTCTCTGTGTACGCGTGAGCGATTCCCGAAGCTTTGGGAATAGTATAATATAGTAGACAGAACCCAGAAATCAGTGAAAACTTGTGAAATTCAAATTAACATCATTGTAATTTGTCCAAATAGCACTACAAAGCATAGTTAACTCTAGTCTGGCCTCCCTGGACAAAGGCATGAGATAGAGACTGATCCTCTGCCAAGAACATGTTCCCTGCGGCGTAAACCTCTGTGGCATGGAATTGGTCAGCTCACTGAAGCTAATGAGAGCCCGGGGTTCACTACCCAGATGGTGCCCTTCAACTGGTCAGCTATCTCAAAATATGTCTTGTGGGTCACAAGGGAAATGATATTGGGAACAGAACTACAGAACGATCGAGCTTTCCCATTAAGAACAACAATAATAGACGTCATTTAGATCCCCTGCTGTAGTCCAGAAAGCATGCTAAGTACTTAACGCACAAGTGTTATTTTTATAGTTTGAAGCCAAAGCTCGAGAAGGTTAATGGACTTGGCTATGGTCACACAGCTAGCAGGTGGGAGAGGCAGACTGAGCGCATGTTAGGGACATGAATCCAAAACCCTGTTCTTCCTAAGTCACTCCAAGCACTTGACCCAGAGCCATGCCATCAGCTGACAAAGATGGAAGGACAGGTCAGACCACATCTGGATTGCTTTCCATGGTATCTTGGTGGTCCTGAGAGTCGCCCTTCAACAGTTTTCAGTTATCTTCAACTTCTTGTTACAGAATTGAGTGTTTTCCAGATCTTACCTTGTTGTCCAAAAAAGTTGTTCTGGGACTAAGATGGACCCCGTCTTGGTCATGTGACCTGCCCTATGACTGCCAGCTTACCATGACCTTTGCTCCTTGTATCATGATGGCACCACTGGGAAAATTTGTTGTCTGGTTGTTTTGTTGCTTGCTGAGTCTGGCCTGGGAAAGGACAGAAAATGTCTGCTACTAACTCTGATGCCTGTGAGGGGCTGGATTTTGCTGCAAGGTGATGCTGGTCCCCAGGGATCACAACATTTGCCATACCAGCTCCATCATGTCTTTATGGATGTGATACCATATTATCATATGTAATAAACCATATTATGCTATTGTTGATTTGTTTAACTTTGTGTCCTTTCTGAGGATATATATAGAGCGCCTGAGGTGTGATCTTTCTCCTAGGACCCTTTGTACCCAACATCAGGAGATTTCCATGTAGATTCCCTGGTTCTCAGCCTTCCTCAAGCTGTGACCCTCATGTTGTAGTGACTCCCACATCATACAGTTATTTTCACTACTACTTCATAAGTGTAAATTTGCTACTTTGTAAGTTGCAATGTAAATGTCCAATATGCAGGGTATTTGATATGTGACCCTGTAAAAGGATTGAGACCTCTCCCCCAAAAGGAGTCACAACCCACAGGTTGAGAGCCACTGATGTAAAGGAAATGAATGAGGGGGAATCAGTAGTTTGGTTCACACAAATTAGCACTATGGGTTTGTTTTGTTTGTTTTGTTGTTTGAGGCAGAGTCTCATGTATCTCAGCTGGCTCGAACTTGCTGTGTGGCTAAGGACAACCTCATCCTCCTGCCTCTACCTCCAAAGTTCTGGGATTTTAGGGCTATTGCACCTCTATTTCTATTTATGCAGTGCTGGGATCGAACCTAGGGCTTCAGGCAGTCAGGCAAGCACCCTACCTACTAAACTAAAGCCCCAGCTCAAGCGATGCTTGTAAATATATACGAAACCACGAACCTGTTTCTTTCTACCAAATTACAAGCAGTGCACCCCAATCTGGTCTCTCTTGTAAATCTTTTCTGTGTTTATTCTTGATGAGTTTCTGGTGTTTGCTTTAAGGTCAGTGGATTGATTCTGTTTCCGGGTTATCATACATTTTAGCTCTTCATCTATTCCTTACCACCTGCCACTTTAAGTATCTCTCGGGTTGGTTGCCTTTGTCCACAGGGCTTTGGGGTGGGGGAGGGGAGCCCTAAGCTATGCTCCAGACTCTGTAGGAGCCCCCTATACCTCACTGAGAAGACGGAGCACACTCAGAACAAAACTTACCTAAGAGAGATGCTGCCAAGGATACAGGAAACCATCGGAGGGAAACCTTCCTGAGGAGAAGTCACTGAAGTCTTGTGCCCTGGCAGGTCTCTCTCCATCCATCTATACATTTAGCCATCATGCCACTCAGATCAGACTAAAAAGTACTGTTAATCTGCTAATATCAATTTCCCAAGCATTCTAGAGCATAACTTGGAAGCAAGAATTGCTGTTCTCATCAAGTGTACACGGGAAGGAAATCACAAAGAGCTTGCACAGTGGTATTTAGGCGTCTTGAAGTTGACATTTAGAGATGCTCAGTTCACAGGTTCCTTTCTTCTCGGCGAGTGTGAGCACTGGAAACTGAATTTCATGATAGGAGAGGGTTGAGGAACCAAGGGTTGCCAAGAAATGAACAAAAAAGGAGAAATATATATAGGCAAATGTTGAACAAGTTAGAAATAATTTTGGCAGTTGTTCTAATCTTAAATCATTGCCTTTCAGACATTCAGTCACTGTTGGTAATAACAAATATGCTTTGGTAAAGGTGCAGACACACACCTGTGATTCCACACTGGGGGAAGTAGAGGCAGGAGGACCAGGAGCTTTAGGTCATCTTTGACAATATGGCAAGGTCAAGACTAGGCTAAGATACACGAGACTTCGTCTTAATTTTTTTTTTTTTTTTTGCCTTACCATTAGAAGTAGACTTTGCCTTACATAGTAGTTGTCCAAGACAATGTATGGCATGCCTTATATACATAGTCTAGTTCACTTCTTAAATTTTTAGTTAGAATCGAAAAAGAATGAGTAATAAGTCATAATTTAAAAAAAAAATCTGCTGGAGAGATGGCTCAGAGGTTAAGAGCACTGGCTGCTCTGCTAGAGGTCCTGAGTTCAATTCTCAACAACCACATGGTGGCTCACAACCATCTGGAATGGGATTCCATGCCCTCTTCTGGTGTGCAGGCATACATGCAGGCGGAACACTGGATACATAGTAAGTAAATCTTTTTTTTTTAATTCTCATTTAAATTATTAACAGCTTTTTGTTTGTTTTGTCTTTGAGACAGGATCTTAAACAGTGACCCTAAACTTCTGCCCCCTCCCCCTCTGCCTCATAAGTGCTAGAATTACAGGTGTCCACCACCATCCACACCCACTTTTAACATGCTCAAACCTGGGCCTTGGCACATGCTAAGCAAGCTCTATACCAACAGAGCCACATGAATACATGTTAGTGATGACACAGACTGGACCAAGCCAACCTTAATAAGAGAGAGATTTACCATGATCTAAATGTGCACATTTTCTTTAAAAAGAAAACTAGTGTTCTTTGCTTAATATTTTATTATTAGACTCATCTGAGAACTGAGAGCATCTTGTTTGGCATTTATGGATCAGACAAGAAGCATCCTTTCTTAGTTTTACGCCCACTTTTAAACAAAGGAAATGGTGCGGGTGGTATTCTAATTGCTTTTTAAAACTTTCTCAAAGGAAGGGAGCCGCATGCGCTCAGCATTGCAGCAAAGATGTGTTTATTGTTGTTGTTTAATTATTAGCCCATATGGATCTTAACAGCGGAGTCTGCTTTCTCAAATACATCACTTGTATCAAATTCATGAAACCTTCTTGCATGGGACAGCCCAGGCCACACACACGTGGGGTACAGCTGGCTGCATTACTAACAAGAACTTGGACTTTACTAACAGCCTCACTGAAAGATCCCTGCCCACTCTGGGGGCTTCTTCACCACAGTACACACTGAACATGGCTTTTGCACAATTATTTAAAGCTCTCTCAATTAGAAATTGCAAGATAGCTGTCATCAGACTTATATATTTTAGACTCGCCAAGTGTCTGACAGAATTCATATGTGCAACAGATTTAAAACATAGATTGTGTTCTCATCTTGAAGCAAATACATTGCTTTTATAGCTAACAGAAAAGTCAGAAGTATTTCCATTATCTTGGTCTTAAAAATAGACACACAAAAGACCGAATATCAAAGTCAAATGTATGGTGTTTTCTTTTTTTAGAAAAAAAAAATCACACTTAGAGAGTGGATAAAGTGGCTTTGTTTCCAACTGAGTGAAATTTATCATCAATTTTAAAACATAAAATAAAAATTACGAGGGATAGGCGGCTTTTGAGAGAGTAGCATAATGACCTTGCCTGTCTGGAAAGACCATTTAAAATTCACTCTTCTTTTAAACAATATTATGTCATATATTAGAAGCTACCCGGGGAGGTAGAAAGGGCCTGGAGTCTGGGCTCAGCTCAGCAGTTCACTGAAGGTGTAACCTCGGGTGATTTAATTAACCTTTCTAGGTCTTGGGTTCCTAAGTTTAAGAATGAAGACATGGAGTCGTATGATTTTTCAATCCAAAGTATCTTGGGAATGGTCAGCTTCAAGACCATTCGTGACTTAGTGTATGAATGTCGGCAAACAAGAATTCTCCAAAAATATTCAGTCATCCAGGGGGAAGGGCCAGAGGTATTGAACCATATCAGAGGGGAATACAAGAAAGTTTGAAACATTGTTTTTACATCTCTAAGCTGTCCTAGAGACAAATCAAAATGAGGTCCCCACCAGTCAGTCGGTGTTGGTTTTACATGTGATGGCTTTTCTGAAAGAGTGAATCACACAGAAAAATACATCCGCAAATACTGAAGATAGCAATGTGCTCCTCTGCCCTTAGTGGGAAACGGCAATGTGTTTTTGTACAATTGAATTGAATGAAAATTATGCTCGCTTACGGATTCTAGTACTTCCAGAGGGAGGGGATGGTCGCCATCTGGAGCTAAGAAGTTTCTTCTTCATATAATCACAGTGATGACATCATTCACGAGAGGCAGAACATAGGAAAGCGGTTATCTTTCATTCCGCAAGGTGGTGTGTTTTATGTAGACGCTCGCTGCCGGCGTGGTGTTTTTCTTCTGACTCTAATGGTGTGCTTTTTAAATGGTTCCCTTATTTTTGCCTTGTTTGTACATCACTTACAATCCTGCCTCAGGGTCCAACAAACTGTCTGATACTGACGCAGATCCACGTACTTGCTCACAAATGGGTAGCAGATGCCGAGATATTCTGTATTGTCTTCAAGAAACTCAACCTGGGCATGTTGTGGATCCTGGTCCCAGTGAGGACTCCAAATGTGTCCCTTTCTGCAAGATCAGCTTCCTTTGTGGTTTTCCAAATGTGCTGAAGGTTTAAAAAAAAACACAACTAAAACACATAGAAAAATAATATGCTCTTTTCCCTGTGACTAGTATTTGCATGGACAGAATAGGACTTCTATAGGAAAATACTGCAAAATTATTTGAAACAAAAGTTTAAAATTCACTGGAAATTTACAAACTCAAAGAATCTACCTAAGGGGGCTCGGGGGCTGGAGAGATAGCTTAGTGGTTAGGCTCACACACATACAAATAGAAAATAAAATTGACTTAAATCTACCTAGGGCTTTTTAATTGTGTGTGTGTGTGTGTGTGTGTGTGTGTGTGTGTGTGTGTAATATGCATGTGTGGCAGTCAGAGGACAACCTCAAGGTGTTGGCCCCACCTTCTACCTTGTTGAGACAGAGTCTCTTGTTTGTTGCTGTTAGTACCAAGCTAGCTGGCCTGTGAGTTTTGAGGGATGCTCCTGAGCCTACACACCCTCTCTGTGGAGGAAGAGTGGGTCACAGATGAGTACTTCTGTGTCCACCCAACTTCAGTGAGTGCTGGGAATTCAAACCAGGGCCTCATGCTTCATGGCTTTTACCCACTGGGCCATCTCCCCCAGCCCAGGCCTTTTCAGATACCTAAGGATCTGTCCTTCCCTCTCCCCTACTCAGCAGTTGTCCATCCATTCTCTCTCTCATTTGTCAGATATCCCAATACCTTGTCTTGCTGAGGGCTAGCAACACAAAGGGGCTGACCACTGATGCTTAAGTCAACAAGCTGAATGAATCAGAGAGAGGTCCCTATCTCCTGTAAGGTTCTTGTTTTCTATTTCTGAGATGGGTTGGCATTTCTTTTCTTTCTACTTCTTTGTGTCACTATAGCATAAGTTCCTTGTATCTCATGGGCTACCTCTTCCCAGGGCCAGGAACCACGGTAAATACATTGCAAAATGTTTTATGGGTTTCACTGTCACACCATCCTAATTACTTCTATTAAAACATTTTATATTCTTGGTGTAGGCTTAAAGAATTTATTAAAAAAAAATGGAGGGGATGGGAAATGGCTTTCCCCACAGGTCCTTTGGGAACAGAGCTTGGCATTGTTTATTTAGAGGATTGTAGGAGGTAGAGCTCAGAGATCAAACTACAAGAGCAAACACACTAATAGTAATGGTAATGGAAGGTTTCACTGTGTCTACAGCAGACATAAGCAGTCATCGTCCACTCTGAGAATGGCTGATGTTCCTATTCCTGTTGAAATCAGTGCTCAAATCCTCTCCTAACCTGGAGATTAGCCCAACGGCCTTTCTACCCAGAACATGAAAGATGGCATGTTAGGATGAAAGGGCTGCTCTTTGTAGGGGAGGAAACAAACTGCTAAATGGAAGAGTAAATCTTATTCAGACTGAAAATGTCTGTCTCTCACTCAAATTGAGTCATCAAAATGTATTAGGCTTAAGCCAATAAAAGGAAGAAAGAATAAGGTTCTCAGAAGAAAAACATGTCCATACTTTGACAGCTTCAAGTTTGAAACAGTTGAATTATCTTATTCAGTTGTGATCCACTGTCATGCTCTGCGCAAAAACAGTGCACAAAATGACTTATAACACTCTCCAGTGTGTGTGGCTGCTGAGTTCTCAAGGGCGGAAATCCTCTGATCATTCGTGTGAGTGGCCTGGAAGACCTCCAGCAAGGTCAAGAGAAACTCATTCACTAGCCGGCCCTGTTCTAGAGGTGAACACATACTTTGGAACAATGGAAGAATAGCTCAAGATGGGGTCTCATGATTACAAAACACAATAGACCAGCAGAAAGTGGCTGGAATCTGGATCCAAGCTCCATCTTGCTGCAAAGAACTATTTTTTTTTTAATTTTTTTGTGGGTTGGAGTAGGGAGACTGGGTCTCAGATAGCCCAGGTTGGCCTTGAACTTGAACTGGACATGTAGCCAAGAATGACCTTCCTGTCTCTGCCTCCTTAGTGCTGGGATTACGGGTACACACACCACAGCAGGGCCAGGATTAAACCCAGGCCATGTAACTGCCGAGCTCCACCCCAGACTGTGTTTTGCTTCTCAGGGAACAGAAGGTCTCAGTGGGCTGCATTTCCTCCTATACCCTAACTACCCCATGGTTATGTGGAGATCACAGGAAGGCAGGTACTTTCCTCTGCTGACTCTGAGTACATCTGTAACTATAACAAACTATACTTTGTACTGGGAGAGCCATTGCTTCAGCATCTGAGATCAGGGAGCAACTGAGATGGGTGGACCCTGTGTATCTTTCCTCAAAGTTAAAAAAAACCATCCACCCTCCAGGAGCAGATCTCCTTTTTAAACCAATGTTGCTCATCCATCCGATTTCTAATGCATTTTTGGACATCTGGTGCAGAGCATAAAGGTACTGGATTTATTTCTGGGAAAAGGAAACTGATTCAAACAGTCCCTCTGAAATTATTCAGCGATGTCAGAAGTCAGAACTTCTTTTTGTCACTCTGGATTCGCAAAATTGCCTCAGGGGAAGACAGACGCTGAGCTGATTGCTCCCAGGCACACATTTCTCTCTTGCGCCGAGGGTCTGAAATCATACAAAGACGGAAACCTTCATTCTTGCGGTTGCAGTGGCTCTCTTCCAGAAAGGGTTCCCGTGGACTGTTGAGCCCGTGAGATGGTAAGAACACATCCTAACACCATGCACGTTCTGTCTAGCACCTACCACCTCAAGTAGCTCTGCGGTGAAGACAACCGGCTCTCTTGTGTTGCTTGTACCTGGTGAGGATTGGAAGGGTGAGCAGGGAAATGTGGGCACGAACATATGAAAAAAAATCAAAAGGACGAACAGTCAAAATTGCTCAATAATAGACCGGTTCTGATACCACAGAGAATGGGATTCTTGTGTGTTGGGATGAGCAGGGCAAGATGTAAAGCGCACTGTAAATTGAATAGAGAGAAAGCCCACGCTGGACCGCTGCCAAGTGCCGCGGAGGACGAAGTCCAGGAAGAGTCCCTCCCACGTGCATGCGTTAGCCATGCAATTAAGCAGCAGGAGACACTGTTGCACTGTGTTTGGATCCCGGCAAGAGAGGCCTGGGGATGAAATCAGAGATCGGCTGCTTGTGAATACGGGGGAGGATCCCATTTTTACTGCCCGGATTTAAAGTGATGTGATGGTGAGTGACGTGGTCACTGAAAGCAGATGCCATCTGGAGTCTCGCTGATTGATGCGCAAATCTCTGACAGCAGAAACTCGGGCTTGTCAGTTTGCCTTCATGCTTGTCTCATTTAGACCTGGTCAGGAAAGGGTCCTTCGGCATTTCAAATTCGGGAGCCTGAGCCATGCTGACAGCAACAGCGTGTTCTTCTCTCGGGCCTTATTATATTGCAAAGTGTACGCAGTAGAGGGACTTCCTCCAAAGGTGAGAGGCAGCGATGTGAAATTCCCCGTGAAAAATTTTCAAGTACATGAAGACCATTTTGGCTTAAAAGTTCAAGGGACCTTGTTTTCTTGGTCAGAGTAGTGTTTTATTAATACTTTAGACAATTCAAGGTGTTTGCTGTCATTACACACGAGGAGTGTGACCACCTCATTTAGTATGGGGTTTTGTGGAAGGGAGGAGCTGTGGCCCTTCCTACTGTTGTGTGAGTTTAAATGCTGCCACAGCACAGGAACAAAACGTGGCTGACTTAAATTAGGAAAGCCTCAGCTGGGGCGGCCCCTCTACCTGAACTGAGTTTGGGAGACGTATGCAGCTTGCTTTTAGTTGGTACTTGCCAACGAAGCAAACCAAAGGAATTACGGATGTATTTATAAGCACAGGAGGGAATGGTATTCTGTAGGCTCTCAAAGAACTTTGTATCACCCGAGGTCTCAATCGTACCTGATTCTGTAAAGAGAAGCCTTTAGCGGCATGATGAGAAATGATGGTGTTCAGTGTGCTGTACAGAGTCCTGAAGCCTATGTGGTTATAGTTTCAGTTTTGTTGTTTTGTTTTATGGACTAGCTGGTTCTATGTTTGCTTCAGTAATAAAATTTTATTATAAATGTTTCTATTACCAAACCAATATATAGCCGGGCAGTGGTGGTGCATGTCTTTAATCCCAGCACTTGGGAGGCAGAGGCAAGTGGACTTCTGAGTTCAAGGCCAGCCTGGTCTACAGAGTGAGTTCTAGGACAGCCAGGACTAAAGCAATATATATTTCCCATCAATAAAGGAGCTATAACAAAACTCACTCCTATTTTGATATCCTAAAACAACTACTATATTTTCCTATGTATGTTTTTACATTAAGAAAAGCACACCATGTAAATAATTTGAACATAAGTCTATAGCACACAAATTTTGTATTAAAGTCTTATTTGCTGGAATAATTTCTATGGTGTTCATAACTATTCCTTTATTTACCAAACTTTATCATAGTAAATGCTGCCGTGAGAATTTGTTTGCAGAATTCTATTTATGGATCTTAGTTTATATTGACATAATCGGTTCCCAGACAAAATTTCTGGGTTAAACTATAAACATGTTTTCAATGGCTTTAGATAGCAAGTGTGGATTTTTTTCCCCCACAACGTTCCTTTTCTTCTGATTCACACTCTGTGGCGTTCTGTAGTACTGTTCGTTTCCCATCCAGTTCACATGGCTGAGTTTTGCGACTCTGGATTTATGTGGGCGGTAAACTCTGGGAGCAAATGTGGCTGCTATCTGACCCTTTTCCTCAACCCCTCCCTCTAATCCCAAGTCCAATTGTATTGTGAAATTAATTACCAAATATCTCATGAAACTCCTGCATGAGCAAAAAGGTTTTTTTAAATGGAAAATGACTTACAATATTTTACATTAAAAGCACCTGTTGGACACGAAGTGATACTATATATAGTTTGTAAATTGAGAATGTCTAATGTTTTTATTGCAACACATGAAAGTCTAGAGAAGGGGTTCTCAACCTGGTGGTCGAACGACCCTCTCACAGGGCTCACCTAAGACCATCAGAAAAGACAGATATTTACATTATGATTCATAACAGTAGTAAAATTACAGTTATGAAGTAGCAACAAAAGTAATTTTATGTTTGGGGGTCAGCACAACATGAGGGACAGTTTAAAGGTCACAGCTTTAGGAAAGTAGAAAGCCACTGCTCTGGAAATTGAAAGACTGAAAAGCCAGGAAAAGTCAGGAAACAAGAGGCCTCCCATCTCATTCCTTCATAACTTGTGACCTTCAGCAAACTACTTAGCCTGTTTGGAGTTTATTTCTTTACCAAGAAGGACGTTGGATTTAACTAGATCATCCCTGACTCTAACTCCCTGATCCTATCAGAACCATTTTTCCAGAATGGAATAATTCTTCTATGTGCTCCCTTTAAACTCCAAGTGGACACTGCCTGCAACTCTTATTCCAGGAGCTGTCATTTAGTCTAAATCTCTTCTGTGGTATTCGGTGACTCCCATTTCTATATTATGATGAGGCCATAACCTTCACCCAGTCCTTTTGTCGGTTAAACAGAAGCAGATGAATGTCACGACAAGAAATCCTTCAAAAATATAGCTATAAGGCAGATTGGACCAAATGATAGCCTGAGCTTTGCAGCGGATGGCTCTCTGGTTTCAGTGGGAATTTTCACACAAATATTTAGGATCAAGATTGGAGCTTTGTAATTACAGGTCAGAGGACTCACTGCTGTAAACAGATAGTGTCATCTCCTCTGGCTGCAATGAACACTTGTTTATTTCCCTTTTGAATATACTCTTAAATACGGTGTTAGCAAGGGGAAAATTATACGCTATTTTTCTAACAGGATTTTAGTTAGATATGTTCTTAAAAATAGTCCTATTGAGACATAGTTCCCCTATCATAAAATTCCCCCCTGCAAGAGTATAATTCCATGGCCTTTGGCCTCTTCACACCACTGAAGATATATTTTTAAAACACAAAATGAAAAGTCTAGACAATGCTCCAAGTGTCTGCTTTGTTTGTTGAACTTAGCTCCATACGTGGGTTGTTTTCCATTTAAGAGCTTGTTTGGTTGTCAACTGTTCAGGGTTAGGGAAATAACTGGGTCTTCATACAGGCATTCGGGTCTCACTGCAAATCTACCACCTACCAAATCTTGCCTGGAAGTCTTTGCCACTTACATAAAAAATCAGAAATTAATGTCCGTGGTTAAGATGAGCAAGATACTGAGGAGAGCTTGTGTATTGCTGAACACATTTTAAATACAATTTAAGTAAATTTACTTGAAAGAGCTATTTGAAATTTTTGGGTTTTCTTATTATTTTAATGGATAGTTTAAAAAAAACAAAACAAAACAAAAAGCATATCCAGGGTGGGGTGATAGGAAGCGAAGCAGCAGAGCTCGCATCTAGGATCTGTGAGGCACCAGGTTCTACCCTCAGCACAGAAAAAGAAAATCCTATCTTGGTAAAACCACCCCACAGACAAGCATCTGGGCTAAGAAGGATGCTAATTACATTTTCTCTTGAAGCCTTGCAAAGTAAAAGCAAAAACAAAAAAACAAAAAAAAAAAAAAACCTGCTCATGTCTTGAAAAGCACAGAGATGATTTAAAATGTAATAACTGCTGAAATATTTATATGCTATTCTAAGTATTTTATAAGATACTAATGAAAGCAGTAGCCGGATTGTTCTACTTTGCATTAAAGTTGCCAGCAAACATGTCCTTGGCGCTTTCCTTCACAGGCAAATAATTTGTATACTAAATGTCTGCCTCATAATAGATACTTTGTATTTTAAAATGGAACAATTTTAAAATTAGACAAGACCCTTTCTCTTAATGCCAAGTAAACTGCTCAGTATATATCTCATTTTCTTATGACCATGAATGGATGCTCATAAGCTGCTTTCATTGTTCCAATGTGAGAAAATATTAGCCACTTTATAACAGATGATAGTCTGATACTCTTGATAGGAGCTAAGTACAGCCCAGAGGTGTACCTCTGCCCTTAGGTGTTCCCGCAGAGCACCTGAGATGGCTATGAGGAAACTATGTAACCCATCCCTGTCTTGTCTTATTTTCTCTCAAAGATGCATAGGCCCATGTTACATACATGTTTGCTCCAGATAGCAAACACGTGTAACATGTGTAACATCTTGTCACTACAAACATCAGTGAGCTCGGGGGTGGTGGGGGGGGGTCTTTTTGTAAATTTTCTGAGATCTTTATCTGAGTTTTAAAAGGTAGTCACTTTAAAAAAACAAAACAAAAGGAAAAAAATTCTGGTTGTGCTTGAGTGCATTCGTGTGTGCGTGCCTGTGTTTGTTTGTGTGTGTGTACACCAGCTCATGTGCAAGCATATGTGCATTCATGCATGCGTGCAGGTCAGAGGACAACTTTGGGTGTCAGGCCTTGCCTGTTATCTTGTTTGTGACTGGGTCTCTTTTTTGTTCCCAGCTGTGGACACCAGGCTAGAAGTTCGTGGGGTTTCTCCATCTTGGAGGAGCTCTGGGATGCAAGCTACCACATCCAGTTTTGTATGGATTTGGGGGTTCTGACCTCTGGTCCTCATGCCCCCGGTGCGTTAGCCACTGACTGAGCCATCTCCCTCTTAGTCTAAGACACACAGGCACAAATGAGCTGGCCCAAATGGTGGTGCTCTGCAGAGATCATAAACACTAACTTTTGTTATTCTTCAGTGAGCAGAGAGATGTATGAGAAGCAGACTTCGCATGAAGAAAATAAGATGACCCACAGTGAGGCGGAGGAGAGACTGTAGATGTGGACTAGGAAATTTAAGTATGATAATTAAATTTATACAAAAAATAAAATAATTAGTAATAATAAGATAAAATACACAGGCGGCGGAGCAGAGGAGAATGGACCGGAAGCAGAGGGAATAAGTCAGAGGCTAGAAATAATAGGCATGTTATTTCTGAAAGTGTTCTGTTTCATGCATGTGATTGACAGGTCAGTCTTGTGCTCACCACTGAAGTAGCATGGCCCTCTAGAACAGTGGCAAGGCTCTCTGCTGTCCTCTTTTCCTCTGCTTGCTGTCAATTTAAGAACGGGAAAAGCTAAAACCGATGTCCAGGGAGTCGGGGATAAATTCTGGCCCATGGGTGCGTCACCTGACGGTACGTGACTCTTCTGTGACTGCACTCCAGCAGAAGCTACCACACAGGCTTAGCAGTGGTGTTTGTGGTCACACACCTGAGGTGACCGCATCCTCCTGGGGTTTTCCTTACAGGGAAGTTCAGATAGTACTAGGGAATTCAGCTCCCCCACCCCCAACCCGCCACACATACACACACACACAAAATCCCTCTGCGAGGACTAATGAGATTAAATCTGATGCTGACTGGACAGGCAGAGGAGTGTTGCTTCTTTTTGTTGTTGATTTATCAAGGCTGTAGATGGCAGCCTCGCACTAAGGCATCCTTCCTAAAACCCCTCCCTTCCCCTCCCCTCGCCTCGCCTCACCTCGCCTCCCCTCCCCTCCCTGGCACTTTTGTAAGAAGGAAACTAAAAGCTCTATGGTGCCTGGGGACTTTGCTCACTCACTAGAAAACAGCCAGCTTGTCTTTGTTGGGAGTGAAACTTGTCGGCCCTGCGGTCCAGCACCTCTAAACCCACCTCAATCAGACATCCCCCCACCATACCCATCCTCCTCTGAGTTTTATTAGCGCTCCCGAAAATGCCCACTGTAGGGCTTTGAAAACACGACTTTGTCGGCTCCTCACATTAATGGGCCTTTTTATTTGTTTGTTTTTCTTCCTGATTTATAGACAGCACCCCATTATGCAGGCGGTCTATCTTCCTTTAAATAACTCTCCGGTTATTTATGACTAGCACTGACTTTGAGGCGGGAGCAGGTCACTTTATTTGCTTATGTTAACGGATTCATTCTAGGGCTGTTGCTAACAGTGAGTGGAGCCTGAAAGAAAAGTGGAAGCTCTCAACCGGCCAGAATAATCTGAATTAACTGCAGGGCAGATCCCAAATGCTCATGGGAAGGTTTTGGTTTTTTTTGTTCTTTCGTTTCTGGGGATAGTCTAATGGAATGTTTATAACAACAACAAAATGAGTAATTAATAAATGAAGACTCAATGAATGGCAGGATAGATGAAGCTAGTTTCTGTATTACTTCATTTCACCCCCACTACACGTTCACTGTTGCTCTTGTTTTGTACCTGAAAAAAGCAAGAGCAGAGAAACTCAAAGGCTCACACACAATGATAAAAATTAATAGCAATATAATGTGAAGCTCGATAGAGGAAGATACTTCCTGCTGACTTCTAACCTCCACACATATACACATGGGCACTCATGCAAGCATGCGTGTGTACCAACACACACACACAATCCAAAGACTTGCCTACCCTCTTCTGGTGTGTCTGAAAATAGCTACAGTGTACTCATATACATGGAATAAATAAATAAGTAAATCTTAATAAATAAGTAAATCTTTTTTTTTTTTAATCATCCCCTATCTGCTTGGGTTCCATTCGCACCTCCTGCTCTATACTCTCATGAAAGTAACCCTGACTTTATTTGTGTACTTAACCATTTTTTAAACCAACATAAAACTTTATTTAAAGAAACAGATGAAGCTAGCCAGGCCCTTATCTTAGAGGATTAACTGGCCAGAAGGAATTAGTGTTACGCACACATTCAGGAGCGTCCTCCTGGCTGCGTTTGCCTGAGCTCTGGGTGAAGTGCACACTCAGGAACTGCTAGGGAGCACACAGGAGAACGTCCATGCACACCACACTCAGGAACTGTTAGGGAGCACACAGGAGAACGTCCATGCACACCACACTTAGGTGTTCGCCAGATGCTTGCACAGAGTACACATTTCACAGCGAACTGGAGAGAGTTAGCTGACCGTGTGCTTGTTTTTGTTGGTGTTTTAGAAGAGGGTGTCTAACGAGAGGAGTTTGGGCTTCAGGCTCACAGACTGTGCAGTGAGCCCAGTCTGGACTCTGTTAGATGCATATTATACTCTCTTCTACCAAACATCACAAGATTTCGGGGACTGACTGCTCTGGAAGATTCAACCAACACTTGTTGGAGTTCTTGCCTGAGGAATAGATCTGCTCAGAGTAGAGTTCATCAGGCCTCACGACAGTGTCCAGCTGAGGTAATGACAGTACAGAGACTGTCGTGTTCTTTGACCTTGAGCGGTGCGCATCCACACCTTTTCAGTGTTCAGCTTGGGGTATGAAAGTCACGAGCAGTTGCTTATAAACAACCAAGGTGGACACAGAATGCTTGTGGAGTGAATACAGGACAGCTCTCTGAATCCACAGAGGCATCAAAGACAGTGAGCTAGACCGGGCACAGTGATGCGATGCGCACCCATAAACCTAAGCACTCCAGAGTCAGGAGGATCCTGAGTTCAAGTCCACCCTGGGCTATGTAGTAAGACCATGTCTCAAAAAGGAGAGGGAGAAAATGTGATTTCATGTTGTGATAGACATACTGAATAGAGCAAAACACAACAGCTCTCAGTAAGCGAAAGCTAACAAAGGAGGGTAAATGTTGGGCAGTGGTGGAGCACACCTGAAACCCCAGCACTTGGGAGGCAAAGAAAGGCAGATCCCTTGAGTTTGAGGCCAGCCTGGCTACAGAGCAAGTTCCAGAAGAGCCAGGACTCCACTGAGAAACACTGCCTCAGAAAAACAAAACAAGTAAAATGTAAATAATTTAAAATTCCATCTAGAGTTACTTATAAGAAAGTCAAGCATCCTGTTTGGTTAGATGGACTCTGAGGTGGCTCTAGATACTACACATCCAATATGATGCTGACAACCACCACCCTGTGTCATGATGAAAGAATGTACAGTTTGTTCTATACAGCCTATTTACCTATATGTACAGTGCTTCAGTAAAGGTACAGGCCAACACAGTCCAGATGATGCAATATATGTATGTATGTTTAAATATATTTATTAATATAACTATTAATATTTGTACTATATTACATGTCAAATGTATTTAAGTAAATATATTTATATTTAAATATTTAGCATATTTAATTTTTACTATATAACTAGTAGTACGGTTCAGTGTGGTTTTAAATTCTTTAATGAAAGGTATCTTAGCTATGCCACTGCAGTTCACTTTTTTCACCCAATATTTTAAGTATATTATAAATTTCATTATGCAGTTTTAAAATAACAAAAGCCTCAAAAGTTGCAGGAAAGATTGCTCAGTCAGTAAAGTGGATGTTATAAAACCTGAATACCTGCTCTGGAGAGATGGCTCAGCGGTTAAGAGCACTAACTGCTCTTCCAGAGGTCCTGAGTTCAAATCCCAGCAACTACATGGTGGCTCACAACCAGCAATATCAGGATCTGATGCCCTCTTCTGGTGTGTCTGAAGGCAGCAACAGTGTAGTCATGTACAACAAATAAATAAATTTTTAAAAAAACGAGGCCCCCAAGTAAGATCTGCAGCATTCCTGTAAAAAGCTCAGCATGACGATGGGTGCTCACAACCCACAGTTCCAGCGCTCAGGAGGCAGAGGCAGGAGAATTGCTAGAGCTTTGCTAGGGGCTGGATTAGCTGAGTCAAGTTCTAGATGCAGTGAGAGACACTGTTTCAAAAACAAGGTAGAATAGCAGTTGAAGAAGGCACCTGATGTTGATCTCTGGCCCTATTTGTATGTCTCCGAACACATTTGTACTTTTACGCGTACACACACACATGTGCACAAGCACACACAAAAATCCATCCCAACTGTAGGATGTACTCCTGCCTGTAGTGCTCAGATAGCTACAGTGCAGCTCTGGTTCCCTACGCAGCAGGCAAAGCTTACAGTTGATACATGGTTGCTTTTCATAACCTGTATGCTTATCAAAGACTTTGACATAGAGTAGCCGTTGCTCTGATGTGAGATGGGATGTGTCTCCCTGGTCTTCCTGTGTTCACACTGTCAGCAGTAAGAACTCAGAGGTTTGGCAGGAATCCCTGTCGCCTGGCACCTGCACCATTAGGCTGGCGATTGGCTTATCCACTGTTCTGGCTCTCTCTTCCCCATGCTCTCATGCCCGCTGTGGCAGTGGTGCTAAAATGCAGGCTTCTTATTTTTCCTGAGTCACTGTGTCAACACGGGTGCGGTTGGTTCAGAGAGAAATGAAGTTCACCTGAACCTGTTGAGACACTCTCGTCTTGATGCTTAGAGAAATGACTTGCACACTTCTTTTGTTAATTAAACACGTTCTATGACAACTTCATGCATGTCTACAACACATTTGGATTCTCTCACCGCCTACCTTTCCTACGCCCCTCCCACCCCTGAAGCTTGGTGAGGGCGATCTCTCCAGAGGGTACACCTGAAGGCAAGGACACATCTTCCCCTCCCCCACACTCCTTTCCCTGAATCCTCCAGTAGCTTACGTGGGATGGGATGGGAAGCCCTCCATCATCTACGACTGATGTTGCACATTTTAATGGGTTTTTTTTTCTGGCTCTTTTTCCATGTATTAACTATAGATGTTATTTTGAAGTTTCAGAGGTGGTTTGGGGGTAGTTGGGAGTGTTTCCCATCTCTAGTTCAAGACAGCAGAAAAGAG
The DNA here is from genome assembly GCF_000001635.26 of Mus musculus. Taxonomy (NCBI): domain Eukaryota; kingdom Metazoa; phylum Chordata; class Mammalia; order Rodentia; family Muridae; genus Mus; species Mus musculus. The sequence continues at coordinate 85,986,029 of NC_000077.6, read as the reverse complement.
GTTTAGCCTTTGAGTAATAAGAAAAGTGTGTATTAAACCCTTAAAACAAAAGGCTAGGGGTTTGACTCAATTGTCACACTCCTAGGGTTCTTGGATAGCATGCAGCCAGCACAGGGTCTGATCTCCAGCACTGCATGAACCTGGCTTCAGAGTACATGTGACTTCATAGTATATCCCAGCAAAGAGGTGCTAGAGTCTGAGGATCTGAAATTAAAGGTTATCACTGGCTAAATAGTTTGATGCCAGCCTGGGCTACATAAGACCTTGCCTAAAACAAAACAAAACCAGATATCCAGTAGGTCTCAGGCAGATTTGTCAGTAAAACTGCGTAATCATTCGCTGAATGTCCTGTCTCTTTGGACAGTGGATGAAATCTGTGTTAATTATGATGCTTTTTCTTGGAAAATCAACAGGCCAGTCAAAACTGGGTAGGGAACTCAGCCTCAGCGCAAATCTGGGGTGTCTGGAACACTCTTAACTTTGAAGGGCTTTTAAAGTCTCCAGTCTCTTGGCTCCATGGAACAAAGGTGTTTGTTGAGGAAGACAAACTTTTATTACAGACTCACTGCACATTTTCATACAGATAATAATCCCTAGAGATAATTGTTCCCAGTGAACAGGCCTTTTAATGTGTGTTTGAATGAACCCAAGCCATCCACAGTTACTATAGAGTGTGCTCCTATTCAGAGTAAGGGTACACCCTTACTCACCCTCCACTCGGTCTGGCCATTGTTGACATAGGTACAAGATCAATGACTTAGCCTGACAATGCTTTGCACTTTCAAGTGTGTTTCTTGTTGGCTTACCTGCTTTTAACGTGACGGAATCATAGCCCAAGAGAAAGAAGATCCCCGACGCCCCCATTCTGGGTTACACCCATGAACACAAAAGTTGTAATGTTTTCTGAAACATCTTCATCCAATTACCACGTACCCATCAGTGTGAGTCACTAAAGTGAATGCAACTGGGTGTAGATGAGGACAAAAGACAGAGACAGAAGATCCAGCCTCCGGGGCAAACGGGGGATTTTTCAAAAGGCACAAAGAAGTCACCTTTTATTGACTCCCTATGCTAGAAGAGAAGAGCATCAGAAAAGCACGGGAGTGCTGCGCCCTGCGAGCAGATGTGGAAAACAAACAACCCAACAGGTGTGTACAGCTTTGTTCCTTCATCCCAGCCACCCTTTGCTGAGTCTCTGAAAAGGCTTTTCTTCCCGGACAGCATCACGATGATTTCCCTTAAAGGTACAGGGCATCAAATATGACCCATTGGTATCTATGGCTGCCTGGCCTTCTATGTGGTGCTGGGTAGGCCAGGTTTCAGCATCACAGACAAGAAGCCCAGAACAGGCGCATTGGGGCCACGGAATCAGCAAAGAGGAGGCCACACGCTGGTTCCAGCAGGAGTATGACGGGATCGTCCTTCCTGGAAAATAAATTGTATCCAAAAGGCCAATAAAATTTTCTCAGAAGAAAAAAAAGAAAGGGTACAGTATCCTTTCCTGGAATGTCTTGGCATCCTTATTCCTTTTTGTCTTCTGGATTTAAAACCTCCATTAACAAGATTTGGGAAGTAGTCACCAGCCGTGGTGAGAATATTTGCTTTTCAAATTTCTCCTATTTGCCACTTCTGCCATGAGTCTGCCATAAGCCAATAGAAAGCAATGTCACGGTCAGAATTATACGATCATAGCATATTAATATCACCAAGGTTCACAAAGCAGCAAGTATTTATAGCATGCCTAATATCCAAGACAGGGCTATGAATTGTTACATAAACAAAAGGAAAGGTACCACCTCTAAGTGTTTTAAGGCCACAGTATCAGAGAGAGAGAGAGGGAGAGAGAGAGAGGGAGAGAGAGAGAGGGAGAATGAGAGAGAGGATGAGAGAGAGAGAAAGAGAGAATGAGAGAGAGAGAGAGAATGGTAGATAAAATAGTTGTCAACAAATAGAAAAGCTTGTCTAGGCAAGCTGGCAGTATATTACTGTGTTTGAAGGCAGTTTCCATTACAGACTATTTGCCTTCCTCTGGTTTGGAGCTGAGTATAGATGGTTGTGAGCCACCGTGTGGTTGCTGCGAATTGAACTCATGACCTCTGGAAGAGCTCTTAACCAGAGAGCCATCTCTCCAGCCCCTATCACTGAGTTTTTTTAAGAGATGTATCATATAGTCTGGGCTAGCCTCAAACTTATAATGCTCCTGCCTCCGCCTCCCGAGTACTGGAACTACAAGTGTTCTTCATTACATTGCCATGCCTCACGAAATATTTCTGGCAGTTTTACAGGTTCTGAGTGTCCTGTGGCCACAGCCTAAGCACAGACCTCTCCATCTCTACTATGAGCCTGTATCCTAGCCTCTCCTGTGGATAGCCAGGCTCTTACTTCCCTTTCAGTCTGCCACCTCTGTGTCACCAAGCTATATTCAGCAACCTGCCTAAATCATCTCACAATTCTTTAGAGGGGTCTGGAGAGATGGCTCAGTGGTTAGGAGCAATGGCTGCTCCTCCATGAGGTGGACTTCCATCCCGGTAACAGCAACTCATAACCATCTGTAACTGTAGTTCCAGATCCGATGCCCTCTTCTGGCCTGTGAAGGCATCAGGAATGCCTGTGGTACACAGACACATATCTAGCCAAAAACCCATACACACACACACACACACACACACACACACACACACATACACACACACACACCAAACAACCACAGTGCTGACTGATTAAAATCCCAAGTACTTTCATGTCAAAGAACTTGTGTGTGTCATGGGACATGTGCAGAGGTCAGAAGACAACTTACAAGAGTCTGTTCTCTCCTTCCGTTGTGTTAGTCCCAGAGATCAAACTCAGGTCTTGGGCTCAGCAGCAAATACCTTTACCTGCTGAGCCATCCTGATGGCCCTGTACCAGTCAGTAATTTTTTGCTAATCCCCCCCCTCCAGAACCGCCCTTCCCATCCTTGCTTGGAGTTTTACCCATCATTCTAGAATCCATTCAGGTGTCATTGCTCCCTAGGGTTTTAGGGTGAACTTTGAAGGCCCTTTCTCTGCAATCCTATAGCAATCTCTGCAAACCTCTTTCTAGCATTATATTGAAGCTACTGATGTGTATTTAGAGAGCACGTCTTCATTTTGTACCCTTAGAAGATTTGTACATCTTGGGGGCAAAGCATGCTAAATATTTTTCCCTTTTTTCTTAGCTATGTGCTCTTGGGCTAATTACTTACCTCTTTTTAAAATTATTTTTTAATTTTATGCACATTAGTGCATATGTGTCTGTATGAGGGTGTTGGATCCCCTGAAACAGGACTTACAGACAGTTGGGAGCTGCCATGTGGTTGCTGGGAATTGAACCTGAGTCCTTTAGAAGAGCAGCCAGTGCTCTTAACTGCTGAGCCATCTCTCTAGCTCCCAATCACTTGCCTCTTTAAAAGTTGTGTTGCGGGCTGGAGAGATGGCTCAGCGGTTAAGAGCACTGACTGCTCTTCTGAAGGTCCTGAATTCAAATCCCAGAAACCACATGGTGGCTCACAACCATCCGTAAGGAGATCTGATGCCCTCTTCTGGAGTGTCCGAAGACAGCTACAGTGTACTTACATATAAATAAATAAGTCTTTAAAAAAAAAAAAGTTGTGTTGCATCTTTGTGTGCATGTGTGTGGAGGTGAGTGTTTATGCTGTGGGTGGGTGGAGGTCAGAGGTCAACATTGGATGTCTATCAATCACTCTGCACCTTATTTTCTGAGACAGAGTCTCACTGAGCCTGGAACTTACCAAATAGCTAGGCTGGGTAAGCAGCAAGCTCCTTAGCATATTCTTTGTCACCTCCCAGCCTTTATTGGCTGCTGAAATCTAAACTCAGGTCTTGTGTTTGCACAACTATCTCCCCAAGTTCATTCATATATATATATGAATATATATGGGAGGTAATGAGAGTTAATATTTTTTTCAGACACCTTCTATGTTAATAAATACTGGTCTAGGTACTTTTCCTATTCACAGCATAGTGTTCTGAGATAGGCAGACACTATTCCCACCTGCCTTCTAGCTAAGAAACTAATTCATGAGAAAAGAGAAAAAAAAGTAGCCACTTAGCAAGGATTGGAGGTCATGCTGCCATCAGCTGTGCTACACTAAATCTCAGGATGGAGAGACACTCAGGACACTTGGAAGCACAGAGTGCCATAAGGCTGGGAGTGGCCATCTTGGAAGGCTGGTATTTTGGGCACAATATGCGTGGTAGTTCCCACGTGTGTATTCATTTACTCCTCCGAAGTCACAGTCAGCCAGCCAGCCAAGTCAGTGTCTGCGTGGCAAGAGTTGACAGAGCCAAAACTCAAACACAGCAGAAGGGGCCTACCACCAACACAGAACTGTGAGGCTGTCCCACACCCTCCTTAGGGATGCTTTCTGTCCCCAAAACCTTGTCACTCACACTGTGTACCTAAAACTATACATGCTTTGATCAAAGTGGTTCGAATTCGTTGAGAAACAAAAGAAATGCACCTGACACGCCAGTAAGGACAATTGGCTGGAGATCTGTAAATAACCCATTGGCTTCCTTAGTACACAGAAATTTAAAGGGAGACATACACTCACTCATATGTTATCAGGCAAGAACATTTCTGTTGTGTAGGAGCCAACGCGAAGTTATAACTCCTTAAATAGGAAACAACAAGCCAGGCAGTGGTGGCGGTGGATCTCTGAGTTCGAGGCCAGCCTGGTCTACAGAGTGAGTTCCAGGACAGCCAGGGCTACACAGAGAAAGTCTATCCTGAGAAGGAAGGAAGGGAAGAAGGAAAGAAAAGGAACAAACTACCTGTTTTTCTGAGTCACAGCATTCAAAGCAGATCGATATCTTTTTAAAATCTTAGCCTGAGACCCATAGCTCAGCGGAGACCGGGTATTGTGAACTTCACACACTCCAACTGTGGACCGGTCGGGTGAGAATAGCAGAGTGCCTGTACTTCGCTGTTGGTTTTAACACTTGATTTCCTTTTCTAAGAAGTAGTTTGACCTTTGTGGAACCTAGGGAATGTGGAAAAGCTGGGGAGATTGGGAATCCAAGATGTCCCTCCCATCCTTCTAGAACATCTCCTCCCAAGACCCTGGGAGCAGCTCGTAGGCTTTAGTCTGCGGCCCTCAGGCAGTGAGGCTTGTGTGTCTCGCAGCAGAGATGCTTCCTGGATCTCTGACCCTGCAGGATGACCTGCTTTTCAGCAGCCCCTATCCCTGACACACACACAGAGCGGCATGTCTCCCTAAGAACTCTGTGTGCTTAGGCTGCAAGGTTATTTTTTTTTCATGGCTGTTTGTTTCTGTTGGACTGTATGTGTTTAAAAATAATATAAGGTCAAATTCCATAAGGAAGTATGGTTCTGATTGAATTTCCAGTCTCCAAATCTGGATCCGCGCCAGTGAGACCCGGCCGGGACTGTGGCAAAGATGGCGTGCTTTCCGCCAGCCGAGTTTAGGAGTGGCCGCTCAGGTTGATTAACTAGGGCTGGGGATTGGCTTGGAAAGGCATTTCAACCAGGCTAATTAGAAGCGGTCAGACATGACAGAAAAGGGGGTAAAATATATGCGCCCTCTGGAAGTGAGCCCAAAGAGTGTGCTGGGCAAAGATGGAAGTGAGGCAGATAAGCCTCAAAGCTGAGGAAGAAAAGCTGGCATCGTTTGGAGCTTTCTGCCACTGGTGAATAAAATCGAGGTCCGTTAGTTCTTTTAAAATTTACACGTATGTGCGAGTGCATGCCACAGTGTGCCTGTGGAGGTCAGAGGGCAACTTTACTTGGAGTAGTTTTCTTTCCTTTCACCCGGTTTAAGACAGGGTCTCTCTTACTGTTCCTGCCTCTTCCAAGCTAGATGGCCTTGAACTTCAGGATGATTCTCCAGTTCCCGCTCTCTGGAGGAGTTGTTGAGGTGACTGCTGTGCACCTCTGCATCCGTCTTGGTATGTGGGTTCCAGGAACCAACCTCAGGTTTTTAGGCTTACATTCACACATATGCAAACACATGCAGACACCACACAAAAACAGGAAAACAGGATGAAGAGGGCTATCACTGATAAGTAGCCTGCTAGCCCTGAACTTGTGATCCTCCTGCCTCAGCCTCCTTCCCGAGTGCTGGGATTGCAGGCGTGTACCAGCACACCTGATCCAAACTAGATTTTTAGCTGCAGGGTCTATGGGTCAATTCATTATATGTAATGATGCCTATTTTAGGACACAAAAATATAAAATGTGTTTTCTAAAGCTATCTGATGCCCCCAAACTACTTTAGTCTACAGTTAAGCTATGTAAGGATCAGTTGCTAGACTTTTAGTTTCCTTTGTAAAGCATGCAGCAAGATAAACAAACCTGCGCTGACTCTGGGAAGCAACCTTGAGGTTTGACAGTTAACCCATCAACACCACCTCCTACGCGGTAGGTTAGTGAAGGTGGCCCCTCTCCTTGTCTGGCTCAAACAGTTAAGAGTTTAACCATTGCTTAGTCACTATTCTCCTCAGCGTTTACTAATTGGACTTAATTCTCCTTCATAATTTCATTATAGATCACTTTTTTTTTCCAGTCATCCACCTGGATCCTATGCTTGTATTGCTTAATGAATCCTAGTCCTCGGTCAACATGTAGGTTAAATGTTGTCTCCTGTGGACAGACAGTCTCTGTCCCCCGCCCTCCTTGGGCCCAGCCAGTCATTCCTTTAAATGAGGGTCCAACGGCACTTCTATTGAGTTCTGATTAGATCCTAAATAGTTTGTCAGTGTCTCTGGCTCTATGCTGGTATTTATTTATTTATTTATTTATTTATTTATTTATTTATTGGCCAACTTTACATTAGCCGGAGTTCTCAGGAACCTCAGTTAGGAAACCACCTCCATCAGATTGGCCTGTAGGTAAGTGAGTCTGTAGAGGACATCTTCTTGATTACTGATGGAGATGGAGAAGCACTTTGGGTGGTTCCATCCCATGGCAGATGATCCTGGGTGGTATATAAAAAGCAGGCTGAGCAAACCTTGGGGAAAGCACATAGTTTGTGAAACTTGTCTGTCACTGAGTCAAGAGATCTTGACAAGAATATCCTTTGTCTAACCTGGATATTGCTATGAGTTCACCTACCTGTTAGGACTGCCTTTGAGCTCCAACTAACTTCAATGAATAATGTTGAATTTTAGATTATCGGGTCTCTATGGAATGTGAGAGATCACCTTCCTACTACAGGTCAAGTACACCAGCGTGAGGAAGAGATGCACAGACATGGCCTCTATGCCAGGCACTCTTCATGGATAGCAGAGTGAAAACTGAAATAGCCTTTGTCTTCTGGATCCTAGTTCTGTGTTCTAGCTGCTACCTGGCTACCTCTGGGCACAGTTTGAATATAATACTCTCCATTTTTATTGGTTTTTTTTTTTTTTTTGAGAAACCCTGTTTACTCACACTGTAAAAGAGACCTGATTAATTAGCATAACACTGGTTTTGTCCATATTGTGATTTGTGTATTTATATATTCTCTCTCTCTCTCTCTCTCTCTCACTCTCTCTCTCTTGTTTGGTTGTTTCACCAATTAGCCCAGGCTGGCCTTGAACTTTAGACCCTCTTGAGTGTGGGATTGCAGGCATGTGGCCCCTTATTCTCCTGTTCTGTTTTCCTTTGTCTGCCTTTGATTTCTGAAATGGGTTCACACCCACGCGCGCTCGCGCGCACACACACACACACACACACACACACACACACACATCCCCATGATGACATCATTTCTGTGTGATTTCTCTGGAAGATTTTTATCTGTCTCGTTTGTTAATATCAAGTTTTTAAGTTTCCTGGTTTGAATATTCAGAGTCAGCTGGGCAGTCTCATGGTGTTTATTCCTGGTCTGATGAGAGCCCTGGGTGAGGCATGCAGACCATCAGTTGGAAAAACTGGGGATTTTCCACTGAAATGACTTCTTAGAGACACTTGGTGGTGTCACTGTTTTATGCATGAGGAAAATGAGCTGGGGTCAGGGAGAGGCTGTGTGTGACTGCACTGTTACACAGCACAAGCACAAACCCAGGGCTTGCACAGTGGTTTTCCCCTTTGGCATGTTTCTCTACTGTGTGGGAGTAAGATCTCTGACTGAGGAGCTGGAGAGATAACTCAGTGGCGTAGAATGCTGTCTGCTCTTTCAGTGGACCCGGGTTTGATTCCCAGCATCAGCATGGCAGATCACAACCATCTGTAACTCCAGTTTCAGTCTCCTGGCCTCCTGGGCCACAAGGCACACACCTGATGCAAATACATACATGTAGGAAAAACACCCATACATATTAAATAATAATAGCTAAAAAAAAAAAAAAATCAAAACTGGAGGCATGCTTAAAGTGGCATCAAACTAAAACCAGAACCAAAGCAAAACAAACCCCCTCCGGACAACAAGTGTTTTGCTGATTATGGAGAAGGGAACCAAAGACTTCATTGGCTGTGAAGGCCCCAAACTTCATCATCCCAACTGGTCAAACTTTTAAATAATTGGAGAATTCTGGCCATAAAAGCTGACCTTAATTTGCAACAAACCCTAGACAAGTCTTTCGAAAGCCCCAACAAGCCTTCGATCCTGTTCCAATTTACCAGATTACTCCAAAATGTATAAATTTTTTTTCCTTAAGGAAAATGATTTTTATGTGACAATTTCCTGGCACTTTCTGCCATTTTATGTTGAAATGGCCGTTTTCCTCTCTTCCTGGTTCACTGTGGGGAATCTGGTGGTGCCTCACCCAACACCAGCTGAACTCACACATACCCTGTGAACTCTTTGTAATTTATTAACAAGACCCCCGCCCACAGCCCGGGTTTTCTAAAGCTGGGTTCTGTGGAGCAGAGTCTTTTGCCTTGATTTAAGATGCCTACCTTCACAGGCTGAAACTTTCCAGGCTTGGGGGTGCTCACATTTTCAGAGCTTAATTGTAAATCATCTCTCATTGGGAAGATTTAAAGACAGACACAGGCCTAAATCTTTTCTAGTCACCTTTCCTGACTGGGAACAGCCCCTCCACGAATCGCCCTATGTTTTTCCCAGTGGATAAGAACCAAGGGCCCCGACAGTGTTCAGGTGGGACAGATACAGCAGCAGGAGTGTAAAGTGTGACGTCATCGTTGGGCATTTGGAAGACATCTTGCGTTGCCTACGCAGGCCAATCCACCCGACTGTGGTGGGCGGTAAATCAGAACCCGAAGGCCGGCGGGCAAGGCTTGTTGTGGGCTGTTTGTTTTGCCTCGTTCTGCTTGATTATTTTGGCAAGGGCTAGCTGAACCATGGATGCACCGAAGTTCTCTGTAAACGTAGGCTTTTCATTAGGTAAAAAGAGTCCGGCGCAGCCCTGGTCAGAGCGCTCGCTTTGTGCCTGGGATGCTATATTGCATTCTTGGCTCCGTTCTGAAAACACTTGTGGTACCCTAAACCTCAAGTAGCCATAAAACCCCTCCAGCGTCATCTACCTGGCTGTGGTCCTGATGCGCCTGACGCATGTGAACATCGCTTGGATTTCTCTGTTCATAGATCATGATAAAAAGAAGCCAAATGCTACTTCCTAAAGCTAATAATTCCAAGTTTTTCATTTCACATAAACAGTCTTTTTTTTTTTTAAGGCTTTCTCTCCCTGCCCCCTGACCCCCATAAAGTCAGTATTTTCAATTCTTCTGCTAGTATTTTCTGAAATTTAGTTGACATTTGTTTTTGTAAGTGCGGTTCAAACTAACATACATATACATAAAAAAAAGTTGTCAAATGATACTGCAAAGAAGAGAGCTAGATGTATTAAAAAAAAAGTTTGACAGTCTTGAAATCGGTCTCCCATTTGCATGAGTCGATCTCTAGTGCTGGAGACTGCAGATGTGGACCTAAGCGATGCACAGTTTGGGAAGGAAGCAATGATAGGACGTAATAAATAGAACAATCTCTCTGTAACCCCCAGTCACGTGTGCGGTTCATTCTAGCTGCGGAAGTCTTTAAACCAACCTCCTTCTGAAATAGTAAGTGCTTATTTATGAATCAGTAGCCAGAGTTAGAGGGTACTCTGCTTGTTAGAAGCTCGTCTGCTTTTTAAGCCTGGAATATAACATTATATACATTAGATAAAATGCAGCTACTCTTACGCAGATGAGCCCCGAAATATCTGCATTAATGTTCAAATAAAACAACCCCACCTCCCTCCCGCCCCAGGTAGTGTCTGCTCACTGCTGTAAACATGCCTCAGCTGATTGGTGAGGTTTTTTTTTTTCCAGTGTTCTATTTGTCAGGGTTTAGTTTCCTGCCACACAGATGTTCTCTTGTTTCGAGATTTGTGTGATTAGATGCACGAAATGACAAACATGGCTGGCTGGCACTTGTCTTCCCTCCTTAAGCAATGAGGTACCTTTGGATTCTGAGCTCTGTTGGTGATCAAGTCTTCCATGGTATGCTGTATCTTAGCAGCCTCAGTCTTGGGTTGAGATATCTCAGAGGATGAGTTTAGTCCGGATTTGTGATGCTAATGTATACAGTTCCCCTGGTCCATAAGAGCGTCTTTCTTCCTACACAGCTCTACATCACAATCCTAACCCCACTGTGTGGTCAAGATGTAGAGCTTCAGGAGAGCCAAGTGGGCCAATGCCCATCTTCTCAGAGCAGTGATGTTACTTAGAATCCAGAGCCAGTTATTCTTTAAAGAAAATGTCCACAAAGAGTACCTGAGGCGCATAGTCACCCACACCAGAGTCATTTTACATACTCCTATGTGGCTTTGTGACATGCTGAAGGGAATGTGCATTTTTTAGCAGCTGTCTTCCAGGGGATGTCTGCTCCCTGGGGCTGCTGCCATCCTTATGGGAAAGGTGACTACGATCTGCGCCACACTGTTTCAAGAAAGAATGTAGCATTTGGTGTTCAGAGTCTCCTCCCTTTTGGATACAAGCCTGACTTGTCTAAAACATCTGGGTAGGAAAACTGCATTCCCAAAGCCTGCCCGAGGTGAGGTCTCTGAGACTCACTAGAAGTGTGGTTTCAGTCTCTGGTCGCTTGCTGTTGTTCCTCTACCTGGTAACCCTTCGATTCCTGGTGCTGCCCCCACTTTGCTGCTCTCAGGCCAGCACACATGGGCAGGACCATGGTAACCACACACTCCCAACAGTAGAAATAAAGGCTCCTGAGCTCACTTGAGTTCATAGTGTTCACTACATGTGTTTGACATGTTTTGTTGCTGTTGTTAAATAACAACAGGATAACCTGTGTCCTTCAAGTGAGGTTCCAGAGCTGTGGACTTTTTGGTTAGAGTACCTATGGTTCCACGCAGTGGGTGTGGCTGGCTGGTCTAGGCAAGAGGCAGGCTCCTTGGTGTTTGGACTTTCAGGTTCTCTCGATTTCAGCTCTCATAGGCTCTTTTCCTTCATCATGCCCTGGTCCGCACTCACGATCCACATACGATTGTCTAGTTGACCAGACCTTGGTAGAAAATTAGTTTTGTCTTTGACATCCAAGCTGCTAATGCCTGATTCCTTTTGTAAGTAGGTGCCCTAATTTGAGCATTTGTTGTTGTTGTTAAAAAACAAAAACAAAGACAAGAATTGGTTTGCCTTACACTTCTCTTGAATATGTGTTGTTACTAAGTAACCCCATGTATTTTCTTTTCTTTTATCTTATTTTGACAGGGTCTCATAGCCCTGGCTGGTCTTGAACTCCTGATCCGCCTGCCTCCACCTCCCTAGGGCTACAGACTTGCACCATCACACCTGTCCTAAACATATTTTTAAACACAGATCTCTCTCACGTTGAATGTATTATTTCATGTGTTCGTTATTATGTAAAGAGAAAGGAAGAGCAGAAAAAACAAACTCATTGAGCATTAATTTAATGCCATGCTCTCTGCATGTTTTCACAAACCCACTTTATCTAAGCCCCATAAACCCGTCAAGATAAATATTATTTTCCATGATTTGAACAGAGATGATAATAGTGAGTCAGAGAAACTAAGCAACTTAACACAGTCCCTTGCAATCAGCTGATAAATGGCAGAGCCCAAATCTGAGCCTAGTGTCTCTGGCAATTATTAGCCAGACTCTAGCTGGAGAGGCTCATGGGTCAACCTAATGGCCATTAACGAGCATCGTGGGAAACCTGAGCCATTTAGTTTCCTTTAAGGCATATGCTCACTGTATAGAGAGCCAGGCCTGTGAAGATACTAAACACAAACACAAAATAAATATAAATCTCTCCAGCCCTGTACCCGGTGGCATTTGAGACAAGCTTCTCCCAGAGACACGCCCTGCCCTTTTTAAGGAAACTACACCACAATGTCTGAGCTAACTGGAAGTAAACAAGGAGAATGCCTGTCCCTGGCTTACAGGCTCGGCAGACTCAGGCATCTTTTGGATTCAGAAGTTGTAGGAACATCTCATTATCATCTTAGGATCTATATTGAGTTTTGTTTCTTTTGTTTTAAACAACAGAAAATGGGAGTGTTTCCATTAGCCAGTTCTGGGCACTAATCATCACAAACAGAACTATTCTCTGTAAGTTGTAAGTAGACAGATAAAACATAGTTAAATAGTTATATGTATTGCTGGGCAGTGGTGGCACTCATCTTTGATCCCAGCACTTGGTAGGCAGAAGCAGGCAGATCTCTGTGAGTTCAAGGCCAGCCTGGTCTACAGAGTGAGTTTAGGACAGCCAGGGCTACACAGAGAAACCCTGTCTCACCCGCCTACCCCCCAAAAGTATTACATTTATTGTGCATGCAGGTGCCACAGCACTGTGTAGAGGTTAGCGGATAACTTGTAAGATTCTCTCCTTCCACCAAGTGGATCCAGGCGTCACATCATACCATCAGGCTTGGTGGCGAGTGCCTTCCCTTAGTGACCTTCCCGCTGGCCCTTTTGCTTACTTGCTTTCATTCTTTCTTTTTGAGACCATCTCAAGTAGCCCAGGCTGACCTCGAACTGTTTGCATAGCCAAGGATAACCTAAAACTTCTAGTTCTCCTGCCTCCATTTCCCCAGCGCTGGAGTTACAAACTTATATCCTCACACCTGGCTTAGGTGGCAGTCAGGATACGATGCATGTTAGGTAAGCACTCTACTAGCTAAGTACAGCCCTGGTCCCAAACACTTCCTTTCTAAACATATCTAAGCATAAATGAGAGGGCAGTAGCTACTATTATCTCCAACCCTCATCCATAAATTTAAATTCTGTTAATGTTCAATTGTCTTATGCGTATACTGCAAAAGAGCCTCAGAAACGCTTTCGATATCAGACCAAATAAAGACTCGAGCACGAGAGAGCTGTGGACACTGGTCACCTGCAGTGAGTAAACTGAGGGGTAATAGAGACTAAACCTTGTTTTCTTAGCATCTCCAAACAGGCTCTGTTAAAATGCTAGGCGGTGTGCCTCTGAGACTATTTCTGGAGGCGAGCAGCTGGCTCCTGCCTGATTCACCCTTACTGCGGAGCTGTTCTCCTTCTCTCCAGTAGGGGGCCTCGGTGCCACAGTTCTTCAGAGAGACTGAAACATTCTGCCCAGAGTTATTGGGCACTTAGGCTGCTTTAAGGAACTTAAGTCATTTTATGGGTACAGTTGTCTGTTTTCTGTCATTAAAAATAATAATAATAAAATAAAGCTGTTAGTCCTCATTGTCTGATCTTGGCCTAAAATTTCACAATCTTCCATAACATCTGAAATAATGTGTCAAAAATGAGTTGAGTCAACAGAGGAATATTTGAGGGAAAAAAAATGTATAAGCCATTCTCTTAAAATTTAGAATAAAAAGCCCATGAGAGAACATGTAGAGACGATTTAAAAGCTTCTTGGGATAGAGAAAAACAATGGAGGGGAGGGCTGGTCCGTTCTGGTTTTCTGGAAATGGACAATTTACTTATTGTCTATTGTATTTTGAACTACAGAGCTACAACAAGACATGTATGATTTTTTTTCTCCTTTGGCTTTGTTTTATTTCTTGCTTTTGTTTATGGTGCTTTTATTTGACGTTTCTGTCTCCAAACACAATTTACTAAGACCATCTTCATTTTCTCCCTTCTCTTCTTTAACAAAATATGAGATTGTCCTGAATATGCCCATGTCTCTTACCCCTCACCCCAACTTTCATTAGTAGGACCTCCTATGTGCTGTGTGCACAGTCCCCGTCCTTTAAGTTGTGTGTGTGTGTGTGTTATACATTATAACATTTTCTCAGTGTCCAGGTTCAGTCTACACCATCCATCATGTATTTGCAAGATGGCCTTTCTTTTCTGTTTGTTTTCTTACTTTTTTTTTCTTCTCACTTTGGCCCCGCTTGTTCGAGCCCAAAGATTGATTTATTTATTATAAATAAGTACACTGTAGCTGTCTTCAGACACACCAGAAGAGGGCGTTAGATCTCATTACAGATGGTTGTGAGCCACCATGTGGTTGCTGGGATTTGAACTCAGGACCTTCGGAAAGACAGTCAATGCTCTTCGCGGAGCCATCTCTCCAACCCCAAGATGGCCTTTCATAAAGCACCCCACTTAGTGCTTCCAGTGTGTTGCCATTACTACTGAATGAAGCACACAGTTTTTTAAAATTCATTCATTCATTCATTCATTCATTCACTCATTTGTTTATTTATATTTGGGTTTTTCAAGACAGAGTTTCTCTGTGTAGCCCTGGATGTCCTGGAAGTCACTCTTCAGACCAGACAGGTCTTGAACCCAGAGAGTTGGCCTGCACTGGGATCAAAGGGCTCATTTCCTTGTTTGGCCTACAGATTTCTTTACAGCCTCGTCCCTAACTGCCCTTTAGCTAAGGCGTTTCTTTGCCCTTTTATCTCAGCCTTCAGCTCTTCTCCGACCACATGGATAAGTGTCCGAATCTCACCCATTTTGTCTTTTTTTCATCTTAGCATACTATTTTTCACTTAGATACCATTGTTCTTTCCTGTCCCTGTCCCTGTCCTTGTCTATCTGACAAACACCTTAACTGTTTCCTAAGACACAGGCCAAGTATCTTCAGCTTTATTATACACAGGCTTCCGCAAAGAAATCATTGCTTTCTCTGTGTGGGCACTGTACTGTGCATACAGTCTGGCCCCTCCCACTTTGCCCCTCCCGACCCCCAATGCACTCTCCACACCACACCCCCACCCTGCTGTCATTCAGTCCATGGTATGCTGTTTATCCTAACAGACCAGTGGCTCTCCATGACAGAACAGGTTACTAAGGAAGTGTGGTCGTGCCCATGCAGAGACATTTGGCAATAGGGGCTGGGCATTTGTTGTCCTCATGGTCAGTGCTTATCACTAGTGGTTTTTAGGATTTATCCTTTTAGCCATGATATCCATGTGGAGATTAGAAGATAGTTTGTAGTAGCTGGTTCTCTCCTCCTACCATGTAGGTTCTGGGGCTGGAACCTGGGTTATCAGGCTCTGTGGCAAGCATCTTTACCCACTGAGTCATCCCCCGTGTGCAGAGATGCTAAGCATACTAACAATCCCCATGACAATCTCCATAGCAAGGAAGTATCTGGACAAAAGTACCAGCAGAGCTCAACACTTCAAACTTGTTCCTGATCACTCAAGTTGGACTCTCAAGAGCTAGAATATGATGCCAAAAAGTAATTTGACACTACATGAATTCTGACTAAGTGAAAACATTTCCATAAGTTTCTATGAATGGAAGCCATCCAGCGTTAGAAAAATAAGATCTTTGGGGAGGAAAAAAAAAAAGCAAAAATAAAACAGGAACTGAATTCATTCAATCATATTCAAGGGTGTAATTTAAAATCTATTTTTAGATGTCCTTAATATTGGATGGAGGGATTTGATCAAAATTATAAACTGATTATATGACTAATCCTCATCCCCCCAATCCATAAAATGTCATAAAACCAGAAAAGGTTAACGAGATTATATACTTTGAATCACTCCTGAAAGCTCAGAGGATACGACAGAAGAAATAATCAAAGAAACAATAGAAGAAAATTTCCATGAGCTAAGGGAACACAGAAGATTTCAGAGTATAAGGACCAACAGCATAAGCATACTTGAGAATATTGAAAGAGAAAAACAAAGTATAAAATAAGATGTATTACACTGGTCGTAAATGTCTCCTTACTAAGACTAGGTACCAAAATTATATTGAAATTAAAAAAATATCAATATAATGAAATATTTTAAAACTATAACCTTACTCATGGTTAACATTTAGCTTATACTTTATTTTATACTTAATATTTAAGTAGTGAGGCAAGATTAAGACATTTTCAGACACAGCAAGATTTGGAAGCTTGTCACACATAATCCTTGTATATAGAGAATCCCCCAAATCTCTCACTCCCAAAAGCCAGAGGAGTGCAAGAGAAAAGAAACAAATGACATGCAAAGAAACAGTCCAGGGATGCCCTGTGTCCTGAAGAGTAACCACCTACTACTAAAGGACCAGGTGCACAATAACCACCTGCTACTAAAGGACCAGGTGCACAATAACCACCTGCTACAGAAACACCAGGTGTAGCAGACAGGGTAAAAGGACCGGTGAGAACAGAATGATCGTGGAAGTGTTCTTACCTACACCGCTGTGTTGGGATGGAAAGTGATGAGGACACATATGGATTATGAGAAATAGGATAGAATAAAGACTAGAAATCAACTTGAGAAATAACAGTGGGGCAGAGGTGTAGAGTATTGGTCTGGTTTGTGCAAAGCCCTGAGTTTGTTCTCCAGCCCTGGGTGAGGAAAAAGTGAAAGCAACTGAGAGAAAAACCGAATACATTATTTTCTTTGTGTGTGTGTTTGAGGCACAGTCTTTTCATGTAGCCCTAGTTGTCCTGGAGCTCTCTATGTAGACCAGGCTGGCCTTGAATTCACAGAGATTCTCCTGCCTCTGCTTCCCAAGTACTGGGATTAACGGCATGGACAATCACAGCTGGCTAGCATACAACATTTTCGTGACAATAAATAAAGGGAGAACTGAATTCAGCAAAAAAGAAAAAAGAAAAAAAGAAAGAAAAAGGAAACAAGAAATCATAATAAATTTAAAAAACAGGTGGTACCAGTGAGTCTAAATATACCAATTATTCCAATAAACATACATAGTTTAAGTTTTTTCACTTGGAGAGTAGAACACCTAATTGAGGTTTCAAAAAAACTTTTGTCATGTGCTGTTTACAAAAGACATTCATATGTAAAAAATTTAAGTGAAAAAATAGATCCCATGAAAATATTAAAAATATAAATTAGATAAAAGCCTTAATAAAATATCAGTTTCATTCTAAAATGTTTTGTTAAAAGCAACAAAAAAAATGTTTTTTTCAATTTGATAAAAGACACAGATCACCAAAGGAAATAAAGCTTTGGGAAACAAGAATGTGGCTTTCAAAAGTTCAGCCTTCACTAAGTGGATTCAAGTAGTTGACAAATTTATAATTAGAGTATGGTGGGTTATTTTAAATTTTTACCTTTTAAATCACACACTCACACAAAGATACAGGATCTCTGTGGGTTCAAAGCCAGCATGTTCTACATAGCAAGTTCCAGGTCAACCAGAACTATAGAGTGAGATCCTAACTAGCAAAAGATGGGCAGAGGGAGGGAGAAAGAAAGAAATTGAATCAACGATGAATGCATTCCAAACAGAAGCCAACATTTCTAAACAAGTCCATGGGCGAGTTCTAGACATTACTGTGTGAGTGAGGTTTGCACTGCTTTAACAAATGTCTGCAATCAACCCACTGAAGGTTTCTGTTGGCCCGCAGCTTTGACAGTTTCATTCCATGGTTGGTCGGTTAGTTTCTATGCCTGTGGAGTTATGGTAGTGCATGCTGGAGGGAGGGCATGCCAGAGGAAGGACGGGACTGGGTTCTGTTGCCTCCTTTTAGAGTACACCTCTAATGACCACTCAGCCCTACTTTTTAAAGACATCTACCACTTACTTACAGTGGCTGACTTTAAGATCTCACAGCCAACATCTTACTTAATGGTGAGAAAGCCAGAGCCTTCCCATTAAGATTCGGAGTCAAGCAAGGGATGACTGACCAAAACAATTTCCAATGCCAGGAAATGATTATAGCAGAATGTGCAGTTGCAGAATGTGACATTAAATACAAAAGCAAGTTGATTTCTTACATACTAGCAACAAGCTAGTGAAACTTAGAATTTAAAACACAATGCCATTTGTATTAGCATCCTCAAAAGGATGTACTTTGGTATAAATATAACAAAGTATAAACCAATTCTATGTAGCTGTAATGTGAAGAAGGAAAAAACATAAATAAGTGGAGAGGGGAGTCCATTCCATGAACAGGAAGATCAATGTTATGATGACAGCAATTCTTCTCACATGACTTACCGACTAAGTATGATCCCAGTTATAACTGATCCCAGCCAGTTGGGACTCGGGAAATGGCTAACTCTGAAAAGTGTTAGCTGTACAAAATAAGGACTTTCATCTAGACCCCCAACACCCATACACAAGCCAGGCATGGTAGTGTGTGTTCATAAGCCCAGCACTGAAGAGGCAAAGACTGGTGGGTCCCTGGAATTCCCCAGCTAGCCTATCCAGTCAGTTGGTGAACTTAACTTTTGGTGAGAGATCTCACCTCAAAAAAAAAAAGAGTAGGGGGCAATTGAGAGAGCACACCCAATGCCAACCTCTGGCCTCTACACACACATACACACACTAATTCCAGAAAGTAATTTTGTGGCTGTGGTAGTTTGAATGAGATGTCTTCCATAGTCTAGGATATTTGAATGCTTCGTCCCAAGTTGGTGGTACTGTTTGGAGACGCTTAGGGAGTATGGCCTTGTTGGGGGATTCTGTCACTGCAGAGTGGGTTTTAAGACTTCAAAGTTAAATGCTTTCTCGGTGGGCTTTCTCTGCTCTGTTTTTGTGGCTGAAGTCATGAGCCCTCAGCTTCCTGCTCCTGTCACCCACCATGCCCGCTTCCCAGCCGTGATGGACGCTCTGTAACCATGGGCCCAAATGAGCTCCCCTTCTCTAAGTTACGTTTGTCAATGCGTTTTATCACAACAATAGAAAACAACTGACCTAGTGATAAGTCAGACTGATTGTAAAGTTTGTATGAAGAAGCAAAGACCCAGAATCGTTAACCAAATAGTGACTGAGAACGAAGTTGGAGGTCTCACGGTTCTTAAGCTCAAAGTCTATTATACAGCTAGACAACAGCAGTTGGCAAAGGACAACGTTGGCAAAGGACAGGGAATCCGTCAGTGGGATAGACTGGAAAGTCCAGACATGAGAGAGCCACAGAAATATAGCCAACCCACCCCTGATGAAGGTTCAAAAGCAAGAAATGGATGGCTCATGCAGACTACGAGATCTACATGCAAGCCCACTCCACTCAAGCCAATCCACTCTAAAACACCAGACCATAATTCCTGGTTAAGAGAAAATCTACAACTTGGAACTGGCACTAACTTCTTAAATGTGACAGATGCATGACAGTTTGCTGCTTTGTGCTCTGGACAGACAGCTGGACAAACTTGCCCTTAGCGGTTAGGGATGATGTGGTGCGGGATCAAAGTCTCAGACTCTGGAAGCAGGTAAGAACTCAGCAGCAAGTTCATTTATTAAGTCTCTAGGAGCACCCTTTATACCCTCCACCTGTGTCCCATTGGTCCTAAGCAAGACTGTCTTCCAAGTGGCAGTTCCCAATTGGCTGTCATTGTCTGCGTCATCAATCTCTAGGCTCTCAGACAGGCTTCAGTTTGGCCCTGAGGCAGAAGTTTCCTCAGCAGGAGGTGGTCACCACTTTGTCAGTGAGGCCTGACGGTGGGTCCTCCTACAACGGTTAAAAGAATTGTTTGATTGGGTGGCATTAAAACTGAACTTTTCTGTGTTGTGAAAAACACTGTCAAGAAAGAAAAGAGGCAAATCAGAGTGAAAACACTTATCAAAAACTTATCATAAAGGACTGTCGTTCAAAGTCGGGAAAGAACTCACGACACTCACTCAGAAAGCAACCAGATTTTTAGAAAAGAGGCCATAGCAGACAGCTCAGCAAACAGGATGTAGAAGCGCTGGTTACACACATCACAAAAAAAATATTCAGAATACATGAGCAGGGGAGGACCAGGAGTGTAGTGCAGGTCCATAGCCTCAGTGCTTAGGAGCAGAAGCAGGGGGCTTGCTGCAAGTTCGAGGCTAGCCTGGGCCACATAGCAAGTTCTATGTCAGCCAGGGCTGCATATCAGAGACCCTATCTCTGAAAACCAACACACATGGAAAACACAGGGAAGTGCAACCCTTTCAGAGAAGATTTGTATCAGCACTCATCTGTAATCTCAACACTCCAGTGGCTGAAGCAGGAGGATCAAGAGTTTGAGGCCAGCCTGGGCAACAGTAAGACCCTGTCTCAACAAATAACAGCAAAAAGTATATAGAGAAGAGTGAGGCTCGGTTGATAAAGTATCGGGTGCCTTGCAAGTACACAAACCTGGTTTGATCTCAGAACGCGTGTAAAAAGGTGCGTTGGGATATTTATTTATTTATTTATTTATTTATTTATTTATTGTTCTTTTTATTTTGCGTTGGGATTCTTAATCCTAACACTGGGAAAGCAGAAACTGCAGAATCCCCAGGGCTCACTGGCCCAGCATGATTGGTGAATTCAAGGCCAATAGGAGATCCTTTTCTCACAGGAGGTAGACAGCTCTCAAGGTTGTCCTGTGTTCTCCACAGGCACACATAGATGTCTCACCTCATATGTGCACTTGCACACACTATTGTATATTAAACACAGAGAGAGGGGTTGCTGGAGATATAGCTTCATAGAAGAGTGCTTTACCTAGTTAGTATGCTCAAGGCCCTGGGTCCTACCCCTAAGACAAAGGAAGTGTTCATTCATTTTGCTCACTCAATATTGGGAATTCCATTGTGAATGTAAGCTCAATGGGTTCTATTGTCTATTGTGGTCTCTTTTAATTTTTCTCAATATTTCACTAGTAGATTCAGTGTGGAAATGTCCCCATAACTAAATGCTAGTCATGGTCGTTGCCCGAGATGAGAGCCCTCTATTGCTGGCATTGCTCTTGCTGGGTCCAAGATATTGTGCTTTTTCTAAGTCTTTGATATAAATATTGGTATTTTGTTTTCAAAAGTGCTTTTTAAAATTGTTTTTAGGGCTGGGTGGTGGTGGCACACGCCTTTAATCCCAGCACTTGGGAGGCAGAGGCAGGCGGATTTCTGAGTTCGAGGCCAGCCTGGTCTACAGAGTGAGTTCCAGGACAGCCAGGGCTACACAGAGAAACCTTGTCTCGAAAAACCAAAAAAAAAAAAAAAATTGCTATTAGGGCTAGAGGGACAGTTCTTGGGGTTTGGTTCCTAGCACATACCTGTAGCTCACAATCATCTATAACTCCAGTGCCAGGGGATCGGATGCTCTCTTTTAACCTCCAAGAACACCAGGGATGCACATGGTGCACAAACATGCAGGTAAAATATTCCAATGAAATGCAGAGATTGCTGCTGAGCATGGTGGTATGTGATTTAATCCCAGCAGTTGGGAGACAGAGGCAGATCTCTGAGTTTGAGCAAGCCTGAGCTACAAAATGAGTGCCAGGCTAGCCAGGGCTAAGTAGTGTGAAACTGTCTCAAGAGAAAAATAAAATGAATAACTACTGAGCACCCACCATCAGTGGCTTAGAGCACTGGCTCCCCATCACTCTGGCCAGTAATAAATGTTTTTAAAACTCGAATTTGAAAAAAAAGTCAAATCTGAAATTCTATTTTTGCCACTGAAGTTTTTAATTCTTGAATCGCAAAGGAGGTTTAAATGAAAGGTATTGACCCTTTGACAACACGTTGCAAATACAAATCGATTTTCCCAGTCCCCGATAGTACACTGAAGTTATGTCTGATTGGTTTTGGGTTCTGTGTGGTGCTAGTTACATAGGCATGCTACCGAGCATGGGTTGTGTGCTCTGCATTCGCATGAGACATAACACCGTGTACACACACACACACACACACACACACACACACACACACACAAATTCCTGTCATATTTTCTTGTGAGAAAATTGATTTATTTTCAATCTATTATTGATACCTTAAAAAGTGAAAAATCTTGAAAACCCCATTTTTTTTTTTGAGAAAGAGCTTTCTTTGTGAGAAATTAAAACCTGCTTTAGCATTTTCTGTGGATTAAGTTTTAAATTAACATAGAAGAATAACAATATGAATCAATATGATCAAAGAAAGAGTGTCAGTAATCATTTAAACAAGACACTTAGAGCAGGGGTTTAAAGGCGGAGAGACGGATTTCCCTTGCATGTGGATCGAATCAGAAGTATCCCATAATTGACTCTTTACAAGACCCCGCTTTAGCATAATGGACTAGATATTAAAGCTTTAAGTATTTAAAGCGAGTTTCCGTCCCTCTCTAAACGGAGACCGCCACTAAGAGCTATTTTACAAGCCTGACACATTAGCTGCATCCAGGGGAAATACACGGCCTGGCTTCCCTGGCCGGGAATTTGAAGTGCTTTCAATAGTTAACTGGTGTGAAATGGGTGACATTGAACCTGTGAGAAGCAATGAGTGTCTTAAAAAATAAATTCCAGATGGGAGAGTTGATAGGAAGGGATATGGATACTGTGATGATTCTTTTCAACAAATTAATTCCAAAAAGAGCTCATACCTCATTCATATATATATATATATATATATATATATATATATATAGTCTCCTGAGCCAACTTATTTGTGTGACTTTGTGAGGGAAAATGCCATTTTTCCCCTCCTCTGATTATTTAACACGATTTGGGAACAAAGGAAGTTTTGTAAACTGTAGCTGTCAGATCAAACACAGGGGCAGAATAAGAGGCGTATACAGAATATTTTATAACTTTGTTACCACAGTGAGTCACCAGGTCAAGGCAATACCACAGATCTCCCTAACAGTGTATATTAGACTAAACAGCCTCTTTTCTCATACTCTTGCTGCTAATGGAATTTCTGATTCCTGC
Source organism: Mus musculus (assembly GCF_000001635.26). Lineage (NCBI taxonomy): Eukaryota > Metazoa > Chordata > Mammalia > Rodentia > Muridae > Mus > Mus musculus. Next base: position 85,963,068 of record NC_000077.6, on the reverse strand, counting down.
CACTATAGTGATTGTGTGGGGGAACATAACTGGCCTCACCGTATCCAAATGCCTCGCCCTCCCAGTATCTTCAGATGTTCACATAGCAAACTACTCTGATGAAGTATTATAGTGTAGTAAAAAGGGCTTTAATGTTTGGCCAGATGTCAGTTCTAATCCCAAGTCTGCTTTGTGCATGTGTGGACCTGGAGCAAGTCACTAAGTCTCTGGAGACCTTGGTTCCCCCATTGAGAAAACGGGGGTTGTGTTCAAACCAGCGGGAGCAATAAGAGGGTGGGAATCACAAAAAAAAAATCTGCAAAGACCAAATGGGCATCTATTTGGTAAGCTCTTGGAGATTACTGAGTGTAGTTTCTTGTTATTTTTCTTCCCAACAATCCTAATATTAGGCTAAAGGATACAAAAAGAGGCCCTGAGTTGTGCGTGGTTCAGTGGATGAGGATGCTTGTTGCTAAACCTAATAACCTGGGTTTAATTTCTGGGTACCGCATGCTCTCTATCTATATTTCTATACCCATTTCTATGTCTATATCTATCTCTCATACACACACATAAGTAAATATAATATTTTAAAAAAGAGTCCAACACCCAAACACAGACTGCTCGTTCCTTTTCTGCTATGAAATTGCATGTTAGGTACTAAAATCCTCTGCTCCCTTTAATGAGAACAAATAGAACTGGGGGTTAGCTCACCCCCAGATGGGATCTCTGCTCCCCGTCTTCATACCCCCATATGCCACCCCATCAACTAATATCTCTAAGACACAGCAGCATCCCTCATGAATGATGCTCCCACTGTCACTGGGGAGTGGGTCAGTGATGGCTGGTTTCTTAGAGCAGGGACTGTGCTGGGTAAAAGGTACCCAGGTCTCCAGCTAGTGTCCGCTGTGGTTTTCTAACATGTTCTTTACTTTATTCTTCTTAAGGGTTCCCTCCCAGCGATGCCTCTCACACATCTAAAAGCAGCTTTTAGCCTTGACTAGCAGTGAAGCTGCCTGCAGATGCATTTTTCTTAAAATGAGCATAGAAATGGTTTAAAAAAAAAAAAAAAACAACAACAAACCTGTCAGGCGTCAAGCAGCCTCACAAATCATTTTTACATGGCTTCCTGCATCTTTGTTTCTAGCAAATCCCTTAACGGGAGGGTGACTCATTGTGTATTTCTTCAAAGAAACGATTTTGCAGGTAGTTGACGTGATTGGGAGAAAGAGTTTTAAATGAGTCGTGTGTTTATTCTGGGGGAGTTGTTGTTTGTTACCTGTGGCCATTAGCTTGATATCTAAACTGCTGGCAATCTCTGGAGTTAGCATCTGTCTGGGCAGCCCTGTAAACCCGGCCCCACGGCCTGACTGCTCAGTGCCTGGCTGCTGTCGCAGCGCCCCATTAGCTGTTCATAAATGCCCTTGCTCCCACTAACCCAAGAACTGATCGCACCTTAGTTTACAAACAGGAACTCTGTGGCACCACATCAGCTTCAAAAGCAGAAACCCCACAGACACCACAAAATTATTTATCTTCCCTCCATGTTGTACTTTTGAAATAAACCCATGTAGGTGACATTTTGATGGCGAGTGCCTCCGAGTTAAAACATAAACAGATCTACACAGCCAAAAACCTCACATTTATCCTCATTTTATTAGGCAGGTGGTGTACACAGCAGCCGATTCCCGCTCAGGTTTTACACGTACTTCATGTGTGTTTCTCCAAAAAACAGGAGTTCCTCTGTCAGAAGTGTGGAGGTGGACGCTGGGTGACGGGGATACTGCAATTTCTGCTCCCGGCAGATGTGATTTACAGGTCCTTAAGATGCCAGGGTTCTCTTTGTCTTTTACATTGCAATTTATAGCCAAGGAATTTCCGAGTTTCCCTTCCTCTTGCTGAACAGTCTGAACAAACAAACGGTGTGCACTCGGGGTCTGTTTCCCAGCCCACTTTCCAGGCACTGGTCTTATTTTTCCTCCCCTGACCTCACGTGTGACATAAACTGGGTTCTGCGTTGAGTTGTTTGAACCCAGAAGGCAGGCACATCGTGGAAAACTTAACTGGTGAGAATGAGCTTTTGTGTTGTTGGGTTTTTTTTTGTTGTTGTTGTTTTTCTTAAAACTATGCCTCAGAGTGACCGGTCTGATAAAACCCAATATTCTCAATACAAGGGGCAAGGAGGGACTCTTAGTGCCCCACACATGCCCCACTTCCCAATACATCTTTGATACACTTAAAGAATGAAGATTTTCCTTTTTTTTTTTTTTAGATGTTTGCCCTTGAAGTTAAAAATAAACTATATCACAACATGAAGAAAACTGTGTGGAAAAATAATAGAATGGAGGCCTCTTGCTACTGTCTAGGTGCGGGAACCCAGTAGTTCCCATTTCCAGCTGCTTCTGTATATTGTACTGTATGCATACTTTAACAATATGGACTTTCAATATGTATTTTTTATCTGAACGGTACAATGCTACGCATATTCTCACGAAGCTTGCTTTGTTTCTCTCCATATTCCAACCCATGCAGATTCGACTCCTTCACTTCCTCTCTGAGACAGTATCATGTCCAGCCACCCTATGAGAACCCATGTATGAACTTCCTGTTGGTGAGGACAGCCTCCTTGCTGCCCCTTGCTACTGTGAACATTCCTGTGCCTGTGTTTCATACACACATTGTAAACATTTCTCTGGGCCGTATCCTGACCAGAGACCGAATGTTCACTGCTTCAATTATCAGTGGAGTCTCCAAGGGGGAGGGACAAAGTTACTGTCCATCCTGAGGGCCTGTTTCATTATCTTCCCAACACTCTGGTTACAAGGCCTTTTTATGTTAGCTAATCTGATGCAGGACGAGTACCTCATTTCCCTGTTTACTTAGTGAGGTTTGGTGTCTATTTCTTTATTGACCACTGTGGTTTTCATCTTTTGTGAAGTTTACGTTTGTAACTCTGTGTCTAGGCGGCATGGCCTTTTTCGGCCTTGTCTGTAGAGATTCTCTGTAAAACCTGAGCCCTTGTTCTTGACTGGGTCTCTGTGTTTCAGATATCTTTCCCTAGGTTCCTTTTCCTCTTTCCTGTGGTGTGTCACTGATAAACTTGAGCCTTTCAAAGCAGTCAAGTAATCTCTTTCTCATCTGTGTACGCATTTGTGTCTTAATGACTTTGACTTTATGCTATGTCATCACTTCAGGTGGGACAGATGTCCCTTCCTTGTTTCCTTCAAAATGATGATGCCCTTGGATTTATGGATGTATTTCTTATTCTTGCTCCTGGCTTTTCTAGTTAGATGCCTTGGCTTTGAATATCAGTTTCTAGACATCTGATGATTTCCACAGACACACTGAAGATCTTTCTGGAGTGCAGACTGCAGCAGCCATCTCTCCCCTGACCCTGCCTCTCTTCCCTCTGTATAGTTCAGCCCCACTTTGGCCATTTCTGACTTTCAGAGTGTATCCCTCCACATAGCTGGCTAAATAACTGGTCAGAGAAAAATATCAAAGAACTTCAACTCTGTGTGGTTGATTTTCAGTACTAGGAATCAAACCCTCTAGCCTTGAAGAGTAGGCACACACTCTACCAACCAAGCTCAACCAGCCCGAAAACTGGACAAGAGACAAAGAGTGCTTTAAGACAGCAGAGCTTGCCAGCTGTCTCCAGGTGTCAGGGTCCCCACCTGTAGCCTATTAGGGTTTTTATAAGGGTTACAGGGTAAGTATCTCTATGTCAATAGTAAGCACCATGCTAGAGAAATCTAGGCTTTGTGGATTGGGGACAGCTTCCCAGAGCAGGAGAGGCCTTGGCTGAGACTTTGAGATCACATAGCAGGTAAGGGTAATGAAGAGAGATGTGGGGTCTGGACAAGGAATAGGGACTGGGAGCTGCTTAATAATTATGGAATGACGCCCCTTAGGTTGTTTGCTATGGTGTCTTGTTGGCTTGGTATTTGTCTGTCTTGCATTGTTTTGCAAACAGGGTCTCCCTAGGTGTTCCAGACTAGCCTGGGACTTTAGATCCTCCTGTCTCAGCTCCTTGGTATTGGGAATACATGTGTGTGCCACCAATCCCAGCTGGGGCTGTCCTAGGCTTTGAGCTTGGATTTCAGTCCCCCAAGACCCTCTCAGGGTCCCCCAAGGGCAACCCGATTTCCTTTGTAATACTATGGTGTGTTTGGCCCTCCTCAGCCTTTTAACCTTTGCCTTCATGGTTGAAGAACAAAAGCAGATATGTTATCGCCACCAAATTATAACAGTGGCCACTGAGTTCTTCCCCACTAACTTGGGAAAACTATCAACAAAGGAGCAAACACTGCAACCGGTTTCCCTGCAGTGTGTCTCTGACAAAGAAGTCACAATTAGCTTAGTAAATCTCAACTCTTGCTACAAGATATTCACTTTCACTCTAAGGGCTGGAGCCAGGGCTTCCTGCATGCTAAGCTAGCCCTGGATTGGAGCCACACCACTATAGCTGTCATCTGTGACAGGATGGGAAATCCACGCATGCATCTTCAGTCACACACCAAAGTGCACAGCCTGTGCATGGCCTCTCAAGGAAAGTATCTCGGCAAAGACTTGAATTGTCAGCTTCTCACAGCTTTCTTCACAAGCAAGGGGGTGGGGCTGGAGAGAGAGAGGCGCTTGCTGCTCTTACAGAAGGCCCAGGTTTGGTTCCCTGAGCTCACAACCATTCATGACTTTATTCCAGGGGATCGGACCCCTTCTTTTGGCCCCCACAGATGCTGAGGACAACATGACATACTTATGCACTCACAGGCAGAACTCTCATGCACGCTTAAAACCAACACTTTAACATGAAAGACAGATGGATGACAGACAGGTTATGTTTATTCAGTTTGGGCCACAGTTTCTCAGGATGGAAGCCTGTCACTTTGTCAGCTACCGTCATATTTGGTGCTTGGTGCTGATGATGAGAGTTCTCCATCTGTGTGCAATAGAATTTTGAAAACCTTTATGGATTTTTTTTCTTAATCACATCAGTGGTCATATTACAAATTTAAATTTTCAATGAGAAATGAAGTGTGATGGGCCAGGGTTTATAGGAATATTTAGTTTGGGTTCTGTAACCAGCATTCTGAGTAGTAGCTTTCGTTAAGACATTTTCATATATGTTTTGTTTGGGTTGAGCCTCCACCCCTGCTCCTGCCTCCACTCCCTGCTTGAACCCCCCTGCCCTCAACATTCCCTATTCTGGACCAGTGAGATGGGTTTGTAGGTAGAAGCATTTGCCACACAAATCTGACATACTCTGAGTTCAGTCCTCAGGATGTACATGGGAGGACAGCCCACTTGGTATGCGTGTGCTCGTGTATGTGTGCGCACACACACACAAATTAATAAAACAAACTTAAAATATTTTCCTTCCCACTGCATGTCATATGCTGAACCAGAACTTTCCAATGATTTTCTTTTCCCACTGCTGGGTATCGAACCTGAGACCACATGCATACTAAGCCAGTAATCTCCCACTGAGCTACATCCCTAGCAAAGCACTATTTTCCAAATTACTAATGAATGAAGTTGTGAAACCATTCATGAGTGAAAAACCCACTCAGAGTGCTTGAGAGAGCAGTGATCTTAAAGTCAAACAGCACAAGACGCCCTTTCATAAGATTTTAGAGTCTACACTGTAATTAACCTTTTAGACAGTACTTGACAGGTTTTTAAAAGAGCAAAACCATCCATGGCTTTCTCCCACAGCTGCTTAGAAAATACTCTCTGCCTTTGAGCCCCACCTCTGTAGGAAGCTGCTTTCTCTTGGCACACTCCAACCAAAACCATGTTTCAAAAACAGATAAAAATGCAGAAGTGGCTATCAGAATCTAATTATTTTTCTTCAGTTATAGTTTCTAGTATTAAAAAAATAATAATGCTGGTAGCTCTAAGTCCATATAAAAGAATCTTTTGAGAGGGCTGAGGATATTCTTCAATGATAAAATCCCTGTCTGGTACTCGGAAGGCTTGAAACCCAATTTCTAGCAACATGCAAAAAAAAAAAAAAAAAGAAGTTAAAAAAAATAAAACCTCCACCTCTTTGTTTATAAAACTAAGGGTCAGGAGACAGAAAAGGTTGATTCTGCTGTTTCAGAGGGAGGAATAACTGAGCTCTAAAAAGAAAGATCGACTGAGAACGGTGGGATTAGATGTGGATGGATGGATGGAGAGGGTACTAAAGTTATGAAGGAGCAGAGCTATCAGGACCGTGTTCAGATGAGGATGGGCATGGGTTTTACAGGTCAGACGCAGAGTCAGGATGCTGCTGGACAGAGAGTCGATGGCTCCTCTCTCCTACGGTTCAGCTTCAAGTCAAGTAGCTGGAAGGCACTTCCTTTCAGAGTTGCCAGGTTCAGCAAATAAAAGTATAGGGCACCCATTAAATTAGAATTCCAGATAAACAAGGAAGCGTTCGTTAGTGTGCCTCAGATACTGCATGGGATTCGGCTTTCACAGCACGTCCGTTATTTTATCTGGCAACCCCACTTCCCCTTGCAGGTCTTAATCTTCTCATGGTAAAGGCTTGGGCAGATTCCTATATGTTTACCTTGTCCTGCTGCAGGCCTGGGATGCCAAAAGGGAGAAATTAGGAAAACACAGTATATTCGTGCGTATGCCTTAATAGCAGGCTGCAGCTGGATCGCTGTAGATGGGCATCTATCCTGGTATCCACCTCTGGCACTAACTGCCTCCTCTTTTGTGAGATGGCAGTGCTTTTGTCTAATGTCCTTTCCTGGGTGACATCTGTAACTCTTAAAATTGTTTGGAAATCTGACTTACAAATGAAGTCAGTGCCTGGAAAAGGAAGCTCTAGGTGGTGTCTAAGTTGTCTCCCAACTTCCACACGCCATGGCCTTTCCGGAGCAGAGGACACAGGACACCCGGAGACTCTTTGACCTGGTGTCCTGTGTGACACTAACAGAATTTCCTCCCTGGGCACGCTCTCTCCATAGAGTGCAAACCCTGCTCTTCTCTCTGGCTATTGGAGAGCAAATGAAGTCACGTCTGGAAAACAGGGCTGAACTCTTCAGAGGAGGACCTGAAGCGGAGGGAAGAGTGGCTGCCCAGACCTTTCAGGAATACCCGGGCTTTGGGACGAGCCTAAAGGCGGATGGGATGTTTAAAGTATTGTTTTTGATTTGCACATCTTTAGTTTGATCCCTAACAACATGTTTGCTCGGGTTCCAGGAATTTTGTGATCTTGGTTCAGTGTTGACATTTTACATCCTTCCCAGCACGCTAAGTACTCTTTCAGGAATGTGCGGTTAATGTTGTAGAGAGAAAAAAAAATCCAAAATTACACTGCAGCTCTGAGCCAGAGAGTCGCAGCCTGTTCGCTGGCTTCCAATGCCAACCTTAAATAAACACGACTCCTCTTCCTGGAAACACCTGTCAGCTCACGGCGTTGGAGGAGGACAAAGCCAAAATCTTCGAGGTTTGCTGAAGAGCTAAGTCAGACATCATTTCTGTTCTTCCAAATGGTGTAACTATTATTTTTTTCATCCAGTTTCTCAGGCTAACATTTTACCAAGATTAAATGCACCCTGTGATACCCCATGGACAGAAAGCCTTTGGTCCAAAAACCCCACAGATTACCCTACAAATGCTGTATTCTCAACCAAAATAGACTTCTTTTTAAAGAGAATCCAATTTCCAATGGGTTTAACCTAGAAAAACAGCACAAAGCTAATAAAAGCTCAAAGGAAGGTCCAAGAAAAGCACATGGCGGCGGCTGCAGGCGTGGAGCCCCGGTCCAGAGCAGGGGTTTGGAAGCTCTGCCGGCTACTCTGGTGAGTGCGCTGGTCCTGGGCTGTGGACGAGGATACTCCTGGCTAATAGATGATCCTTGGTTCCTCCCCTAGCTGCCAAAGCTTAGGCTGTAGAGATAGGAAGTCTACGGCCCTCATCTTTGGCAAGAGAGATTGAGTTCAGGATAAAGCCAGCTTCCTCCTCCTCCTCATTCTTCGGCACCCTAGTTAAAGTTGGGTTCAGACTTCATGGTGCCTCTGACAACCACGTTTCTTTAAATGCTTGGAATCAGGCCTGCCCTGCCCCTATTTCTTCCCTGCTTTGATATTCCATAGTCTTGGGCTATTTTTCTAAGAAGCAGAACCTGTCACCCCATTCCATCCTAAAACGATTCTTCTGGTACCTGGATAACCTGAGCAACCTCCAGACAAGCTTTTTTCTCTTGAGAATATGTCATCTCTGCTGCTGGGTAGTGGTGGTGCAAGGCTTTAATCCCATGCAGAAGCAGGCGGATCTATTGAGTTAGAGGCCAGCCTGGTCTGCAGAGTGAGTTCCAGGACAGCCATGGCTGTATAGAGGAACCCCCCCCCCCAAAAAAAAACCCCTCTCATCCCACCATTGTCACAAGCTTTGTAGAACTTATATCTACACAAATTCTGTGTTATACAGTGCAGGGAGTTGAACTCAGGGTCTCAGGCCTGCCAGTCCAGTGCTCTAGGCCTGAGCTCAGCCACCACCCTCCCCTGCTGAGGGATGCAGCCCTTCATAGCTACCTAAGTTGTGTGGTAAGTTTTATAACAACATTCGTGAATATATCTCATGATCTGATTTATAATTTCTTCCTCCCGCTGGGTTTCAAGTCCTTGTATTGGGGGGGGGGATACTCATAATCTTAGCACTCATAAAGCTGAGGCAGGGGGATTGCACAATCTACCTTATTTTCCTATTGTCCAACTGTATTCACTAAAGACATAGCCATGTGCAATTGATGTCAACTCAAGATTGAGGGAGTCTGGGGAAACTGGCTTTGGGGATCTCACATGTACCAATACTTCATTAGTATCAGGTTTCTTTGGCTGCTTGTCCATACTTTGGGAGTCAGGTCATATACAGTGGTGGAAGAAAGAAGTTCTCAATACCAAGGAGCTATAAAGCAAACAGTTATGGAGCACAGGACCCTAAGAGTATCACTTGGTTAAAAATCGCACTGTGTTGGGTGATGTGGTGGTGTTGATCTCAACACAGACTGGAAGGTCAGGGGTTCAAAGTCAGCCTCTACTATCCAGTGAGCCCAGGGTGAATTACCTGAGACCCTATCTTAGAAAGCAAGACAACAAAACTCCATTGAAGCTCTGACTGAGGCTATCTCAAGATGCTCTGCTTTAGTGTCTGGTACCTTTGGATTCTAAGATCATCTGGGGGCCTTAGAGCTGAAAGTCAGACAAGAGAAGTTCTTGGCCTCCTGGCTTAATGTTGGTCCTTAATTACTTAGACATGTGTTTAAACAGCTTGAGAAACCTTACCTGTACTGTCGGGGTGAATCTGCCGGTCTCTCCAACAATGGCAGCCATCTTCTTCTAAAACCAAATGGAAAAGGAGCCTGGTTCTTGAGAGACTCCACACAACAGTAATTAGCATGTGCTGTTCTGGCTTCTCTCTCTCTCTCTCTTTCTTTCTTTCTTTCTTTCTTTCTTTCTTTCTTTCTTTCTTTCTTCCTTTCTTTCTTTCGAGATGTAAATGTTTAATTCAAGTGTATGACTATTTTGGCTTTGTGTATATATGTAGAGTGTGTACAGTGTGCCTAGTGACTGGCAGGGCTAGAAGAGAACATTGGATGCCCTAGAACTGGAGTTAGAGATGTTTTGCCAGCTGTCCGCTGGGTGATGGGAGTCAATCCTGGCTTCTCTGGTAGAGCCGACATTGCTTTTGACTGGTAAGCCACCTCTCAGACTCCCAGGCCATTCATTCTTAACTGAAAACTACAGTGTGTGGATTCCTGTTTTAAAGATAAACTTTGCTTCAGAGAGATTAAGGGATTTATTCCAGCTAGTGGGAAAATTTAGAGAATAAACCCATTGCTGTGGCCTTAGAAGTCTGCTGATCTAAACTAGCCCCTTGTCTACAGATAGGCACAGTGAGTCACAGAGGGCAAATGGGCTTTCCCAAGCCACGTTGTGACCAGTGACTCATCACCAGACACCAAGCACGTCATCTTAGGATCTTCATAATCTGTAGGTCAAAATAGGACCGGGATAACCACTCACCCATAAATAAACAATGCATGTTAAAGGGTAAAGATAACACAGAATATTCTACCATAATGAAATGAAATTAGCAAGCAGGGAAAATTAGAAACTGATGTGTTTAAAAATCTATGAGACAAGATTAGAAGATACTTTGAAATGAACGAAAATGAAGGCACAGCCTACTGAATCTTGTGGGATGTAAATGAAGAAATGTTCTGGGGGGGGGCCATTTTTAGCCCATATTTTTAAACGATCACAAAGCCATAAACACTCATCTAAAGATACTAGATGAAAGAGGAAATCAACGTTCCTCACATTGGCCCATGTGACTATCACATGCATGCCTTGGCACGTGTACTCATACTTTCATGTATGCATGAATAAATAGAAGGGTTTTTTTTTAATTTCCAAAATAAAAAATAAACCTTTGCTGGGCATGGTGGTACACACCTTTAATCCCAGCACTCAAGAGGCAGAGACAGGCAGATCTCTGTGAGTACCAGGACAACCTGGTCTACATACATACATAGAGTTTCAGAACAGGCAGGGCAACACAGAGAAACCCTGTCTCAAACTAACAAACAAACAAATAAACCTTTATCTTGATTGACTAAGGAAAAAAAAGACCCAAATTAGGAGAATCATAAATGAAAAGAGGGGGTTTATAAAGGAATACTATTAATAATTTTACACCATGAAATTAGATAACCTAAATAAAATGAAAGAATCCCCAAAGACACTAAAATTATCAACACTGAGTCAAGGTGAAATCAACAATTGGAAAGAAAGAGAGAAAGAGAGAGAGAAAGAGAGAAAGAGAGGAAGGAAGGAAGGAAGGAAGGAAGGAAGAAAGAAAGAAAGAAAGAAAGAAAGAAAGAAAGAAAGAAAGAAAGAGAAAATCAAAACTATGACAAATACAAAATGAATAATTTTATAAAATTACTAACAAATTATCCGGGACCTGTTGTCTTTACTGGAGAATCCCACAAAGGTATAAAGAACTAACCTAAATTCCTTTTAGAAAACTGAAGAGAGAAGAAAGAAATCTGTGTTTGCTATTGGTCTGTGTAAAAAATTCTAAGAAACTCCTTACGATAGAATTAGAACTGACAGATGGGTCCAAGGTGTTGAGCTACTCAGTGAAAAGGAACCACGCAGGCTTCCAAAGGAGAGAAGCAAGCAACATCCCTCCCCAGATCTGATGCCCATGAGCCGCAATAATGATTCGAGAGGCACTGTAACCCAGGGGTGCACGAGTGGCACGCACGCACGCCTTGGTGGTAACCAACAGCTCTCTAACTGGAGGTATGGCTTGCTCAACAGGAAGACAAGCATGCCAAGACCTGGAAACCTAGCCAACTCCCCAGGGCTAACACAGTCATGGATCAGTACTTACAACCACCACTGTACTGAGCCAGCATGTTACCTAAGTACATTTTAAATACTTACCATTATACCCACAGATATGGGTAGTGTTTGTCCCTCATCAAGGAAACTTAGGATTTTTTGCAACAGATGTAGGCCATTACAGAATGTCATAACTGATTCAAATTCAGAGTTGTGGAGCCCAGCCCCAACAGACACATCACAGTTCCTGCACTTAAGGCTCAGGGATCTTTACAGAAAAGAGGGAGGGAAGACTCTAAGAGCCGGAAGATCAGGAAGTTTCTTGTGAGACTGTGTCTCATGGAAATATCAGAAGCTACCCTCATAGAAGTCTCACCAATATGGCTGCCTAAAGACCTGAACAAGGCTGATACTAACAGACCTGATAAAACGAACAGAGGAAAGTGCACGGGGCCTCAGCCCTACAAAGAACTACCAGCAACTGATGACTGCTAGGAGCAGGAGAGATTGTCTTCCTCAGGGAAGAGCGTGGCAATACCGAATGTCAGCCAGCCCTGAAAACATGCTCACACAGGCAATACTACAGACTAAGATGTAGATGTAAATATACATGTATATATGAATATATTTTTTAAGTCCATGAATTTGAGAGAGGGCAGGGGAGGTACATGGGTGGGATTGGAGGGAGGAAAAGGAAGGACATGATGTAAATATATATATATATATATATTACAGTCTTGGTCCTTTATTTCTTTGTGTACATTAGGCCATGAATTCCTATGGAGTGGGCTCCAACAGCTCAGGCTCTTTTCTGTTAGTCCTCACAAAGTGTGCTTCTCTGGGTGGCACAGGCTGGGGCTTCAGCTGCACCCAGGTGCCCTTCTCTTTGGCTTCCTTTTTCTTCTGATCATTCTCCTTCACCCGCTTCCGGAAGCTCTCCCTGCTCTTTGAGTGCTTGATGTGCTCAGTCTGCTCATTGATCCTCTTGGCCGGAACCTTGCCCTGATTTGCTTGTTTACAATGCCCACGGCATGCTGGGTGACATTGTAGACTCTTCCGGTTTTGCCACGGTAGCACTTATGGGGCATTCCTTTTTGAACAGTGCCCATTCCCTCGATGTCCACAATATCACCCTTCTTGTAGATTTGAATGTATGTGGCCAAAGGAAGAACTCTATGTTTCCTAAAAGGCCTAGAGAACATATACCGGGTGCCTTTCCTCTTTCCCTTTGTGTTCGTCATTTTGGCGAGTTAGTGGAAGATGGCTGCGGTGGCCCGTAATTATATTATAATCTCAAAAACTTAAAGTGTAAAAGAAAAGTGAACTAACACAGTCGATAAACAATGTGAAAAAAGAGAATTTGTCAAGTGTTCTAAAATAGTCATTCAGCACAGGATGTGGTAGTGTTTGGTCACAATCCCAGCACAGGGGAGATAGAGGAAGGAGAAAGAAGCATTTAAAGCCAACTTCAACCACACAGGTAGTGCAAGGTCAGCATGGGCTCCATGAGACCCTGCCTTAAAAAAAGAGACTATTCAGAACTTCCTGGTCCAGTACTTGCCCACAGGATCTCCCTGTGTTGTCTAGGCAATCCTTAAACTGTCACCGTTTCCCAAGTAGCTAGGATTTCAGGCAAGTGTTACTAGGTTTGGATTGCAGGGCCCAGGTTTGATCTCCATACACCACCCCCACCAAAGACATAAAAATAAAATAAAGACATAAGGGAACACCCAGCGATTCAGAACCAATGTAAAGTGTCTCAGAAGTCATAGCACTGCACTGCCCCCTAGATTCTTGATGGAAAACCACAAACTGACTCTAAATTTCATAGAGAATGTTGACAGACTTTAAAGTAACCAACACAATGTTGAAAAAAAGAAGTCCAGACATAAACCTGCACTAACAAATTTTCAACAGAAGCCCCAAGTCCATCCCCCAGGGAGAGTTGACTTTTCAACAATGGAAGTGTAAGGCTGAGTTGTCTGGCATGTTCACCACCCTGAGTTCCATCTCCTGCCCAGGGTGAGGGGTGTGGTTCCTGCCTGAGACCTCAGCATTCAGAACCAACGCAGGACAGTTGCAAGTTAGAAGCCGGCCTGGGCACACGGTGACATCCTGTCTCCATAAAATAAAATAAAAGCCCATTTGCTTCAAAGGACACTGTCAAAGACAACCCAGTTATAATTGTATTTCTGACTTGTACTTAGGATATGGGAAGAATTCTAATATCTCTGGGATAAAGTGAGCAACAGCCCAGTTTTTAAGGGGGTAAATGATCCAGAGATTTCTACAAAGAAAATGGACAAATGACTGACAGAAATACTCAGCATCCTTCATTTTCAAGTAAACAGTCAAATGCTCATGTGCATTTGTGTACACACACACACATGCACACACATGTACACGCACACACATGCACACATAAACACATGCACGCGCACACACACACACGCACACACATAAACACACACCAAGAGACTAGAATCGGATACCAGTCAGATACCAGTAAGTCTCAGGCTGTGGGGGTTGTGCCAAATCAGTTCGGCCCCAGGCCTCTGGGAGAGTGGAAAACGTGCAGCCAGTTTTGGCTGACACTCTGGAAGTTCCTCAGGCAGTTGCCATAGCTAACATACAGCCGAGCAACTCCACTCTTAGATATCTACCCAACAGCAACAAAAACATGTCCACACAGAACTTATGCTTGGCTGAGAAAGTGGCTCGAGAGCAGAGCACATGCCTGGCACGTGCACGGCCCCTAAGCTCGCACCCCAGCACACAGGCATGCACATGTGCACAGTACACAGGCATATGCATGCACACATGCACACAGGCATGAGCATGTGCACACACTAGAGTTTTAAAACTTGGACTTGAATATTCAAAACTATCACTCATCAGAGATGAAATGTGAAAGCCGGCTCGGGTCAGGTTTATGATGCTCGCTCTGGGAGTTCAGTGCCTGCCGCCCAAGCAGGAAGAGTTGAGCTGGGAACCCCAGCAGCCATGTTTGTCTCCAAGCTCAGCTTCTAGACCTATGACCCCAGTTCTGGGGGTAGGGCAGCACAGAGAGCCCCAGAGATCGCTGGCCAAATTCTCAATGAGCTCTGGATTCACTGAGAGTCCCTGTCTCAACAGCTACGGCAGAGAGTGATAGAAGAAACCCAATATCAACCTCTGGCCTCCATGTCACATGCATGTGTGCACATGCATGCGAGCACACACACACACGGCATATGATAACCAGTATTACAGTTACAGCTATTAATATTAAGTACTACAGCACCCAATAGGGAGCTGTCAACTAGAAGTTCTTTGAAGGTGAAGAAGAGGGGCAGAGAGAGGAGAAGGGGAAGGGAAAAGAAGGAAGGGTGAGACTTTTCTTCCTTCAGGCTCTGTCCTTTGAAGTTCATCTTTCCTTGTGTTTCAGCATCTTGGGGCTGACGCCACGTGTGCTGGGTCACACCTGTAATCCTAGCTCCCAGGAGGCTGAAGAAAGAGGATAGCTAGTTAGATAGAGGTCAGCCTGGTGTGTAGTATGCATGCAGTGATGGGCAGAGGCTATGAGGGGGTAGAGTAGAGTGTGTGTGTATGTGTGTGCATGTGGTAGAGGTATAGAAGTGTGTGGTATGTGAGTATGGTATGGGGGGCTCAAGGGCTGTATAGATGTGTGAGTCCGTGGTGTGTGTTTGGTAGGGGTATTGGGCTGTGTGTGTATGTGAGTGTGGTATGGAGGGCTCAGGGGCTGTGTGTGTGTGGGGGGGTGAAGTTATTTAACGGTAACTATGAAAGAAGAGGGAGATAGACGCCTTCTGTGAGATTCCTATATGGTTTTGTGCTAGATTCTATAGTGAGAATAAAGGCGAGTAACCTAATACTTTTGCTCATAAAGGACGTACAGACTCTAGGATACATTTACTAGAGCATTGGGGCTGGAGAGAAAAATATCTACCATGATATTTCCTGGCAAACAAACCTCCAAGGTTTAGGAAGGAAAAATCACTGAGTGGGGTGTTCAGCTTCCAGCTCAGGACAACCTAAACTTTCCGTTTAGACTTGAAGAGGAAGAGGAGCAAAAGGAGGAGGAGGAAGAAGAGGAAGAGGAGGAGGGGAGGAGGAAGAAGAGGAGGAAAAAGAAGAGGAGGAGGGAGAAGAAGAGGAGGAAAAAGAAGAGGAGGAAAAAGAAGAGGAGAAGAAGAAATCCACTGTGTAGATTCTCCTCTAGGCCCAATCTTTTTCTTCATCTTGCACATCTAAAGGGCCTCGGGCATCCTGTAGATGCTATGGAGGCCTGTCTGCATACCCAGCCATGGATAACCCCTGGGAACCTCAAATTGGTGACTTGTTACTCTCAGGGTTTCTGTTGCTGCTTTTTTCTCTTGTTAACGGGGCCTGCGATGCTCTGATGACCCTGCGGTTAGCTCTGGACTGCCTCTGAATCTCAGTAGTTTTATTAGCTGTGTGTTTGGTTCTGGGATATTCTCTGTAGCTATTGTCGTTGTTAAGATGACTAGTGTCTCCAGTGGATGTCTCCTAAATCCCTGGTTGTTATCTGTCCCGGGTATGAGTGTCTACCAGAAGGCTACATTCTTGTCTGAGACATGTCCTGACTCTGATAGCAGCCACGGCTGACCCGACTTTACTGGGGCCTCAGATTGATATGATTAAGTTTAATGAGGTCCACTTTCTGCCCTGAACCTATTCAAGGATAAACTTGTAAATCCAATGAATTCTGAAGATGACAAGCATCTGCTTACCCTTCAACCTTTAAGGGATTTGAGGGACGATTTATAACCAGCCCTCCTTACAGTATCATTAGGAAGGGCTCCAGAAAGCCAACTGCTATTGCAGCCCACAGCTTCTTATTCATAACAAGGGTGATCTTAGGAGTAAAGTTCATGTATTTGTGCGGATCTTTCTAAAGAAGTCCTGGCCACCAAAGCAGACAGCGTGCACACACACACACACACACACACACACACACACACACACGTTGTTCAAGTACTGTGAGATCCTTCCCAATGGATTTTCTTCCAACTGTGCTCCCAGACAACATGTAAGAGTATCTATAAGAAAAATACATGAAAATGATGTAACTATACCAGAGAAGGAAAGGTGTCGGGTCTAGGTTTATTAACCAGATCCCATCTTCCTGAGCATCTGATTGTTGTGGGCAGCCAAGGTGTCTCTGGGCTGGCCACTGAGGCTCACTTCCTTTCAATTCAACCAAAGCAATTGCCCTGGTTCCTCACACAGTCCTCCGTTATCTTCCTTTAATGACCCAGAGCCATCTCTGTAGATGTGAGGACTCCGCTACCCTCGTGGGAACATGCTGGCTCTGGAGTCAGCAAGCCTGCCCCTTAGTCCTGGTTCCCACTGTTAAGAGCGTGTGATCCTGGGCAAACAGCTTAACGCTCCAGTTTCTCATCTATAAAATGGGAATGGCAGATCATACTCGCCCATGCTGGCTCCAAGATGATATGACTGCTAATCCTGTTGTTGTTGTTGGGTTTTTTGTTTTGTTTTGTTTTAAGGGCTTTTCCTCCCAAACATCCTGATCAATGATATCTGCAAAGCCTCCTTGTGAATAAGTGGAAGCCCTGGCTTTTTCTGTTCCATCCGGGCGGAACACAATAGTTGGTATCTAAGCACCATCCTCCTCTGACTTCAGCTTTGCTCTACTCATCCTGTGACTTCAGTCTGACAGCTGCTTTTTAGCATGGTTCTCAGCAATACTTCCAAGCTCTCCTCTGTCCATTCTCTATAACCAGTACCCTCGTTCACAGAATGCCTCTCCCATCTTTGGGTTTCGGTTATTGGGCTTTCCTCCCTGTTTTTGTTTCGCATGCCTTTGGCAGTTCCTAGGGTCGAACCAGGACCTTGGTTTGAGCTAGGCGAATGCTCTCCCACTAAACTACACCCCGGGCAACCCTGTCTTTAGTGTGTGCCTCTTAGAAACAGACAGCACATCTCAGAATTAAGTGTAAAGTAAGAGCAGCCATGTTCCACTCAGTCCATGAACAGTGTTCAGACAGCACCCCCATCTAACCATTTCCAACTGGTCGATGATGGGAAAGCCCTCTGCACCCACTAGAAACTTCAAATTTTGAAGTTTGACCTTTTCTCAGGGTGGCGAAATATAGTTCAGTATTAGCTCAGGATTCTGTCACCTAGTCACAAGGGGAAAGGGTATTCTAGAGTGGACCATGTGGCTAGCATGCATTGGACAGATACTCCGTAAAATTACCAGGGAGAGCTGATACTCCCTTGATCATTGGCTCCATCAGATGAATTTACTCAAGTGTTCTCAGCATCTTTGCAGACAGCTGTGCTGAGCTAGGGTGTTGGTAGCTTTGCAGTTTTGACTTAGATCTTTTCAAACCACAATAGTCCCATTATATCTTAAGGGATGTCTCTGCACATGACCGACATTTTGAATTATTCGTGTAATGGGAATCTTAGCTATTCTGAGACCTTATGTGGAAGACAGTGTGACATGGTGCGATGAGCCTGAGTTTTGCAGGCAGAGCTAAGTCTGAGTTTCCATTCCTGCGCTTGTTCACTGTGAGACTTAGGACTTGACCACCCAGGTCTGCAAACTCATCATCTGTAAATAGAGAAAATAAACTCGGTATCACAGAATCACAACGGTTAAGTGAACAGATCAGTGCGATGAAGCAACATAAAAAATAAAGGGTAGAATGGAGCCCTGGATGCATAGCCAGTGTCAGGGACCTCCACTCCCTCTTAGTCAGCCTTCATATTTTCCTTTCCTCCTGGTTTTGAGTCTGTTTTTGGATAGAGTAAGATACTTGCCAGCTCTGGTGAGATTCGTAAATAAATGGGATAAATTATGGACTGTATTTAGAAAGGAGTAGCGATAATATAAGAATAGACTAACCTCAAGACAGGGTCTCATTATGTAATCTTGGCTGGCCTAGAACTCACTGTGGCAACCATTCTGGCCTTGAACTTGCAGCAATCCCCTGCCTCAGCCTCAAGATGCTGGAATTACCACATTCAGCTTGAGCTGTTTATATCATCGGGGGTTCAAGACAGGGTTTCTCTGTATAGCCCTGGCTGTCCTGGAACTCGATCTGTAGACCAGGCTGGTCTCAAACTCAGACATCCACCTGTGTCTGCCTCCCAAGTGCTGGGATTAAAGGTGTGTGCCACCACTGCCCAGCTATCTGCTAACTTTTAACATCTAAACCTTGTCTGTCACTGAGCTCGAAGCTATCAATAGAGTAATTTGTCTGTCTGAACTCAAGGTTTCATAAAGACTCTTAAAGAATGGGACTAATCCTTTTAATGAATGGGCTAGAGATGTGACAACTGACTATAGATCATAGCATAAGGTATACTTTATCAAATAGCTAATTTGAATGAATCTATAAGCATAGCTATGACAATAGTAACTATCACACCTCTGAAGCCCCTGCCAGTCCCCTCACTCTGAGGCTCTGTGCTTTTGTCTCCTGGACCCTGTTGACCATCTTGGTCCCCTGGATCTTACACTCCCCACTGGTCCACTTTGTCCAAATGTGTTTCAGTGTTTGCAGTAAATTAGCTTCTCTGTTAACTGTTGTTCAATGTTACTACTTCATTCTGGTCCTCTTGAGCTGTAGTTCCGCAATACCAGTGGTGCTACTGCCCTCTGCCTCTGAGCTGATCTCTTGGAGGTAGGATATACAATGTTCTCGGTTGTGCATCCTGCAAGATGCAAGGTGTGCCCTGACTTTCTACCTTGCATGGCACTGGCTGTCTACTTTTAATGATCTTATTTCTGGTTCTTGGTTTTTGTCTGGTTTGTTTGTTTGTTTGTTCGTTTGATTGTTTGTTTGTTTAAAAAATAACATTTATTTGGGCATGGCGCTGTGTACCCACACTGCCAACACTAGAACAGCGGAGGAGAATCTCAAATCAAAGTCGGTCTGGACTGCAGAGTGAATCTGCCTCGTGTCAGGGGAGCAGGGAGATGGGAGGAGGGAGAAAAGGCGGCAATGAAAATGAATATACAAGGTAGCAATGAAAATGAATACACATGAGAAAACAAAGACAATTTCCAATTTCTGTAGCAATGTACAAAATTCTCCATGTTACAGAAGACATGATGACCCCCGAATGACTCCATGTCTTCCTTTGAGATTCCAGCACACAAACACTGTTATTCTCCAGTTACATTCTGACCATGGCCTAAAGGATTTCTAAGATAACCTCAGAGAGAAAGGTAATCTCTAAAACTAACATTTGAGAAAACATAAAAGAAATGAAGCTCAGAAAAACTAGATATAATTTCTTTTTCAAACTAATACACTGACCTGGTATGTAGCTCAGAGAGAGACCATTCACTTAGCATGTGGGAGGCTCTGAATGAATTTAATCCTTAGAATAGAAAAAAAAAAAAAAAAAAGCTGGAGGCCGGGGGGTGAGGGGAGCTTATTTTCTGAATTCTCAGAGATAAAGAAAATGTGATATACTCTTTTTAGGTAGAGAGCCATTTTTAAAGGTATAAGAATCGGTTTTGTGGGGCTTAGGCTGTGGCTCCTTTGGTAGGGTACTTACTTAACATGCATGAAGACCACCATTTGACTCTCAGCACTGCATAAACAGGGGCATGGTGAGGACGGTGGTGCACGTCGACATACCCGGCCCTGGGGAGGGAGAGGGGGGTGAAGGCAGGAAGAGTAACAGTTCAAGTTCATTCCTCACTATATAGCAAGTTCCAGATCAACCAAGGCTGGGTAAGACCCTGTCTATAATTAATTCATGCATTTTTAGCCTAAGTCTGTACATTAAGGAGTCATCAGGCAATCAGAACTCCAGCATCCTCACCAGCCTCTGCTTGGTGCCCTGTGGAATCTGTGAATCAGTAGAGTGCCAGCCTCGGTGCCCGGGTGCTCAGTTCTAGCCTGGGCTCCCCATTTCCTCCCCTTTTGTCCTTGGCCAGGTCACTTAGCTCCTCAGAGCCATACTCTTTAAAGTAGAGATTAAACTCACCTCCCAGAGATGTTGGGATGCAATGGCTCCAACTGTAAACTGTAAAGCACCATGCAAACAAAACTGCTCTCTGCAGTCATCAGTGTCCAGTCCTCCCGTCCCTCTCCCTCTTGACTTCCCTCACGGGCAGGTCCCCAAGACCTGACCCCTTCAGCTCCTGTCCCTTCCTCTCCCCTCCCTTCAGCTCCTGCCCCATCCTGCCTCTGGTTTCCAAGAGAAAAGGGCCTTCCTCATCCAGGTCTTCCTAGGGAATGCCAAGCCTTTTGCCTAAATTGAACAGTAGTCCCATGAGGTTAGGTAGTGAGGTTTTGAATCTGGGCAGTATGACTCAGTCTCCATGCTTGGAGCCTGGCTAGCGCTGAGTAACTTTTCAGACAGCAGTCATTACAGATCTCTTTGTTGCCATGAGAGAGAAAGCTTTTGATACACACTTGCCTTCTAGAGGGACACTAACTCAGTTCCAGCCAGGAGCCATTAGTGAGCCCAGCCTGGATACTTTAGAGATGGCTGCTTCCTCCGCCACAGAAGAGCCTCAGAGGAAAAGTGCTGACTGGTCCTAGAAAGAGCATAGATCTGCAACGTGCCTTGGAAGGCTTCAGGTTCAAAGCGGCTGGGGCCCAGCCAGTCAGGGCAGCACCAGGGAGCCTGGAAACCAGAGAGGCCCCAGCAGGCTGGGCTCTGCAGCCTGGCGGGGCCTCACCCTGAGCATCTCCAGATGGGCCTGGATCTGAGCTGCCTTTTCCAGCCAGGCCACAGTGGGGCTGGGGAGGTCTGAGAAGAGAATCAGAGGCCCCAAAGCTGGACAGGAAGTTTCCTCCTGCTGCAAGGGACTTCCCCACCCCCCACTTCCCTACAGCAGGAAGCAGAAAGCTCTGCCCCCACGGGTCCTTGACATTCTAAGACGTGCAGATTGTGTCAGCATTTCCATTTTAAACCCCTAATTTCATAGGTTTACAGCTTGAGTCGTAAAAACTCACTCTGGGCTGAAGTTTGGCACCCAGTCTCTGAGCTGTTTTTAAGCTGGGCACTCAGAAAATTGATACATTTTGGTTTTTTTGTTTTTGTTTTTTGTTTTTTTAGTTTCAGACATTCTTTTTAGTTTCAGACATTCGGGGGACTTCTCTGTAAATACTCCCAAAGCTTTGTTGGGTTAAAATGAGTTTCTAAATCATTGGTGGACAACGCCACAAAGATCTGCCTCGGAAGTCTCAGTCAATGTGTTTTGAGAGAATAGTGTCTGCTCACCAGAAAGATGGATGGCTCCCCAGAAAGATGGATTCCCACTACACAAAGCCAAGGCAGTACAGACCAGCAGGACCAGTGTAATTGCAGAGCAGGGTACTTTGTAACTGGCCTGCCCCACTTCCAGGGCCTCCAGCTGCTCAGCCTTGAACCACATCTAGATTCTCAACTTCAGGCACCCTGACAGGGATGCTCAACTGATTCCAAGGCTTTTACTGTTGTTTAGTTTTCATGTGTTTTATTTTTGAGATGGAGTCTCACTATGTAGCCCCGGGCTGGGCTCAGATTCGTAATCCTCCTGATTCAGTCTCTAGAGTGCTGGGATGACAGGCATGCAACACCAAGCTTGGGCCTCTAAATCAAGTGTCACAGCTTATGTAGCCTGGACCAGTATAGACTCAAATCTCCATTTCCCTTTTTAAAAATAAAGTAGGGATAATTATCCTTTCTTGGAAGTTTAGTGTAAACAGCAAAGATTTATTCATTTACACAGCCCCTGTGCTAGACTGACGACACAGCCCCTGTGCTAGACTGACGACGGGGTTTGGTGCCAAGGTGTAAGCATCAGGGAACAAGGAGGACATTTCTGCAGTAGATAGTCAGGAAAGGATCCCGAAACACTTCAGTTAAGATTTCCACTGCTAAGCCCCGCATGGTGGCACATGTCTTTAACCCCAGCGCTTGGGAGGCAGAGGCAGGAGGATCACTGTGAATTCGAGGCCAGCCTGGTCTACAAAGTAAGCCCAGGACTGCTAGGGCCAGGGCTGATTACACGGAGAAACCTTGTTTTGGAAAAACAAAACAAAACAAAACAAAAACAAAACAAAACAACAATCCACTGCAGATCTCTGTGAGTTCAAGGCCTGCCTGGTGTACATAGTTCTACTATAAGCATAGCCAGACTGGCTTTCTCTGTGTAGCCCTGGCTGTCCTAGAATTCACTCTGTAGACCAGGCTGGCCTCAAACTCAGAGATCTGCCTGCTTCTGCCTCTTGAGTGCTGGAATTAAAGGCATTCACCAGGACTACCCTTCAAAACCCTGCCTTTTAAAAATAAAATAAAATAATATTCCCTCTAGCAACTCTCTGGCCACTGAAACCATTAAAGACTTTCAAAGCACCAGCTTACTTAAAAACAAATTGCTTATTTATTTATCTCTCTGTTTATTTATCTCTCTGTGTTCCCTCAAACTGTCCTGGACCCCTCAATACGTAGTCTATGTTGACCCTGGATTGATGCTCCTGCTGCCTTGACTTTTTGAGTACTGGAATTACATCAGTGCCACCAGACCCAACTTGGAAGAAGTCTTTTCTTCCTCCTTTTGTGTCCTCACATACAAGGCAAATGCTTAGCATGCGGCTGAACCCATTCCTCCAAGGGCCTTTGAAAATCCCAGCATAACAAGGAGCTAGTGAACGTTTAGCTATGGCAGGGTGCCTGCGGGTGTGAGAGCTGAGGGACACACACACACACACACACACACACACACACACACACACACACACATATCTCTTCGCAGTTAATGCACCCTCAGACGACCTGGGTCTCGCAGTCAGCCACCTCAGCTCAAGGCCACTGAAAGAATACCATCTCCTCAAAGGTCTCAAAGGTGGCATTGTCAACTTAGGTCAGCAGGTGCCCATCGCAGACAGGAGGGACATCCAGGTTGGATGCCCACCCAGGGCCACCAACATGATCTGTTTCTGGGGAGAACATTCCAGCCAGGAAAGAGACTCTTAGGAACAACGCCATCAGTCCATGGACTTCAGACTGCACAGAGGACAGTCCAACCTCAGAGTCCCCTTTGGATAATTCCCCAGAGAAATGCAAACCTACCAGCTGCTGCTGACTGTGTGTTTGCTCCGTGGCCTCCGAAATCCCTCCGAAAAGAATAAAGACAAAGTATTGGATGAACATGAACTGACTAGGGAGAACACGAGAGAGGATCCCGTTAAAGTCAGTCCTTGTGAACCCTGGATATGACTTTTGTTTGTTTGTTTTTCGAGACAGGGTCTCTCTGTGTAGCCCTGGCTGTCCTGGAACTCACTCTGTAGACCAGGCTGGCCTCGAATTTAGAAATCTGCCTGCCTCTGCCTCCCGAGTGCTGGGATTAAAGGTGTGCTCCACCACTGCCCGGCTTGGATATGACTTTCTAATTGAGCTTTTAAATTCATATCCAAAGGGATACGCCAATGGCACAGGTCTATAATCCTAACACTTGGGTAACTGAGGCAGGGAGGACCTTGGGTTCCAGAACAGCTGATGCTACATAATGATCCCCTATCTCTACATAAACAAACAACCAAGGAACATAAATAATGCATCTATTAGGTGAAAGGCTGAGGAGATAAACACACATGTTCCCCAAACAAAGGCTTAAAAAAAATTGTCGCCCATTATCACCAAAGAGTCCTGAGCACCCGCCCCATTCCTCTTTCCTAGTGACCTGAATCCTGTTCATTTACTTCGCATGTCAGCCCCCAGCAGCCCCCCACCATAGAAGTACATATCCCTAGCCTGCGCCTGCGCTGTTCTGAGTTTTGTTTGGAGTTTCCTAAAATGATGCCATGCTGAACATGTCCTGAAATTTCTCCATGCCTGTGGTACCCATCCCCTCGGACATGAGCAGTTAGAGTTCACTTGTTTTTGCGGCTGTGCGGAGTTCCATTAGTCAACAATGCTGACGTTTATTTAACCATTGTCCATGCCCCTGCTAATCCGCATTTGGATAAATCTGTTTTTTTTTGTTTTTTTTTGTTTTTTTTAACCACTGCAGATAATCCTGCTCTGAGAAGTTGCCTACCTGTCCCCCTGGCAGGCACATCAAGAGCATCTCTAGAGACGTCTTCCCACTGGATCATAGAGCCTGCCCATTAGCTTCCCAGACAGCACCACATTGGTTTCCAGTAGGTCTCAGGCAGTCGCTAGCAGCATAAGAGTGTATCCGTTGTCTTCATTCATGTGAGTCACAGCTTCTTTTGTTCTGGGTCTGACCTGGCACTTCAGGCCCTGGTGGTCTAAGGGATATGAAATGGCCCTGTGGCTCTCAGTTGTGTATCCGTGATTTTCTACCTTTCGCATTTCTTGGTCAGTTCTACTTGCTCTTCAGAGTCTGATTTCAATTCTCCCGGCTTCCCTTCAGATGTGATTTTTATTTATCGATTTATAGATGTCTTTGCATATTCTCCACCTTGACCAGTGCTTCCCCCTGACAGTGCTGCATCTTCTCTAACTTGCGTCTTGTTTATCTGTGCTGACCTCTGCAAAGCAGAAACCTGAGTACAGTTGTTCCGACTGCCTGCATCCTTTCCTTACATACCCACTGCTCAAGGAACAAAAAGGAGGCTGGAATTTAGTGACCCTGAATAAGCTGCTTCTCTGCTCCCTCTAAGATACAGTCGACTGGGAGGAATCTGGAGTTGATTCTGTTTATTTTACGCATTTCTTTCTCCAAAGCTGGAGTCTTGTCTCTAGAGGCCCCCCAAAAAGTACGGGTTTTGGTTGATAACTTTCACCTGTTCTAAAGGAAATTCTGGTTAGTATCAGGTAACCAACAGAGCCCCCAAGTTGGTTTTTTTTTTTTTCCTAAGAGTCAGTAGGAAATTGTAAAAAGGAATGCCTAGCTTTCCTTAGGATGGTGGGCAAGTGAAAACCAGAGCTGTAAAAAGCTGGCGTCTATCTTTTTTGTGCACTTTTGAGTGTATAGTCTATGTATGACAAGCCAGAGGAGGACATTTGGGGCCCTCCTGTATCATTCTCTGCCTTATCTCTTTAACACAATCTTTTACTGAACCTAGAGCTTGCTGGTTTGGGGTAGGCCAGTTGTCCAACAATCCCCAGCCATCCTCCTATCTCTACACCCCCTCCCCACCAGTGTCAGGCTTATAAGCATAAGCAGCCATGTCTGCCTTTTTAGGTGGATGCTGGGGATTTGAACTCAAGCCATCATGCTTGCACAGAAAAAAAAAAAAAAAAAAGGCTTTAACCACTGAGCCATCCTCCCAGCATCATAAACCTAGTGTGTAAACCACACCTCAGTTGTGATATACAAGCTCTTAGGCCCGTGATTGGACCTGTCTTCCTCCCTTAGGAAACCCGTACAGATGATTCAGAAAGTGATCTAGTGCTCACACGGAACCCAGCTCTCCAGTCGTCCGTTCTGATCAGGTAGGAGAGGTGAGCCCTGAGCTGCAGTCACAGCTCAGGCCACCTGTGCGCTTGGCCTTCCTTCCACCATGATCCCAGACTTGGGCTGCTCGCCACTCGTCGTATGTGAAGGCTGTTATGTAGCAGCAGAGGAGTTGTAGCCACAGCTTACTGATGCTTTTCTTTAAGCAGTGAAACATTTTGAACACTTAAAGGAAGCTGTTCTAACTCAGCACACCACGTGTCGTGTGCGTGTCCTATGAAACCCTGGCTTGTTTTTTATTTTTTTGTTTTTTTGTTTTTGGGGTTTTTTTCCCCCAGCAAACCTTAGGGAAGATCTCTTATGGCAAAGTACAGGAGAGCATTCTGACTCACAGACTCCACTCACAAATAGCATATAGATTCTCTCTCCCTGTCATGCATAGCATACTACCAAGTACACACACACAAGTACACACACATGAGAGAGAGAGAGACAGACAGACAGACAGACAGACAGACAGACAGACAGAAACAGACCCTTGCATGGTTGGTACCACAATCTACTCTTCAATGGTGGCTGAGAATGAACTAGACTCTTTTCAGAGCTTTTAGTTCAGAGCCTCCAGCTCCACCTTCCCTACACTTTATTGCAGGCTCTGAGGGCCTTTTCCCCTGCCTCAGTCTTTTCCCCCTGCCTCAGCCGCTACCACAACTGCTGATTTTTGTTGTTGTTCGTGTGTCGGGTTCAGCTTCGCAAGAGCTGGGATTCCAGCCTGGTACCACCATATCTCCCAGATTTCCGGTCTTAGCACAGTACTTACATCCACCTAGGTTCTTTGGTGTTCATTATTGAGCGTTTTCCCCAGGTCTCAAATTCTCTCCTCAAGTCATTTGTTTCTTATTTTATTCTCTCCCGCTTGGTCTGTGACATCTGTTCATTTATCAGGTCCCCATTCCAAGTTACTTTAACAAATTCTTCATTCATTAGTTAGCAAATACTGAGCATAAGTTGGGCTTTTGTTTTGAGATAGAGCCTTGCTGCTCAGTCTAGACAGACCTCACACCCTTGGTCCTTCTGCCTCCAGTATGCTAAGATTACAGGTGGGCACCATGGCAACCGGCTAAGCCTTTTACAAAAGCAGAGCTTGAGGGATGGTGGAGATAGCTCAGCAGGTAAAGTGCTCACCATGCAAACATGAGGATATGAGTTCAAATCCTCAGCACATGCATAAATACCAGTTAGACCTGCCTATGATTCCACATTCAGAAGACAGAAAGGAATTCCCTAGAGCAAGCTAACTTCCATAACTGCCTGATACAGTCATTTCTACTCACCGGAGACTCCACCTCAATGAACAGAGATGAAAGAGAGAAGAGAAAGATTCCTGTCAGCCTCTGACCTCTACAAGCATGCGCATAAACATTTGTATGCACCTCCTCGTCACATGCACCCATATATACACATACATACACACACACACACACACACACACACACACACACACACACACACACACAAAACCTCCCATGTTGGTCTGTAGGCATTATGCACTATACTTTTTCTCATATGTGGTGGTTTTCATGTACTTCAATTTCATTTTATTTTTATTACTATTAATACTCTTTCCTGACACAGTGACTTGGTGAGCTACTATCCTCTGCATAAGCCACCCATCCCATGGTGCTTGGCGGTAAACTTCTGCTCTGCCTCCACCTCAAGCCCCGCCCCAACCACAGTCCTGTTCCTTGAGGAAAGGACTGGGTCCTGAGCTGTCCTTCTTGGGCTCTGGGTTGCCGCCAGACCTGCAGCCTCAAGGGAGGTGAGAGAGGTGATGTGAGGAGACCACACTTCGTTTTATTGCCTTCACCCTCAGTTTCCTTCAGCGCCACCACACCAGGCAGTTCTGCATAGTATACTTTTATGAGGGTCCCTGGGGAGCGACCTACACCGCTCCAGCAGCAGCAGAGGCGGAAGCGAGCATGGGGTGTCAATGTCCTAATGTCCCCACTACAGAGGAGGTTTCCAAGAGAAAGAGCCTTTCTCTGTTCTGGTCTGGGTTTCTGACATCTTCTGCCTTCATCTTTCTTTCCTTTCCCATGGCAACACCAACTTCCAGGTCACCCCATCCTCCATTTCTCCTGATTCTCTGCCCAATGCAGGTCTTCTAACTTTATCACAGACAAAGTCAGCTCTACCAAACCTTTCACAGGGAGAAAACAATTCTGCCAATAAGCAATGTTACAATGTTACTGTCTGCTCTGAAAGCCACCTTTGCTACTTCCTTGTGGTATAATGTCTGTACTTAGTTTTGTTGGTTTTATTTCTGTCTGGGTTGTTTTGTTTTGTTGTTTGTAGTCATTTGTTTTGCTTCTGAGACGAAGTCTGCCGTAAGTCAGGCTGACTTTGAACTCACGGTGGCACAGATAAGCTTGATTTTTAGACCCCTTTGCCTCTACATCCGAAATGTTAGGATTTCAGGCTTGCATCACCATACCCAGTTTTTGGGGGTGCTGGGGATTGAACCCAGGGTCTCACACATGCTAAGAAAGCACTCTACCAAATGAGCTGCATCTCCAGCCCTGGTTTCTGTTTTGAACTGTATTTTCTCTTTTTCTGGTTTGATTTTTTTTCAAGGCAGGGTTTCTCTGTGTAACAGAGCCCTTTGCTGTCCTGGAACTTGATTTGTAGACCAGGCTAGCCTTGAACTCACAGAGATCTGCCTGCCGCTGCCTCCCGAGTGCTGGGATTAAAGGCGTGCGCCACCACGCCTGGCTTGGACTGTATTTTTGCTCTTGTTCCGATGTGTGTTGGGACCGTGTCACCTCCATGCCATTCATAGTGACTTACACATGAGGAGTTCTGGTTCTGTTCTCCTCAAGCTTTAGTCTTGCATAAAAGCACTTCCTTGTCAAACTGTGTGAGGAGAGGGGAGAGACAGAGAGAGACAAAGATGATCAGGTTCCTGACTCCGATTGGCCAGGGTTAGTAAGTACATCATCAGAGGTAGCCTAGAACCTACAAGGGGAGTGACTTCCTTTGACAGGGACTGAGTTTAGCTTTGAAGGCATCCACTGTGAATTATCTACAGCATCTACAGCACAGGGTAACAGGAATGCAGGCGTCTACACTCAGGAGAATAGAGGTCTCTTTATTGGACGTGGACGTCATGCAAGCACAGGGTATTGGTTTAGCCATAAACAAAATCATACAGAAAGGCAAGACAAAGGAACAGTGAGGGGAGATGGACTTTAGACAACAAGCAAATGGAAACAGATGTAATAACCAAAGATGCAGTAAATGAAGGCGGAAAGATAAAGCCCTGGGAGGGAGGGGGCTGAGAGATGAGCACCTATGTCTCTAGCACCATCGAAGAGCCAGGAATGGTAGCATTCCTCTGTAGCCCCAATGCTGGGTGCAGAGAGATGGGGGCATCCCTGCGTCTTATTAGTCAGCCTAGCTGAATCAATGAGCTCCAAGTTCAGTGAGAGACCCTGTCTCAAGAGGTATGATGGAGAGTGATCAAGGAAGACACGCTATGTTGACCTTTTGCCTCCACATATGTGCTCACACACCAACACGAACACACGCATGCATACCACATATGTGCACAGAGAAGAAAGCACCAGAAGGATTTCAATGTAAAAGTCAGGACAAAGGACTGGAGAGCTTTGCTCAGTGGTTAAGAACACTCACTGGCTGGTCTTCCAGAGGACCCAGGTTCAATTCCCACCTACACGACAGCTTACTGACGATCTGTAATCGCAGTTCCAAGAGTTCTAATTCTCTCTTCTGGTCTCCATGGGTACCAGGCACACACATGGTGTACATGCATGCATGCAGTCAAAGTATCCTGCACACAAAAAGTTTAATGGAAAAAGTCAGAATGCACAGTCTATTACTATTATTACGCTTGGTTATCATTGTGGTCAAAGTCATTTTTTTTTCTAGCAACAAAAATTAGGGGAAAAATGAAGGGA
Source organism: Mus musculus (assembly GCF_000001635.26). Taxonomy (NCBI): domain Eukaryota; kingdom Metazoa; phylum Chordata; class Mammalia; order Rodentia; family Muridae; genus Mus; species Mus musculus. The sequence goes on along the minus strand of NC_000077.6, from coordinate 85,933,390 downwards.
GACAAGTGGAGCAGAGAAAGAGGGTTGTATTAACCTCATAACCAATGTTGTATTGTTTAATTGGAAAGGTCAAGAAAACCAAATAAGCCAGGTCTGGTGACTCATGTCTTTCAACCCAAGACTAGGAAGGTCGAGGCAGGTGGCTCTACACAGTGGCTCCCATCTCAAGAAGAAAGAAGTAAAAGAAGAAAGAGGATAGAAAATGACCACCACCAAATAAAAGCTGCTGGACCTAAAGATGAATGCGTAGCCACGTTAAACTAGAAAGTGCGGTCCCACTCCATCTCAGAAACACTCACTTAGAAAACCAGAAAGGGAGCATAGTCAAAGAAAAGCTTTGCACAACTTAAGCACAAATATGAAAGCATTAGGTTTTCAGACACGTGGCCAGGGACTCACGGACACTCCTCTCTTGTGGCCCACGCTGTGGGAGATGATCATCCTGAAGGTTTGGCTTTGGTGGCACATGTGACAAAGCCCCTAGGCTGCGGACCTGTGCCCACCTTGCTTCTTGGAGCGCAGAGGAAGAAGCTGCAGCTATTTTTTCCTGGGTTTATGCATTTCTCTCTCAATGTCACCAAAGCATAGAGTCCAAACAGTAGGGAGGCAGTCATTCTGTAGAATAATGAGAAGAGGATATCAAAAGCATTAATGTAGCTCCCCACCCCAGCCTGAGACCTAACTGTTGCACACCACACCACGTGGTGTCTGCTTTCCTGTTACATTTCTTTCCTTCAACTAAGTGCATGTTATTTTTTAAAAGAAAGAAAAAAAATCTCTTCAGGCGTGAATGCGGAGTTTTTAAGCCTTTGCAGGGTCATTGAAGCACCTGAGTTCTGCCTCCAGCTCTCTGTTCTGCCTCCAGGTCTCTGTTCTGCCTCCAGGTCTCTGTTCTACCTCCAGGTCTCTGCATGTGGAAACCCCTCCTTCTTGTCTGTGATCCACTGCAGCAACCACTGAAACTTTGATGTGGACATCAGAACAAGTTAGTCAAATCGAATTTCCGTTGTTTGCCTATGTTGTGATCAAAATGCTAAAATATTTGGTGCCCTGGGAGTACAAAGTGGTCACTCTTAACTGTCAACTTGATGGGACCGAGACTCACCATAGGATCAGGGCTCTGGGGATATCTGCAAGGGCATTTCTAAATCAGGGTTAATTGAGGTATGAAGAGCCACCCAAAGTGTGAGCCGCCATTCCAAGGACTGGAGACCCTGAACTCTATAAAGTGAGAGATCAAGCTATCCTCAGCATCTCTCAGCTTCCCGACAGACTCGATGGGACCAGCTCCCCCAGGCTCCTGCTGCCCGTGTCTCTCTGCCACAGTGGACTGCACCCTCAAACAGTGAACCCAAATAAACTCTCCCTTCCTTAAGTTGCAAAACTCAAGTACAGCAATGAAAAAGGTAACCAATCCAGAATTTCATCCACACCTGGGGAAATTTTACCATTTTAAACCATGTTCTTTCTACTGAAGTATTAGAAATGTGTACCACAGTGTGACCTTCTCAAACCAAAGAAGGGAAGATGGAGGAAATATTTATCGTGAGAGAGTCTGAAGATGAAAATATCTAAGAACAACAAAACCACCACTAACATCCAGGATATTAGTGAGTGAGAGAATTTCCAAGTCAGTGTAGTGAATGTCCACATTCTTAAAGGACCTCAGTAGTGCCTGAACCTTCTTACCTTCCTTGTCCTCAGAGATGGCTGTGGGGTGTTGGACTGGTCATGGTCTAAAGAGTAGATGTCATGATTGGTTGAGTTTGTTGAGCATGGCTACTGTAGGCCAATGTAAGAAGTTCTCAATGTTTTATCAAGACAGTGTGGACTCCACATCTGAATGGGTGATGTGTGGTATCTGGTCACATACTTACAGAGATAGGTGTGGCAAGGACTCTGAAGTGACAAGTGACAGGAGAAAGACCCGCCCACTGGGGCACTGCAGAATGTAGAGAACGGAAGGAAGCGGGCAAGCAGGAGTGTTCCCAAGAGGTGGCCTGGTGACACTCGTCCAGATTTCCCTAAGGATGCAGTTACAGATTTTAAAAGTTTGTATGTACTTTTATTAATGAAAGATATTGGGGAAATTGGAAATACCTTCTTGTCCAGTCCCAGAACTGAGGGATGGCTGTTCAAAGGTTTAAAGATACATAGGTAGAGTCCCAGAGCTACTTTGAGGAGGCAGATGTATTCAGATTGCAAGCTACAGCCGCAAGTCCCGTGCTAGACATCAGTGCTTGGAAACTGAATATGTTGTTTGAATTGGCAGAGAGCAACCAACAGTTGCCTGGAGGCTCTGGAAATGGATCAACCAAAGTGCTATACACAAAATTCAAGGATGGCAAGGAGTAAATGAATCTGACCAGGACTGGAAAGATGGCTCAGTGGTTAAGAGCACTGGTTGCTCTTCCAGGTTCATCTCCTAGCACCCACATGGCAGCTCACAACTGTGTGTAACTCCAGTTTCAGGAAATCCATGGTGTGCTAGGTGCACATATATGTACATGCAGGCAAAATACCCAAACATGAACTATATCCTTTTTTTAAAAAGTTTAAATGAGTCTGACCGAGGAACTGGGGACACAGTTCAGTAGGTAAAACATCTTCTGTGTATGCCTGAGGTTCTGAGTTTAAATTTCAAACACGGATTTCAGGTTCAGAGAAGAGTAGCCCTGTCTAAGAACAAATATGGTGGACAGGGTGGGGGCAGAGGGGTTGGTGGTGGGGAAAAACACTAGCTATGTAAGTCCTGATGCCTGGAGCCCATGTACAACTGAGCTTGATGACTCCTATGTGTAATCCTGGTTATCCCACTGCAAAATGCAAAATGGGAGGGAGAGAATTCCCTTGATGCTCAAGGTCTAGCTTGGAGTACACAGTGGCAGACAACAAGGGAGACTCTGCCTCAAACATAGCAGAGGGAAGGACTGACATTCTAGATTTCCTTCAACTTCCACAAACACATCACGGTGTGCCTATATTCTCACATACAGGTATACACACATGAATAGGTAATAAAGTAGAGAATCAATTGAAGACATCCCAAAATCTATCATCAATTACCAATGGCATGTATGAGTCTTTTACTATTCTTTTGCATTCATTCTAGATTTGACTGTAAAGACATGTGTATATGAATAAACATATATGTATATGAATAAACATGTGTGTTTGAATAAGCATGTATGTGTATGTGTATAAGAGTAAACATACATGTGTGTTTTATGAATAAACATGTGTACACGTATGCATGTATAACATCTTAATTGTCTTTTGTTCTGCTCTGAGCTCCTTGTTGTGTTAGTGGCATGTTTTAAAACACATAGTATTGTAGTTGATTATGTGTCAGTCTTTTATGGTGGTTAGTGGACTTTGTGTGACTAAGCTCAAGATCACAGAGATGTCTTCCAAGTCTTTAAACATGCTGTTGTTTCATATCTGGACCACATCAATCGGAAATGAATGCACACAGTGTGAGTCAGGCCTCACACTTTATTTAGTTTCTTACGAGTACCCATGGGCACAGCACCATCCTTCCCCCACTGTGACACTGTCCTTCTGTAGTCCAGATATCACCCGTGTGGAGCTGTGTCTGAGTCTGCTCCATGCAGCACATGGTACTATGCCATCTGTCACCGCAGACTTCTGACGGTTTCTCACCTTGTGTGTAAGTCTCCACTTCTGTCTTCAGGAAGGCCAGGAGCTTGAACGCTGACTGAGGTAAGCCTAGTAGAAGACTGACTTGTCAGAATGGCTAAACCAAAACCAAAAACTCCTACCCACAACAAGGAAAATCATTTTTTGCAAGTTTATCAGATTTGTGGGCTTGTGTACATGTTGGGGGGTGGGGCAGTGACTACCAGAGGACAACATGCAGGACTCAGCTCTCTCCTACCACCATTCATGCCTGATTGTGTGGGTCTGGGGAGTGAGCTCAGATTCTCAGGCTTGGACACAAATGCCATAGTTGTCATCTCAGGACAAAGAAAGTGTGCCCTTCATTATGTTTATGCTTTATACAAAATGAGGAGTCTAATAATCTCCAAGCTGAAAAATCAACAGAAAAGGTTTTTGTTTTATAGCAGCAGCAGCAGCAGCCCCAGCAGCAGCCTCTGAGGCCCAGGCTAGCCTTTCCTTTGCCTCCCAAGGCTGTGATTACGGGCAGGTGCCACTACACTAACAACTTTTAGTTTTTCTAATGAAATTGTTCTGAAACAAACTAGCTGTAGGTAAAATCTGGCTTAGGATGAGGTTCTATAAAACTCATATAAAATAGTAGAAGGAAATATTCTGTTGCGTAGTGTCTTTTGACTCAGTAAATAGCAGACTCAGTAGTGCCCCTCCCCCCCCCAGAGCCTGACAGAGTAATTAGTGTCTACAGATCGTTTTAAAGTATGTTTAAGAATAATTAAATGCAAAAAGGGAGAGATCGTGAACATCAGAAAAAGTGATTTTTTTTTTTAAAGGTTGAGCTGTCTTTAAAAGAAATCAAACTGAATTTCAGGGGTTGAAACAATATTTCTTGAAATGAAAGTAACCATTGAGTGCATGGGAATGGAAAGTCTTAGTTAAATAAATGGCTGGCTTTAACCATAGACACATGAACTTGAGTCCTCATTAACGATCCCTTCCTACTGCAGGCTTTGAGCTGCTTCCTTCCGTCTTTGCCTAATGCCAGCAGACATGAAGCAGGGAGTGCTCTCCTAAGCTCCACATCTTTGCCCAGGGATATGGTCCTAAACGTTAAAAGTGGTATTTTTAATGAAACGCCATGGAGACAGTAATGCTCAAAAATGATCCAGTAAAGTCAAAAGCGAAAGAGAGATTTCTAGTGGTCAAGCGGGTTAGCCTGGGAAGGGTGGTGATGGTGATGCCACCCAAATAGGATGAGGGGCGGAGTCCATCTGAAGCTGCACGACAGAGGCTGGGTTCATGTCAACATAGCCCTGATATGGACAGTAGAGCCTGCCTAGCTTTAGAGCAGATCTAAGTTCCCACTGCTGTTCTACAGCTTACAGTTGCACATGGCTCACATCCTGACTCAGTGCTGGGGCCTCCCATCCCCCAAACCCTGGGCCCTATCTAGAAGCAGCATAAGGTGATGGCTCTCCTTCTGCACGTCAGAGTCCTGAAGTACCTCCTGAAGGAGGGAGGTCTTTGTGATGTATCAACACTAGCACCAGTCACTGAGTCCTCCTGCTGGTTGGTTGGTTTGGTTTGGTTTGGTTTGGTTTGGTTTTCAGTCAAGAGATCAAACCCAGGACCCTGCTCATGCCGGGCAAGGACTGAATGTTTATATATACCAAAGGAGTCCTTAAGATTTTGGTAACAACAGTGCAATATATTCACATGTAACTTTTCTTCATATTTTATCTTATTTAATTTTTAAATATTTTTATTAATTATACAAAACAAAGGATTTCATCCCAACATTTTCATCTAAATATAATCACTCTACTCTGCTTATCTTTGCCCCAACACTATTTTCTCCATAAATATTTGTTTATTGAGATGAGGTTTCACATACCCCAGGCTGGCCTTGAATTCCCTATGTAGGAGAGAATGACCTTAAGCTAGTGCTATCCCTGCGTGCAGCTCCTGAATACTGGCATAGGCGTGTGCTATCGCACCTAATCGTATGTGATGCAGGGGAACAAACCCAAAGCTTTATGCATCAGAGGCCAGCACTGTATCAACTGAGCTACACTCCCAACCCTAAAATTCTTTTCATTTTTGAATGAAGAAACTGGGATTGGGTTTTGTTGCCATCATCTGTCTTGAGGTTTGTGCATATGTGCGTGTGTTTTTGTGTGTGCACATGAGTGTGCGTGCATGCTCACATGCGCACACTTGTATACATGTATGTGTTGTCTTTCACAGAGTAACCTAACCTGTGACTTCCTGTATGGCCTAAATTGAGCTTCCATGTCCAAAACAACAATATATTTTCATCAACCCTTAAACACTGTCACAGAAACATAGAGCTCAGCTGATTTCCTTCTTGAGGTTTCCATGGTCTTCAGACATCCATCTTCCTTAAGCAGGTCCAGTTGCTGTCTCCCACAGCTCTTCTGTAAACTCCACCTCCAGGGTGCACTTTATGGATGACATCTTCAAAGCCAAGGCAACCGCCTGAGAGGTCAGAAGTAAAAGATGGCGTTGTGGGGAGCCATCCCAGGTAGGCTATGTTTTTATGTCCTGGCACATTTGTGGGGCAAACTCGTCGCCCTGAGAAGGGCAGTTAATGAATAGAGAGTTCAGTTCAGTCCTAGTGTAAGCAAGAAAGAGGGCCCGTGTCTGTAATTCTGACAGCATCAGGGTCACTTCAGAGCTGGTGGGGCTCTATTTGTCTTAGGAAATCTCGAAAACTTTTATAGGGAATTTGGAAAATATTTTTGGCCAGCAGGAAAGATAAAAATCCCTGCACACAAAGTACAGGCATGGGCCCAGAGACTGCACAGACAGACTGCTGTAAAACCCCTGTTTAATAAGGCATTAAAATGCCATCGACCTGGACACATTAAAAAAAAGAGAGGGAGAGAAAGAGAGAGCTATGAAAACAAATACCATTCAAATAATTAGGATCTTATGCCTGAGGCCAGCCTCGATGCCAAGCAGGGACTCCCCTGCAGGAATCAGAGACCAGCCCGATCCCAAAAGGAGCACTGGGCCAAGACAAAGGCAGCTCAGGCAGGGCCCTTCCCCTTCCCGGGGAGGAAGTCGTGAGAGCACAGAACCCAAGGGTGGGCACCGCTCCTTTCGGCTCGGCAAGGACAAGGAGGCATTTGAAAGCCTGCTCTAGTTGGGCAAATAGGTGCCAAATTGGGTTGAGAGTTGGCAAGTACCCGTTTGTTTTGTTTACGAACGTAGCGGCAAGGCGAGGGGAAAAGATGTCTTTTCACAAGCTCATACAGGTACGGAAGCTGCTACGGAGAGATTTCCGCTGGGCTGCTGAGCCTTTGGAGGCCAGGTGCCTGGCAGCCCAGTTTCGGCCCCTCCTCCACCCCGCCCCCAGGTTAGTTTCCAAGGACTCAACTCTTATGGTCTGAAAAATTAAGAATTTGTACTCATTATGTCTGTAGGATCACCAGTGTTGTGTAGGCTTGGAAGGTCCGACAGACCTGATTGAAAAGTACATTCATAAGTTGGAATTTTAAATCGGAATGAGTCTCAGGTGCCACTCGCTTTGCAGTTCTGTTGTGGTGTTTGCTTTCTCAGTCTCTCTTAAAATTTGTAACAGTGCTCAGTAACACTCCTTAAGGGATCCCACAGAGAAGTTTGTACCCGATCAGAGTACGCGGCTTCATCCTTTTCTTCAAAGAGAGATTGTAATCCAGTGAAATTTGAAAACGAGAATGTGAAAAGGGGGAGAAAGAGAGAAAGAGAGAAAGGAAGGAAGAAAGGAAGGAAAAGAAAGAAAGAAAGAAAGAAAGAAAGGAAGAAAGAGAAAGAAAAAGAAAGAAAGAAAGAAAGAAAGAAAGAAAGAAAGAAAGAAAGAAAGAAAGAAAGAAAGAAAGAAAATTAAAAATCTATGGGGTTTTTTTCCTGGGGTTAATTTGAATTGGGCCAGTTGGTTTCGTTTTGTAATACAAAAGAAAAATTCAGGCCTTAGGGCCCATGATTTTCATTAAGTTCAGCTTTAGTGAGCTCTAATAATACGGTGGTTTATTAAAAGCGTGAAAAATGTCATCGCGGAGGCCTTCCCTCAACAGCAGCCGCGCCTCCGCCTCTGACTCACGCTTCCTCCGTGGCAGGCTGGGCTGTAAATTTGTGGTCAGGATATTTAAGGTCCACTGAACAGGCTCCTTGAAATCTTTCTTGCCATTTGGCTGAGCTCACGTCCCAATTAGCCATCTATACGGCAGTACGGCAGTACGGGGCAGTAGCTGGACAGCAAACTTGAGCAAGTGGCTGGGTGCTCAGGGCTGTGGTGAATGATTGGTCTGAGAGAGTAGCAGAGAACTCAGAACCCAGTGCCCCGGCAGGAGCCCGCTGGAGGAAATGAAAGGATCAACAGCAGGCAGGGAGCGCACTGTGGCCGATTGTTCCCTGCCACAGCCGTGGGCTTTCTTGTGTGTGCCGGAAATTGACCTCCTCAGAAGCCAAGGATGCAGGCGGCTCAAGGATAACGATAAGGCAGGTGATGATGCTAAATCATCTGCCTCTTATAGCCAATGAGATTGGCCCGCACCTCGGTAATCGTTTCCCTGCCTTAAGCTTATTATAAAAAGCCACATTTTGGGTTGGGTTTGGTTTTCCTCCCATGGAAATGTAGAAATGAGCTGGTGCTAACGGGCCAGGAAGTGCCATGGTTACCGCTCTTTTGCTTATTGTTGTTTTATTTAGAAGCAACTCATTTGGCCCTTAAATGAAGTCTAGAAGGTTGGCTGTTTAAAATGGAAGAAACTAAGAACAAGAAAAATTTGCCTAAGGTTTCCGATCACACCGTGGTAAAGCTGGGAAGCACTTTAGCAAGGGTCGGGAGTGAGGGTGGGGGAATATGGGAGGAGCTTGTATTTTAATGCAAGATCCCAGACAGCCCAGGCTGATCTCCAGCTTGGTCTATAGTCAAGACTAACCTTGAACTTCTTGATCCTCTTCCCTCTACCTCTAGAGTGCTGGAGTTATAGTTGTGTGCCACCGCACCCAGCCTTCCTTAACAACCGATTTATTCCCAGTGTCATCTAGTTTGCCGTGGATTTTGAATGAGAAGCAAACTTTCAAGCCGTCCCTTTCTCTCAGAAGCCTTGAAGAGGATTGGTTAGAAGCAGACCCCTCCCTTCAATATCCTGTGCCACTGAGCCCAAAGGCCCAGGTAGGGAGAGGTGCTCAGGGTACTGAAAAGACCAGGTGTGAGTCTTCCTTCTCAGGCTCCCCTGTCTGCTGCCTGCATTTGGCATTGTACACCTACCTACACATGGGTCCAGGTCTTGGCATCTGGTACAGCAGGCTTAACTGTGGCAGCCTCCAATAAAGCCCCCAAAAGCAATAAATAGAATTTCCCTGAAAAAAAAAAAGAGTCCCACATCTTTTAAGCATCTAAAAGCAAACTGCTGTAGACTGGTGTCCCCGGTTGGGGGAAGGGCAGCAACTTGGATTGTGCACATGTTTTATCTGCATTATTTCAGTGTAAGCCTAAGAGATGGACCGTATTTATTACCCCTAATTAGCATGCCTAGCGACTGACTCACAGAGACTAGGCTCGTGCCTACTAAGTGGCAGATTTCAGCTCATCCTCTGTCCCCTGCCTGGCCAGGCCTCTCCACCCAAAGCTCTGGTAAACCATCCCTGGGAGGATGGCAAAGAGTCCAGAGTATCACAGTAGTGGCAGAGAGCCTGGCCTTTGCACAGAGCCCCAACTTTGCTTGCTGGTCCCTCTGCACTTTGGCTCTCGGCTCCCCTGAGGAGGGAAAATCACCTCCTATCAATATAGGACTTATACATTCATCTACAATCCAGATGTGGTGGTGAACTCCTGTAAGGGCCAGCACTCCAGAGGACAAAGGGACAATCGTGTCAGGGTAGCCTGGGCAACATATGGAGACAGTCAAATATACAAACTAAAATAAACAAGCTTTTAAGATAGACAGCCGTCCTAACAAACATTAGCTATTTGAAAAGAATGAAGTAAAATTCAAAACGCAAGTTCAGTCTTTACTTTGGAAAGCCCTACCAGGTCATGGTGAAGAAATGCATCACTGCAGATATTCTTCATAGGATTGAACTCCCGAACTGCTACAAGGGGTGGAAGAAGGAAGGTGGCTCAGGGAAAGGACAAGTCCCGCAGCCACTAACTAGCCTCATACCCGGTGTCAAGCTCTTTTTACTGCCTCATACTGATGATATAAAAAGGATGGGGAATGACATTCAGGTCTCCAGTCTACCAGGCCAGAGCTTAGGGCCTGAGTTGGCCATGCTGAGTCTTGAGTAGATTGAAGTCCACTCAGCTACTCTGAGGAAACACCAAAACTCTTGATCCAGGCAGCTGAGCATGTGGAGCCTAGAGAGAGGGAAGGCTGTGCCAAGCTGCATTAAATGCTATTAAATGCGGCTCACATAGTTTCCACTATCCCTAATGGAGCCATGTCATTTTACAGACCCAGCCCTTGCTCCAGGCATCTGGCTAGGAATTATGGGTATTTAAGAGAAGCAATTCCCAAACAAGTCTCTTTCAGGTCACTCTAAGGAAGTATGCTGCATCCAGACATGGAAAAGGCACGAGAAGGCCACCCTAGCTCTGCTACTAAAGGCGCATGGCTTTGAAGCCTTCTCCCAAGAATACCCAGTTGTTTGGAGGCATCTCGATAATTTGTCAAGTCTGCCAGTGACATCTCTGTGGAGAGAGTAATACAGCATCAGATACCTGTATATGTCCGTTGGGAGCTTCGGGAATAGGCAACCCCATAGGCTGGTTGGTAGCTGAGGTTTGAGGAGGTTGCTGTAAGTCATCAGCCCCTAAAAGGGTAAGTTTCTGCCGCTTTGGACACTTTAAGTCATAGAACTAGATATGTGTGTTTATTTCCCTGATCGTTAATGTGAAAGCCATGGAAGTATGCACCTTTTGGACCCAGCAACCTCAGAGGAAAGATGGCAGAGTCTCGGGTAGTAACAGTCCTGCTGCTAAAAGTGGCAGAAGCTTCCCAACGCTGGGACCCTTTAACACCATTCCTCATGTTATGGCGGCCCCCCACCCATAAGTTATTTTTGTTGCTATTCATTGCTACTGTAATTTTTGCTATGGTTATGAATGCATGTAAGAGATATCTGATATGTGACCTCAGAGAGATTGCAACCAGTTGGGGCCCCAAAGCCCAGAGCCTACGGGCTGATGATTAACAAACTAAGTGGCGATTTCAGTTTTCTTCTCTCACAATACAGATGAGAACGATAAATCACTTTCCATCATCCAACTCCACAAAGCAAAAGGGTTGTCCTTCCCTTAAGGGAAGCAGAGAAGTGAGACACAGGGTTGACATCTTTCCTCCATGAACGTCAGGGGTCAGGGTCTATGCGAGGTGCTTTCACACAATGAAAACCACCAGCAGGGTGATTTTAAGTTCAAGGCTAATCTGAGCTACATGGTGGAACTCTTTCACAGAGGAGAAGGAAGGGAGAGGAAGGGAAGAAACCCTCCACAATCCTAAGAAACAGGTGTACTTAGACATTATCTCCAAATCCCTAACATAAACAAAGAAATGCCCTTGTTCCTTAAAAACATAAGCAGAAGGTGACAGGGCCAGTCTTAAGCCCGGGATATTTGACTCACAGGTGGCAGTGTTTCTAAGGATGCACTGTCTTTAGAATAGAAACACAGAGAGCAGAGTCCTCCAGGGTAGAAAGGCTCAAAAACCACCTGGCTCAGTTGTCCACAAGCTGGATGCTCAGAAGGACCTTCTACAGATCGGCCATCTGTGCCAACAAAGACCACTGAGCTTGATGGCTCAGGCCCATAACCATCATACTTGAGAGGCTGAAGCAGAAAGATTGCTGTGAGTTTGAGACCAGCCTTGACTACATAGCAAGTCCCAGACCAACACTCCCCCACACCCCCACCAGACCCTGTCACAACTAAAGAAAAGAAAAGAAAAACCAAAAGCCGTTGGTCTCTGAACTCCTGCTCATCCCAGTTCTGAACAATACCACTAGACACAGTCCTACTTGGAATGACCTGCTGGAATCCCCAGACCCAGGAGACCTCAAGCAGCCCCAAGGCCAAGCTCTACCCCCTGCTGCTCTTTCTGCCGCAGGTATTTTGTCCAATCAAAACTCAGAACCTCACTTTCCACTTTCCACTTTCCAAACAGCGGCGAAGCTTGGGGTCTCAGAGTACTCGTGAGATTTTGTTGGAAAAGTCTTCCAATTCCTTCAACCCAAAAGGTCTAGACGAGAGCCTCCTGGGCTGGGATCCATGTAGCCGCCAGCCTGTCTGAGGGAGGATGGTGGGTGACGCTTGGGCTGTTACCCCACCCCCACCCCCACCCCCGTCCTGCACAAGAACAGGAAAGACACCAGTCTGTGAAGGAATGATGGAGGGAAAATGATGGCATTTTCTGAGCATGATCCCTTACATGGGGAGCCATGTTTGAATGTGTCTTGTCTTTGGTAAGCATGGATTGAGTGTGGTTCCTGCAGAATTGCCTCCTCTAAGAGAGCAGACTACTTGACACGTCCGAGGGATGAGAGGTGTCCAGGCATAGAGGATAGATACGGGAAACATCCCTGATTGAGTCTTCCTGGGCCTACTTGCCTCTAGGAAACAAGGAAGAATAGACTGACAGCTGTCATTATGCACACCATACTCTAGTTGGAGGCCTGTTAGGCAGGAAAGTGCTCAAATAGCCCATAATAATCCTATGGGTAGCCTGTGATCAGAAACCTGGGCTCTCTTGCTTCCTATGGGATGCTAACCCTGGCTGAAGGCAGGGACAGCCATGAAGGTAGCACTCCCATCTCTGACAGCAAGTTCCCTGGCTTCACAGGTCTCGGTGGCCATTACACATGGATGACACGTACAGGTCACTCAACAATAATCCCAAAGCTCTAACTGAAGGGAGACGATAGCCCAGATGGAGGTATTTGCCAGTGGATGGAGACACTGTTAGGCCTGATGGACGGAGAGAAAGGCTCACATGGAAGAGAGCTTTGGGAGGCAGATTCTGCATCATTTAGCATGGGCTTGAAGGGAGCACAAGGACTGGGTACCATGCCCAAAACATGGATAGGAAGGTGCACTGTGCTGGCTTGGGTCAGAACAGGGTGGGGTGGAATGCCCTTTGAGTGCTTAGTAGAAACAACCCAGGAGTTGATATCAGGAGAGGAGAATGAGGTGGGACTTTAAGGTTCATGGGCATGTTTGGTGGGAGGAGCTATACACATAGATGGTGTTGGACCAAATACTCAATGAGCTAGAAGGTTGTAGCCCTAGGCATCACCCAACAGCAGCACTGAAGGCCTGAGTGAGTTAGAAGAAAGGACGTGGGGCAGTCCCCCAAGGCAGCCTGTCCAGTTGAGTCTCCAGCAGGGGCCTTTTCCTGCGACTATTGCTCCCAGCATTTGGGCAGTTTGTTTTAGTTCTGCAAGGAATTCTATAATTACCTTACTTTTCTTTTGTTTGTTTGTTTTTTGTTATATTTGTAATTGCAGGGGTGCTTGTGTGCTTTTTGTAACAGAAAGATGGATGAGAACTCTGAAATGGGTCCTTTCTGCATCATCTACCTCTGACTCGTGCTCGTTCATGTGGATGCCACGCCCACAAAAGTGCATGTGCGCACACATAGGTCTGATCTGGGTTCTGTGCTGTATAAAAATGGGAGACCACATCATCACTCACTTTTTTCACCTAAGAAAAGAAGCCCAGCCAGGCAGTGGTGGTGCATGCCTTTAATCCCAGCACTTGGGAGGCAGAGGCAGAGGCAGAGGCAGAGGCAGAGGCAGAGGCAGAGGCAGAGGCAGAGGCAGAGGCAGAGGCAGAGGCAGGCAGATTTTTGAGTTCTACAGCCTCAGCCTGGTCTACAGAGTGAGTTCCAGGACAGCCAGGGCTACACAGAGAAACCCAGTCTCGGGAAAAGAAAAAAAGAAAGAAAGAAAGAAAAGAAAAAGGAAAAGGAAAAGAAAAGAAAAGTGTGTTTTATTCACTTATTAATTACTACATAATGATACAGTTTGGCTACCCCAATTTTTTTTATAACCTAAATATTCTGGAGACCATATTCTATTACGCCTCTCCTATTTACTTAATTATTCTGTTCTGGAGACCATATTCTATTATGCCTCTCCTATTTACTTAATTATCAGTCCATTCCCGTGCCATTAAAGACTTTGTGATTATAATTCCATTGGCAGCATCATATCCCAGAATACGAAGCAATCATTATTTACCAATTTGTTTTCTGCCGGTGGGGACATTTAAAAAAATTGATAGTACAATGAACAGTATCCGACATCCCGCTGTGAACTCATCTCCAGCTATTCTCTCAAGCTGCGAATACTTTTAGAGTCATTGTCCAGGCTACCAAATTGCTTTTTCCAGAAAAACTAGCAGTCTATTATAATGGTTATTAAACTATAAAAACTAGTTTAATAACCATTAAAGGCTCCCCTTTCTTTTCTTTCTTTTACTAATTGTTAGACAGGAGTGGCAATCTGCCACTCTGTGCATTTTGCATTGCTATGAGGTTGGTTTAATCATCTTTGTAATTCTTGTTGTAAGAGCTGGCACCTCTCTTTCTGGTTCTCTATGTCAGCCCTTTCTCCCTCATCCCCAGCCCAGCCGAGAGCTCTCCGTTCTAACATTGCCTCCAGATTGGCCCCTCCCCTCCTATTTCTGCATCCCAGTGTCCTTGCTCACTAGCTTCATCCATTTCTCTATAGCCCTACACTGGCTGCTCTCTCCTGGCTTCTGTGCCTACGGGCATCCCTTGTTCTGTGTCCAGAGGTCCCCATAGCAGAGACTAGAGCAACCAAATCTGAACCTAGAATTTTGCTGCTGGCTGCCATCAGGCTAGGATTAGTGTTGATAGGCAGCAGATGCAATAGAGGAGTCTGGCGGCTCTGACCTTGGTCCAGGAAAAGTGGGAGTGGGCACTTCCTGTGTCCTACCTGCTGAGCTCCACACAACCCTCCCATCTTTTTCTCCTCCGTGTCCCTCTCCGCCTCATTATTCTAGCGCAGGCTTTAATTTTCACAAATGATACAGTTTGGAGTTTCTGCAAGAGAATGCCTGTGATCCTCAGAGCCCTGGGGCCTGTTTGCCATTGTTGGAGAAAAGGGACCCTGGATGCTCTGCAGGCCCCATCAGACTGCGGTAATCGGCAGGGGCTGGTGGGCTGCTGTATAAAGTCGGTCCTTCGCAGTGAGACGTTGCAGAAATCCCGCTGGAGCTTTTTCTGCTCTTGCCCTGTCTACTTTCCTTCATAATGATGAATGGCTGAAAAGAAAACTATCTAATCTCCAAACTGCTGGCTTTTTTCCCCCTTCTCTTTCTTCAAGGAAAGGAGGAAGAACACGGTCACATAAAACAGAGTCCTTCATCGCAGGCTCCTCAGGAGACGTCCATTCCCTTTTCATCCCGGGGCCTGTTTCTGATCTGTGATGGGCTTGCATTGAAAGCTCCAGGCTGGCCTTCTCTAATCGGCAGCGACAGACGCTGCAGTTGCGAGGGCTGCCCATTGAAATTGAATTGATTACCCGGGCCCCTCTGCCATTTTGTTCTGCGCGCGATTGCTTAATAGCTGTCACCTTGGCTTTCAGTCCCAGCCGGCTTGGGGCTGACTGGTTCCCATTACTCAGGATAGCCAGTGCAAGTTCACCACCCTTGACAGGATGTCCCTGATTGATTCCGTATGCCTTGGAGACCTGTGAGAGATTTGCATAGGGGTTGCTTTGGGGGTGGGGGTGGAGTAGGAACCTCTGGGCCACAGAGGCTGCCAGGTTTTGGCTGTGGGGCTCACCATATTTGAATCATTACCTGAATTGAGTCTGGCCTCTGCTGACATAACTGCTAATGAATTTGTAAATTTTGCAAAACTAGAAAACTTAGCCTGTTCTAACCTTGGCTGTCACCACCTGCCCCTTCCCTACACACACACACACACACCCCGCCCCGGCCCCACCTCCATCATTGGGGGCCACAAGCAGTGCTTTTCTGGCCTGAGCTCTTTGAAATGACAATCTCTCCCTCCCTGCCACCCCTGCCCTAGCAGGCAGGAGAGCCAGGCTTGGAGGGAGACATCTTTCAAGTAAAATCCTTTGCACTGGGAACTCCTTCAATTAGACAGCAGGCGGAATGTTAACATGCCCTCCGGCCTTTTAAGTGGGTTTTAATTTTATGTTGTAAGATAAGACACTGCATGGCTACTCCTCTAGCAGGCTCCATTAGAGGAGCCAGTAGAGGCCTCTTGACCCCCCGAGGCCCTGCTGAGGCAAGAAATCGCTTTGGTTTTTTAACAATTTGTCAGTCTGACCCAACTTCTTCTTTGTGATTCTAGGACCTTCCGTTGCAGAGGGTTGTGGGGTAGCTGCCCGAGGCCGAGGCCTTGAGCCCTTGGCTATAGTGGAACCCTGGGATTACTGGCCACAGAATGGAGCAGTAATCGGCTATTTTTTTCCTCCCCAAGCAGGGCACAGCAGAAGCAGGCAGTGTCATGTGGCAGGCTTCTGAGCCGATGATGTATGGCCTGCTGGTGCTACTGAATGGTGCCCTTTGTTCCACGGGGTCCCATGTGCACCCTTTTTATTGAGTTGTTGATTCAGAGGGGCAGGAAAAGTTCCACAAATCCCACTGCAGGCCCTGCTCTTGCCATGCCCAGGTGGGGCAGCCAGGGTAGCTTATGCTTCCCAGAAAGTCAGGAGGACTCTGTGGGCTGCTCAAAGCTGAACACCTCTTTTGAGACGATTCTCTTACTGAGCCGAGTAGGTGCTTAGAGAGAATCTAGGAACGCACACCCAGCCCTCCGAGTTCCAGGGGGGGGGGGGGGGGCGGGGAGCATCCTGGCAGGGTACCATCTTTGGAAAGATACAGGCAGGGACCTGGGAGTGAAGAGCCATCTTCCCTGTCCCTGAGCCAAATCCAGGTTTTGTCTGTGAGGGAGTAATACAAAGCTGCCGACCAGAGGTCCCACAGAGCCACAAGGCAGAGCCAGGGCAAGAGGCCTTAAAAGCATCCCTCTTCTGGCCTCTCTGAGTTTCATGACCATCTTAAGTGGAGACCATGGTGCTGGAGAGAACATTTTAGGGGATGGACGAGCGTGTGGGTGAGAGTCACATAGACACTTGTCCATGCATGGCTGTCACCTCTCTGCGGGTTCCTTTTCTTCACCTGATGTGGCAAAAGCCCAAGTTGGAGTTCCTCTCCCTCAATCCCTCCATCCTGAGGCCAGGGTTTCTCTTCATATTTATGAGGATGAAGTTGGCTGACAGCTTCGCACAGCCAGCTGCCCCAGGAAGTGCCAGACCGAGGCTCAAAGCTACAGTTACTCTTCAGAAACAAGTGCACAAAGAGCATCAGAGGCTCTCTACTTAGGAGACGGTCCCCCCCCCCAACTGCAGGCTTGTGCTGATGTTAACAGAGATGAGAGCCACACTGCCTGCCTGTTCTGCTTTTCAGGGGTCTTTGTGAACCTAGCCCCGTAACCCAGGGAGGAACACGAGATGGAGGAGACTTTGAACGAACTTCACTCTGAGGGCCCATGGTTACAAACAGAGAGGCACCGAGGCCCCACCCACTTGAAAGGAAAGGCAGACACTATTGCCAGGCAACGGCAAGATGTTAACAAAGGACAAACACACACTTCACAGTTGTAAGATGGCTTTATGTTCCAATATGCAAAACAAAATGTCCATGCTATATATCAAAAACACTTGAAGTTTCATACCGCCTGTCAGCTAGTGTGTTTTCTAATAAAGCTTTATCTGCAGTGTGCATTTATAATATATATATATGTTTTATCTTTAACATCAAACGTAATAAAAATTTAAATAGATGTCTTTCCAAATACTTCCTTCAGCATTTGTTTTCAGTAAGTTTATTTGTAAAAAAAGCAAAGCTGAATTTGACATGTGGCCCGCATTTGTGAGATATATATTTATTTATATATTTATTTATTTATATAATATATAAATAGCTATTCAGCATGCAAAGAGTTTAGTGATCTCCAGAGTTCATACCGGCCGCCCTGACGTTCTGGTGACGTGTGATGCTGATGGACCAAGGATACTCCCCTCCCTACTCTGAAGGGATGATATGCTCCTCTGAGCTTGAACACTCAAGTACTTTCTCTCAGCTGTCCATCTTCTGCCAGCCGGCATCCTCGCTCCAGGCATGTATGTAGGTTTTCTGGGAGCAGAGCCAGTCCAGCGGATATGTGACATCAGTCCAGTGAGATCTCCAAGGGACACTGCCGGGTAAGGGGCGTCTGACTGCCCATCCTGGGATGCAGACGGTGTCTCCCAGGCTGAGAGGGAGGCCACATGCTAGCACTGGGAGGGGAGGGACTCTGTACGAATCATGAGGTGATGGCGCATGACTCCTTTTTGAAAGTCATGCTTCAGACCCTGGGGCTTCAAGAATCCAAGTCCAGGCCAACTCCACTCTCAAAACACTCTAAGGCTCAGGTAGTATCAACACAATCTCCAGAAGCTAAGGGAAGGGGGTGCTTCTGTTCCCCAAAGTGGCAGCTCCCCGTGCTGGTGGAAGACCAGGGAGTCTATGGTAAGCATGGATACCCCACCCCTACCCAGGCAAAAGAAAGGCCCTCCCTGTGCCAGAGATCTCACTTGGCCCCTGAGTAAAACCAAAGTACATTTCAGAAAGCTCCAGGTGACTCCTGAGCCCTCTACTTCTATCCCACCCAGGGCATGCCAAGAGATGTCAGCTAATGGTGGACTCGGCTCCTGTAGCCAAAGTCACTTCTTAGATAATTGCATTTTTTTCTTGTTTTGGCCTTAGTTGCATGTCAGAAGACAGATGCTCTCTGACCACATGTGTGTAGAAGTTCAAGCACGCGCACACACCACACACACACACACACACACACACACACATTCTGAAATACCTTTCCATGTTTCTTGGCAGTGCTGGCCACCCACAGAGATTAACACTGGATTGACATGGCCCTGGGGCTGTTAAGGATACAGGTAGTCTCGTCATCCATCGGTCCAGTTCTCCACAGTCCCCATCCCTGAATGATACTGTAAGGATGACTCCCGGGTCAAGGAGAAGCTCTGTGAGTAGAGGAACTCGTTGGCAGTGTTCAGGTGAGGTGAGGGTGGCTTCCTCTCACACATCCCAGGGAGGCCACGCTCTCTAGGGAAGGAAGCAGAGGGCCCCCGCTCTCGGACCTGAGACTGGGATAGCTGATTGTACACACTAAAGTGGGCATTTCCTGGTGGCTGGGCGCTCTGGGCGGCGATGGTGGGCAGCCGAGGCATCACTGTGGTGGCAGTAAAGTGTGCGGGGAAGGGCTGGTAAGGCACAGTCTCCATGGTCTGAACGCTGTAGCTGGTGTATGGCGACACCGACGTCCACATGTTACAGCTCAGTGGGGGTGGGGGCAGGTCGTCCACGGCTGACACCCCTGCGATCTCAGGCCCCGAACTCGAGTACATACAGGCTTCTCTGGGGGTCACCTCACTGCAATAAGAAGGGCTCAGCATCTGCTGGTCGTAGGGAGGGGGAGAACGGAAATAGTGATCGTCCCCCACTGAAGAGGGGGTTTCCAGGTAGGATCGCTTGCAGGGCAAGTCCAGGTGGCGGGCACTGTCTGCCGAAAGAGAGAGAAGTGCTCAGAAAGAGGCCGTTCCCGCCAGCCCAGGGCCTGGTGTCCTCCCCAGCCCCACCCCCACATGCCAGGACATCCTGCCCTTTTCACTCAGCACCCACCCTGGTCCCCCATGTTGCCTGGCACTCCCAGAACCATTTGAATAAGCTGCAGCTTTTATAAGGTGGCAATGACCAAGAAGCGGTCAATTTATGGACCCTTGCCAAAGGCCAAGGGGGACACCACATCCCTGGACACCGAGGGATGTGCTGCATCGGGCAGCACTCGGCTCTGATCCTTTGCCAACCGGACTCTCGGGATGCAGAGCGGCCCTTGTTCACACTGGCATTTCTCAGACTAGTGCAACCTTGGCCCAGGAAAGCAGAAACAACTGCCAGGTCGAACCAGGCCCAGAGACCACATCTGTCAGAACTAGCCAGCAAATTAAGGCCAAGATGTTACTGCCTCAACCCTCAGTGCCTGTGGAGAGCCTCAGGAAGTGGGAGGTGGGCCAAAGAGCTTGTAAGCAAGCTTTTGCTGTTTTGAGAAGAGCAGTTTAACCCTACTATGTTCAAAGAAGACACATCAGCTGCTGTCAGGCCAATCCCCACATAACAAGTGAAAAGGCTTATATGTGCAGGCTACTTTGATGCTCTCTGGAAAGATGCCACCAGCCAACACAAACCACCCCTCTGCATCTTCCCCCAACTGTGTGGGCTCAACTCTCTAGAGTGGCATGTCTTCTCCTGGAACCTAGGATATCGGAGGCTTGAGGGCTAGGGCGGCAGCCCTCTCAACAAATTTAAGAACACTTTCCTCTTGGCTTTTCTTGGCCGCCCTCCTGTGCTTTCTCTAGGGATCCATTCAGGGAGCCATGTATACAGAGATGGACAGCCTAGAGGAGGGAGGGGCTGAGCACCTAACCCTGCTGCAGATTGATTCAAGGCTGCCTGGGGACACCAACTCTCCTTTCTCCAACATCCGCCCCTGAGCTACATTCCTGTAGTTGGCAGGTGACCTAGCACTCTGGGTCAGGGAAGGCCAGACAGGTAGTATATAGGCCTTAAGGCCACCCAGTTTGTACCACAATTACTCACTTTTGTTGCCGGATTATGACAATGACTGTAGAACAAATACAGGTATGGCTAAACTCCAACAAAGCCTTATTTATAGATGCTAAAATATGAATTTTATATAATAACATGAGAAGCCCCCATTTTTAATATCTAGCAGCATCCGGCCTAACTAGGCCCAAGGGCCAGTCTTATGTCTAAGAGTGGGCTGAGAGAACATTCTGGACGATGAGCAAGAGTCTCCAGACTCACTCCCAAGAGGATCTTGAGGACCCACGAAGAACCTTTGGCAAGGTAACATGAGTCAAACCCAAATCTGTCTGTGGAAAACACAGGGCTGGCAGCTGAGCCTTGGACACACTGGTCCCAGGTCAGTGTTGTAGAGAAGCCAAGTGCCCAGGGTGTGGTCACCTGAAATCTGTTTCCAATCACTCATTTTGGCACCCAAGAACCTGTGTGCATCCTTAAGGGACCGGTAGAGAGCACCACCCACGGCACTGTGGGTGCCCCCTGCTCTGGGGCTGAGACTACCAACCATCCAGCTTCCCCCTACCTCCCAACAGGAGCAACACTACTCATGGAGAACCCCAAATCAACCCCTGGGGCTGGCCAGCATACCAGGAACACCAAGGGCTGTTGGGGGGCTGTCGGGGGCCACAGGAATCAGAACCAGCATGCCTGCAGGTCAGACACTCGTGTATCATCCCAGAACCCTACCTCTACGCTTCAGGCAGTGGTAGAAGAGGCTGGAGTCCCTCTGAGTTGGGAAGGTGTTGAGGGGCAGGTCCTGGGGCTCTGCAGCAGCAAACTGCATGTGGGCCCCATTCTCATACTGGTAGTGCTGCAGGGCCTGGTGTGCGCTGTGCAGGGGGCTGACATCTGGCTTAGCCGAGAGTTGGCTGGAAACGAGCCTCTGCCTCATGATGCTTTTGGAGATCACGGGATACTCCTTGCTGGAGGAGCAGGGAGAAAGTGAAGATGCTTTGAGGGTCCCTGGGTCTTCCCTGTCCCACCCCTGGCCAGAGCAGCCCCACCTCTGCAACCGGGCCACACGCAGGTCACTGTCATCGCTGCCCCGGAATCCCTTGGCAAAAGGGTTGTTCTCAATTTTCAGCTGGGTGATCTGTTAGAAAAGGACACACAAAGTCATGGGAGGAGGGAGGACAAGGTGACTAGTAGCCCTCTTTCCCTAGCTCAGGTCTAATGATAACTTAGAACAGCCTGGAAAAGCTACATCCCCCTCTTAAGTCAGCTCAGAGCCAGGACCAACTTGGGTCTTCCTTGATCTGGGTGCTTGCTGGGAGCTTGTCTTTGGCTCAGTTCTACTGTTTCAGACCTTCTAGTGCTTTCTCCAGAACCCTGTGACAGCTTCCTTCCTGTGCATGTCAACCCCTTTACAGATCGTGAAAGACTGTAATCTGACTTGGGGGCTTGGCCTATAATCAGGGGTAAGAAGCAAACAGGCAGGAAAGTGATGTGGGCAGGGGATTTAGCAAACACCTCCTAATTGACAGGACCCAGGTGGCTCTCCTGGATAGGCCAGACCTGTACCTACAGGAAGATGCTAGAAGAAAAGAGTCCCGTCCCAAGGAAGACTCCATGTCTCCAGGTTTCCGTTGCTGGCCATGGGCTCTGCCCTTACCAGTTAAACTGCTGTTCAGTTTAACTCGCTGGCTCTGTTTCCCAGTATGGCAGTTTCTCTGTTTATCTGGACTACTCTGCTTTTCTGTTCCTCGCTTAATGTACCCTGGGGTCATCAGGCAGGTATGGTGGTGTTCCAGTGTGGGTTGAGGTTATACCTTGTGGTTCTGGTAGGAGGTCACAGAGATGAAGGAGGTCTCTGGGAACACGTGGGTGCAAAAGGCTGTGTTTTTGGAGCCAAAAGCATTGTTCTCGTCGGCCTTAACGATGTGCAGCCTTGGCTGGTACTTATGCATGGAGTTGAGGATGATCTGTGAGAGACGGACTCAGTCAGAGCTCCAGGCCCTGCCCAGCTTCATCCTGAAAGCCTAGGGCCCAAGCCTGAGCCCAGAAATGTCTCAAAGCTCCCAAGGAAAGGAAATGGGGTCCCAACTCCCATCTCTCACGTCCCCACCTGGCCTCTTGTTCTAGAGACACCTTACCACAGCTTCTGTGGTATGGGAGTGTTTCCCTGTGACAGTGTGCCCGTCCTACACCTTCTTGGGACTTCCTCTAAGAGATGCTAATATGTAGCCTTCCCTTAAGCCTACAGGTACCCTGCCTTTCCTAGAACCGCTGCTGTAAGTGTTCAGCCACTGCCTCTCATATCTTCCAGTAACTGCAGGGCAGAAGAAAGTGGGGAAGCTATGAGGGACATGTCCTACTGTCGCTTGGGACCTGAGGGGAGACGAGCTGCTTGCTTCCCTTAAAGCTGTTCAAGGCACTTCCTAGCCTGAGGGGAACATCACCACGACATGGGGGAGCCCCTGTGCCACTGCCTGGGCCCACAGGAGACCTTGAGCACCCAAGAGCAGTCGGGCTGGGGAGGCAGGTCAGCCCAGCTGACACGAGTTCAGGGAAGAGCAGACGCTTGGTCATCAGAGCCCAGGCAGAAACACACAGTAGTTGTTGCCCCAGACCTGCTTCATGTGGCTGTGCCCCCACAGTAGTGGCTGCATCACGTGCCATTAAAATGTATTTTTTATCGTTGACATTTGCCAGACGCCCTCTCATTGGAGGCCCAACCAGGAATTTGGGGCATTTTATCAGCGCTGCTCCATCTGTTAACCCTTTGCTTTCTATGTCAGCTGCTGGCCCTCAACTCCTCTTCTCCTAATGCTTCCCTCTGCCCCGGGTGCCCCTTCCAGGCTAGGCTTGCTGCTGCCTCTGCAGAATGAAATATTTAACCCTTAGGTTGCCACGGCGCCAAGAGAATAAGGCCCAGCGTGAAAGCTCTTTCCTGGAAAGCCTTGCTGAGTTCTGAGTCCCAGAAGGTTCCACACTTATCCTGTGCCTGGCCAGAGGTTAGCTGTAGGCTTTAGCCTGCTCTGTCCTGCCTTCCAAAGTTCACCTTGGTGGCTTCTGGTCTCAGCCTTTCTGTCTTGTAGACCAGGCTTTACCCCTTGTGGGGAGGTGTGACCTCCCTTGTGACCCTGGACTGGAGCTCAACGAGGCTGAAGAACACAGTCCTTTCCCAGGAGCCAGGAGGGTCCTGAGACAGCACCTCCGGATTCTGTCATTATGTACAAGTCATCAAGACACACGTATTCACTGAGGGCCACTATTTCCTGAACTCAGCAAGTGGCTCCCCAAGAGGCAGCCTGGGTGTTGCAGGAGGGCTGGGCTCTCTCACCTGCAGTTCCTGCTGCTCTCCCTTCTGCAAGGACCCACCTCTGCCTTGCCCATGCCATGTGGCTTCCTGTTTTGTTTTGGGTTTTTTTTTTTTTTTTTTTTTTTTTTTTGACTCTTCAAACTACAAACTCACCCAGGGCTGGAAATAGGGGCTCAGTTCCCAATACCACTAAAATAAGCAAACTTCCGCAAAGGGCCCTATCTTCTGTTTTTCCGCACCTTGGGCTTCTTGAGTACAGAGTCAGGCTAGGCCTCTGTGCCTCTTCTCTGTAAGATCTTGCTTCGCTCACTAGAGACAAGTTAAGCTGGGCATTTATTTCCAGGCAGAATTTAAAAGTGAACATGTATACACTCTTTCTATGGGCACTCATGTGCTGCAGCTCCCCGCAAATGCTGGCTAGACCCAGGCTTTCTGGTTCTCCTAAGCTGGCATTACAAAGGCAGACCAGCCAGAACCCTAAACCACAGCCCTTGTACCCACACCCCAGGGACAGACTGCAGCAGCCACAGGCTATTCATGAGTACAGGTTCCTTCTTTCCCTCCTCCCAGGGCCACTTCTAGCAGCTACTTGACTCTTATGTTCAGAATGCCACCACTTCAGCCTACAAGACAGTGTTCTGGATGACTTGGGTTGAGACTGCCAAAGACACCTTCCAAAGAACAGAACCTGCCGTATCTGCAGAGGCAGGTAGGAACTGCCACGAGAGTAGTGGTTCTCAACTTGTGGGTTGTGATGCCTTTAGGGATCTCACCACTCTTTCACAGAGGTCTTCTAGGGCCATTGGAAAAATAGCCAATCTTTATGATTCATAACAGTAGCAAAATTATAGTTATGAAGTAGAAACAATAATTTTATGGTGGGGGTCACCACAGCTTGAGGGACTGTGTTAAAGGGTCGCAGCATTAGGAAGCTTGAGAACCACTGCGCTAGAGGGTACAACCAAGGCCATAGAGAAGTCCAGAAGAGTGAAGACGTCTCCACGGTCTCCACCATACCCCAAGTCCTGAGCAAGCTCTTCTCTAGACACGGGAGTCTGCATCTGTTGAAGGACAGCCCTCAACCAGGTGGTCCCAAACACCCTTCAAGCTCCTGACAGTCTGGCACCTGTCTAGAGGGAAACCCACCCATCAAACCAATGCCCGTGTAAACCTGAACCCTGGTCCTACCAGCCTGAGAGAAGATGAACGCAACTAAGTGGCTCACACACCTGGCTTTGGTCACAAGTTCCACGGGCACCATGTTCAACTAATCTGCCAGAGTCTCACGTTTACATCTGTTACAGAGTGATACTGTGCCAAATGGGCTAGCCATGTCAGCCACCCTACTACATGACGAGTCCCATCATCATCATCGTTCCACAGAAATGGGATTCATTATGTCCTGGCCACAATTCAGAAGCCTGCTCTGTTTTAACAGTTGTAATAGCGCCAAGCATCCGTCTCCCCGCAAGCTTGCCAGGGCATGCTTTGCCACCGAGGTCCAGATTTATCCCCGTTAGAATCCAAGAACTGAAAGACAGAGTGCAGGGAGTACTTTGACCCAGCCCCCTGGATCCGGATCGACAATGAGGAACAGAAGGTCTGGAGTGGGAATGTGACTCGCCCAAGGACACACAGCTGGATGAAGACAGGCAGCCCGGCGGAAACCAGATGGCCTTGGAAGAGGCGACCCTGCTCTCAATGAACTTCATGGCTAATACTAAGGTGTCCGCTAGACACTGCAAGGGACATGGACTTCTATGCGTGTCTGGACACTAGCCACACAATGGTAGGCTAACGTTCGTATGGTAAAACCAGATCTGCCCAGCATCAGGCTCTCACTAAGGACACTTCCTCCACCCTGTCGAAATTAGAATAGAACAGAGGTGGCATCTGCAGCAGAGTGGACGTGGTACCTCGCACCTGTAACCCCAGGACTTGGGAGTCTGGGGCAAGAGGGACCCCAGAAAAATCAAGGCCAGCCTAGGCTGCAGAATGAAATACCATCAAAAAGAAAGGGAAGAGAAATGGAAGGACAGGAGAGAGAACTGAATAGAGTCAGGCAAATCTCCAGCCCATTCAAGAAGCCTTGGACCTCACTCCCTGGACAGCAACCTGGGTCTCTCATACATAGCCAGGAACATTTTGTTTGTTTGTTTGTTGCTTTTTGTTTTTGCCTTCTTCCATGGCAACAGCACTGGCAGTCAAGGGTCAGAAGAACAGAAGAATTCATGCCAGGCCTGGCCTAGGTATTTTACATACATCATAATCAATCTTAGCAATGTCTTTACAAAGTCAATATCAAGGCCGCTCACTCTCATTTTAACAGACCATGGGTTGAATGTCGGAAGACATCTGACAGCAATCTGAGGCAGAGGCAGAGGCAGTACTAACTCCTAAGCTGACGCCCCTTTATACAGGCTGTGGGGGGTGACCTGATCGGGGAGTGCTGAGGTCCGCTATTAGTCAGGAAATGGGGGCCACAAAGAGGGGACACAGAGCTATGGGGGAGGGGAGGGCAGCAGCTGCTGGCACAGAAAAGGCTGCCTGTCTAAACACCACCCCTCGTGTGGGTTCACTACTCGCGTGCTGTCTACCAGCACCCACTGGCTTTCCAGGCGTCCGGACACAATGCGAGTCAGGCCATCACCAATACTCAAATGAAAATAAGCATCGAGAAATGGTGGAAGAAGCCTGCAGTAATGGTGGCGGTGGCGGCTGCACAAGAATGTGTAGTGCCTTCAGGAGGACACCTGAACCTGAATGTGTAGTGCTCCAGAGGGCAGAGAGGTGACTCCAGCAAAGAAGAGGGCATCCCTTGCAATCTTCCCAAAGCCAGTTTATAATTTAGAGAAATTACAGTAGAAACACAAGTTTCTTTTTCAGCTCTACATGCTGAGCCTACAGTTCAAATGAAACACACATACACAACTCACCAAGAAAACTGAATTAAGCAGAGCCAAGAGGACAAGCCCTGCCAAACACTAAATGCATCGAGAAGTCTCAGCAGTTAAAGCAACTGGCACGTGAACAGACAAATTCACCTGGGGACCAGAACGCAGAAGGCATCCTACCACAGGAAAAGAGGGCTCTCTACTGATGTTGGAATAACTGGGTAGCTCTCTCAAAAACAGAAAAAAGTCAAGATTGACACCTCCCATCAAATGCCAGAATAGTTCTAAAAGGATCCCCGTTTTATATTTAAAAATAAATCAAGGGGCTAGCAAGATGGCTCAGTGGTTAAAGGCTTCTGCCGACAAGCCTGACCACCTGAGTGATCATGAGAGTCCACATAATGCATAAAACAGACTCCTCAAGGCACTGGGGAAGCTGAAGCAGAAGGGTCATGAGTTTGAGGTTAACCTGGGCCATTCAGAAAAATTCTGAAAAGCACTGTTCCCGCTCAAAGAAGAAATGACTGAGGCCCTTCCAGAACCTATAAAGGAAGAAAGGATAAATTCAATCAAAAACTTCTTCCAAGGAAAACCACTACTACCGTGGGCCAGATCAAGTGACAAACTGGCAAACACATTAGACAAGGCCTAAATCTTCCAAATTTATAAAGGTTCCTAAAAATGATGAACTCAAAAGTCTGAGAGGAAAATGAAGAATCACAACGGTTCACAGAAAAGGAGATTTGTGTGAAAAGATGTGCGTGCTCCCAGGGAAGGAGACGTGAATTAAAACTAAAATTGGTATCTGCAGTTCACTGTCAAACTATCTGGAATCTGACAAGCTGGAGTCGGGGGGTGGCTCCATCAGTGCAACCCTGAGGACCCACGTTTAACCCCCAGTACACATGCTAAAAGCCAGGCACGCCCAATGCTCATGATCTCCAAGCCAAGGCAGAGACAGGAGGATCCCTGAGGTTGGCAGCCAGGCTTAGCCAGACCAATGAGCTCCAGGACCAGTGAGAGCCAGTCTCGGCCAAAAAGGCAGATGGGTTCTAAGGGACAACAACCTAGACCAGCTGACCTCTGACCTCCACATGCATGTGTGCACACAGGTGTAAATATACCACAAAAAAAAAGTTAGAGAACAAAGTCTGCCATCCCACCCTGCTGGTCAGGTCAGGGTGGGCACACACATCTCTATGATGCCCCTCAGAAGAGGGGTGACTTTTTAAAACTCTCAATTCCAACTGTGAACAGGTCATTTACTACAGACACACACACACATTTGGCACAGTGCAAAATGAAACCCACCTAAGCTGAATCAAAAGAATGAAAAGAGTCTGAGGACATCCTGGTCTATATAGCAAAGACCAGGCTAGCCAAAGCTAGAGTGAAGGCAGGAGGATCCCAAGTTCAAGACCAGCCTGGGCTACCATATCTCAGAAAACAAAAACAAAAACAAAAAACCCTGAAACACATGATAACAAAATGCCCAATCCTTTCAGTAAAGACCAGCAAAGCAAATCATAGAACAACAAAAAAGTGGAACTCCACTAGGGAGAGGAAGCTCTCTCTGAGTGAAAGGCTTCCAGGCTACCTTGTTCCCAGGGCAAGGTCTAAAAGGTGTTGCTGTAGCAGCCTATTCGACCTGCGTGCGCCAACGAGAGTGGCTGACCACATCCCAGCAAAGACACTTTAATTCAGTGACTAATTCCTTGTGTGCTGTGCTGTGCTGTATGAGTGTGTGTGTGTGTGTGTGCAGTATCCAGTGTTGACCTCGGTTCTTCTCCACCTTACTCTGAGACAGGGTCCCTCACTGAAAATGAACAAATGAATGAATGAATGAATGACTCTGGAGCTCATTCATCTGGTAATTATCCAGTGAGTTCCAGGGGCCCACCTGTCTCTACACCATAGCACTGGGGCTGACTGATACATGGCACTGTGCAGGGCTTTTGAGATGAATGCTGTGGACCTAGAGCAGGTCCTCAGGCTTACGGGGGTGGGGGAAGGGGAGAGTTGAGCCATCTCCCCAGTCTACTTGGTGGCTTATTTTTAAACCATGTGAGTGTATTTCTGATTCAAAAATTAATTGTAGCGGTATAAATAAATACTCAGTTATAACTTTGTAAGCAGAGGATGGAAAGATGAGTGCCAAAAGCACACAGAGAACCCGCACTTCTGTCCCCAGAGGGACTGCATTTGACCTCAGAACCAAGAATAAGAAATGACTAAGGGTGAAGGGATGGGACAGTCATCCAAGCCTGGGGTGGTGGTAGTGGTGGTTTGAATAGGTTTGGCCCCCATAGATTCATGTGTTTGAATGTTTGGCACTATTAGGAGTTGTGTCCTTATTGGAGTTGGTATGGCCTTGTTGAAGGAAGTGTGTCCCTGTGGAGGTGGGCTTTGAGGTCTTAGATATCCTCAAGGTCTATGTGGCACAGTCTCCTGCTGCCTGAGGATCAAGATCTCGGCTCCTCTAGCACCACATCTGCCTACACTCTGCCGTGCTTCCTGCCATGAAGATAATGAACTGAACCTCTGAAACTATAAGCCAGCCCCAATTAAATGGTGTCCTTTATAAGAATTTCCCTGGTCATGGTGTCGCATCACAGCAATAGAAACCCTAAGACAGGGTGGCAGGATGTTAGGCAGGCACAGTGCTGTATAGGACTGCCCTCTGAGCCAAACTGCCACCATCTTCATGGGCTCAGCTGTGTCTGCTTGCAAAAGATCCTGGCTGGGTTTGTTGACTGTTGAGTCATGGGACCCCCAGCCAGCTGTATGCAATTCCGTCCTAACTGCATGTGGCCTCTGGGGGTGGGGGGTAGGGAGGGAGAGAGAAGATTCCATCTATGAAGCTATGGGGAAGCCATCATCCTGATTGAGTATAGATTTTTCCAGGTGTTCTGGGAGTGCAGCACCCACATTCCTGTCAGTAATCCACATCTGCTAAGTAAACCAATAATCTCACTTTCTCCTGGGAGGGTGAGAAGAGGGGAAGACATCATTGATGCTTCCATCCTTCGCCCCCAGTGTATCCTGTCTCCTTAAGAAACCCAGATGAGGGCTAACTCAGTCCCTCTAGTCAGATTTACCCTGTGAGATGGCCCTTTCTCCTCAGCCAGCTGAAAGGCCTGGCACACAGATGACACTAACCATCTTCCTGACACATATGGATACACAACCTACACGTCTGCTTCCTGCCTCCAGATGAGCAGAAAAGGCAGACCCGAGTGCCAGCCATTGAGGACCTAGTTCAGCCCTATTTGACTTCTTGAAGCCCAAGTATTGCTAGACTCTTCGGAGACTAGAAAAGAGGGGGAGAGGCCTCTTTCTGCCATGTGGTCACCTAACGCGAGCTGCTGGAGGGTCAGGGGTAGGAAGGGAGACGGACAGTTCTGATGTCATCAGATTGACTGGAGCGGGGCTGAAGGTATGCCATGCTGATGCAGTGGCTGTCCTGCTTCCCTCCCATGATCCTTTCTGTTCCTGCTGCCTGTTCTTCCTCTAACAAAAATCCATACCCTGCACCTGCACCTGCCCTGCCCTCCTAAGCCGCCGCCTCCACTGTTCTTATGAGAAATTTCCTTGTGGGATATTACTGCAGATCCCTACAACTTGAGACTGGAGAGTCAGCAGCAATTAACATGGCACTCGCTGCTCTTCCAGAAGATTTGGGTTCCGTTCCCAGCACCCACATGACAGCTTACAATAATTTGTAATTTCAGTTCTGGGAGATCTAACACCTTTTAAAAAAAGATTTATTTATTTATTTATTAAACATAAGTACACTATAGCTGTCTTCAGACACCCCAGAAGAGGGCATCAGATCTCATTATGGATGAGATGATGTGAGATGGTGTGAGCCACCAGTGGTTGCTGGGATATGAACTCAGGACCTTCGTAGGAAGAGCAGTCAGTGCTCTTAACTGCTGAGCCATCTCTTCAGCCCCCCCCCCACACCTTTTTTTAAGCTCCTCTGGTACCAGGCATGTACCCTCAACACCCACATACATTTTTTTAAGTTTTTTTTTAAACCCCACAGGTCCTCCAACCCTAAATTTGGAAGCATGTAGCCACATGGTCTGAGAGAGAGTCCTGTTTTCAATTCCATCTGCTACGTAAGACCACTGCCAAACCCAAACCCTCACACCTGGTCCTAGTCCCCTTTCTTGGTCCTCAGAGAATTAAGAATTGGGGGCATGGGTAAAATGATTGCCCATCACATACAATGCCCTTCATCCCATTTGAAGAGGAAGAAGAAGAGGGGGAAGAAAGGGGAAGGAGGGGAAGGGAAAAGGGGGAAAGGAGGAAGAGGAGGAGAAAGAAGAGGAAGAGGAGGAGGAAGATGGAAAGGTGAGGAAAGAGGAGGGAAGATGGGGGGAAGGAAAGAAAAGAGGAGGGGGGAGAAGATACCAAAATGAGCATCATGGAGGGAGGAAGCCCCGAAGATGAAGGATCTAAATAAAACAGATAACCCAAAATGGCTGCTGAACGCTTCCTACACTCGCAACTCTCTTCTTGCTTTTATGCAATGGCAGACATGTGCCCAACCAGTTGGCCACTTCTGAAGTGAGGGGATGGGGTAGGTTGGCCCAGAGGCTTTCTAAGCTAGAGTTCCTAAACCCACATCAAGGTCCCCAGGGTAATTCACAACACTGGCACTAGCTGTGACCACTTCTAAGACAGGGCAGTCCCATCTTGTTGTCCTTTCCCAAGAAGAGGTGCCAGCCACGTTGGTGACAGTGGAAAAGACTAAGTAGACCTGCTAGAGGTCTGAGAATCTCAGGGATAAGTCTCCCAGGTCCATTGGGCTGGGGAAAGTTCCTTCGGGACTGGAAGCTTTTAAGTTTGAGTGTGTGAGTTTTGCAGAACAAAGGGCATGTTTGAGGCAAATTCATAGTACAAGATGGCTTTCCCAGGCTCCCAGACTGAGAAGCCAAGAACGATGACTTCTCCTTTCCTGGAAGCTCACAACTCCCTCCCTCGGGCACAAGTCAAGGTTAGAAATCTATAGTCATAAGAGATGCCCTGCCCTAAGGCAGCCAGAAAGTGAGCCTGCGTAGCACACCCCGTGTCTTCACGGCCACAGCCTGCTCCCTCTACAGCAATACTACCAATACCAAAGAAAGATGGCCCGAGCCCTGGATCCAAGCACCTACCCTCTCTACTCTTGGCTCCTCATTCTCATCTCCTTGGGACTAACAGTGTAAGGGGTGTGGTAGCCAATGAAGTGCCAAGTGCTGGGCACAAGACAGACATAAGGTAGACAGATGTACTTCATCTATCCCTAGGGGGGTGAAAGCTTAAGTACACAGGTAAAATTTCTATTGCCAAAGAAATAAACCTCAGTGGGCAGGACCAGTGGATCCAGGAGCCCCCACAGCCTTACAACCCTGCAAAGTAGCCCTACTGACCCTAACTTTAAAAAGTATGCAGGGTTACAGAGCTTGAAGAACTACCAGGAAGACAGGTGGAGAAAACACAGTACTCTCTCCTACTTATAAAGAAGGCCCACCTCGGGCACCCTCTCCTCTCACCTTCTGCAGGGACAAGAGAGGCAGAAATGTCTTGGCAAGCATCCTTGCATCTGGAAGCCATGGTAACAATCAAGTGCACCCAAAATCCCATCCAAACTCTTAATCTCAAGGTACTTTCACCTGCCAAGCTCTGGACTCACCCCACCCTGCCAGGGCAGCACAATACTGCAGGTGCAGTTAGAGGCTGCCTGTCTCTCCATCCCCCCCGCTGGCCTCAGAAGCCTCATGAGCCTGATACCACAATCCAGCCAGGCAAAGTCCAGCAGGAGTCAAGTGTGGGCAGAGACCTGGCTAAGATTTGCTCTAGGAGCTGGGGCTTGTCTGCCCCTCTCTCTCACGGGGATCTTCATGCCCTGCGTGAGAAACTTGTGAAACAGAGAAGGGTTAGTCATATTGGCATTCTAGGTACAAATTCCCATCACCAATAGCCAAGAAGGAAACCGAACAGATGCAGAAGCTGAAACCAAGAGCTTGATTGATCAGGATGGAGTGCTTCTGGCATTTTTGCATAGGGAACTTCTCAGAAAAGTTCTGACTAGTCCACAGCCTCCTGCCCGGGGGGCTCATCTATGCCATCAAGCCACACCTACACACTCGTCCCTGTCTTCACCCTCAGTGTTGGGTGTGCAGCATATTGAGCACCTGGCAGCCCTGCTGGGCTCCCCAGCACCCCTGCCCTAAACTACCAAAGACTCACAGGAGTCCTTGGAGGCAGGGTGGAAGCCCTGGAAGAAAATACCAGCTGCTAGGCTTCTGTTTACAACACATTTGAGCTCAAGATTTCCACATGAAAAGCTCCTTTTTGTGGGCCTGCTAGAACCAGATGGGGAAAGAATGATCCTGGGAAGCTGGAGTTAGGATGCTCACAGTGTCTACCACTGCCACCTCCTACCACTGTCCTGAGCTGTGAACAAGACCCCAGGAAGCCAGGCAGAGGCTGAGTTAGGAGGCAGAGAGAATGCTCCCTTCCAGAGGTCAGAAGGGCAGACCATGCAAAAAGGGACTTCAGAATTCACATCAGTAGAGCCTACCAGGCTTTGGAGAACCAGACATGAGAGATTTAATCTGCCATCCCCATGATCCTGTTTATCACCAGTGTGGTTCTAACCATCCCCATCCCCATTTTCATCTCCATTGACATCACCATCAAAGTTATCATCAGCATCATTTTCAGTCAATGCTCTCCAATCCCCCTCATCCCCATCAGCATCTCCATTGCCACATCTGCCCTCACTTAGCTCCTCTCTGTAAGGTACTTCCTGTATAGTCTCTCATCTAGGCTTCACAGCCACAAAGTTTACTAGTCAACTCCATTCTCTATACAAGGAAAGGGGGACTGAAGATGCTTGCCCAGGCTCATTAGCTAGTGGGAGAGGGGTGCATACAGCTGATCTGCAGGATCAGCTCCCACCACTAACACCCCCGTTCTTACATGGCCAAAGGGGTCCAGGTGGTTGTTTGTCAGCTTCAGCTTCTGGAAAGAGACCAACTGCCGCATCCAGTGAGCCCCGGTGGCAGGAGAATCCGGGTGCACATAAAGTCTTCCTGGCATGGCCGGCTCAGCCTTCCCTGCGACCATCCTGCCAACGAAGTAGACAGCAGGAACAGGTGAGTACACCGGGGTCCGGGGTCCGTCCCCTCTGAGAGCAAACCAAGCCCCACTGGAATAATAGCTGGTTTTCTATCCAGTATTAATGCAGAGAGGAGGGAAGGAGAGAGGAAGGGAGGGGAGGGGGGGGAGGGGAGGGGGGGGAGGGGAGGGGAGGGGAGGGGAGAGGAGGAGTCGCACTTCTCAGCTTCTTCCCTGGAAGGCAAGAGGGAGATGCAGGAAAGCAAGAGCGTCAACTTCCCAGACTGAGGCTGTTTGTGAAGATGCTCCAGGGAGAGTCGGGCACTTCTGCAGGTTTTACTTACGAGTTGTATTTATTTACTGTTGGTGCTTTAACCCCTGAGCTACCGCCACCCCATGCGTGTGTGCGTGTGTGTGTGTGTGTGTGTGTGTGTGTGTATGTATATATGTGTGTATATATACATACATATATGTGTGTGTATATATATGTGTGTGTGTATATATATATATACATATACATATACATATACATATATATATATATATATGCTCTAAATGTGTCAGCTGGAACTTCTCAAAGGACCTAAACAACTTTTCCAACCCAGAGCTTGTTCTGGCTTCTAATTTAGCTTCTGCTTCTATGACCTCCACCACGGAGCCCAGGGTCCCAGCCCCATGTGTGAGGGACAAGTACAGTTCTAAGGTGTGATACCCACTTGTCCCTCCAACCTGCCCATCTCTTCCCCAGACCCTTTAGCAAACCCCTCAGTCTGAGAGGGTCAGACTCTGAAGCCAGGCAGAGAAACAAAAGAGCCTCAAACCAAGTAAGATCACCAAACTATTAATTTCTCAAGAAAAAAAAAAAAAAGGTTGCCACTTTGCACCCCAGTGAGGCATTGCCAGTGTTACTACTAGATGTTAGTGTTCCTGCCACCAGACAGCACCAGGCTGCCCGTGACTGAGTGAGTATGGCCCCTCGAGGTCCAGCAAGCCTGCGTGTCTGCTATAGACAGTGCTGATGCTAAAAGCATCTGGGTCCGGTCTCAGCCCCTGCCCAGGTGCAGGCAGGGGACCAGCGAAGCAGAAGCAGAGTGGCTGGGGACAGGAGTACCAATAGCAGCTGAGGAGGAACAGGCCCGGCTCTCACCATTTGTTGTCACAGAACTTGTAGCGATGGTCATCTGCGGGGACGATGTCGATGAGAAGTATGTACTTGGTCTTGGGGTTCATGCCTGTGACTTTTACCTTGTAGCTGGGGAACATCCTCCTGAAGGAGTCAAGAGTTGAAGTGGTACACCAGGAGAAGTGTCAAGAGTACAGCAAGGGCAGACAGCGGAGCCCTTTGACCCATAGGTCCTGACCCATTTCTCTCTTGTCCTCGCTATACCACAGGACAGAGCTATACCGGACTCCACCAGCTCTCAATCGACATCCAGAAAGACAATTTATGCCTTTTCCCAAATTTCCAGCCCTAGAAATCCCCCCAAGATTAGGAGACAGGGTGGTGAGGGAGGAAACCAGTAGCCATCTGCTCTCTTTAAATCGCCCCCAGTCCTTGGTCAGTTTACAATGTGCAGCTAAAATTCTGAGATGCCACCATAGGGTGCTAGGGCAGCTGACCTGGAAGTCCCAGTCAGCTACTCCCATAATCAGTAAGATGCCTCTCTCATGGAAAAGAGAGCTTCCTTGACTAGGAATCAAGGAAGTCAGTGGAGAAGCCTCGTGGATGAGAAATCAGCCTGCCATCCGTAGTTCATAGCCAGGTCCACCAGGGACCACCTAAGGCCTCAGGCCTGGGTCTCCTGCCTGGGTCTCCTGTGCCTTGGTGTCTCCACCTCTCAAGCGAGGATAAATTAACCCCACTGCCTCCAGCTCCTCCTCTGTCCCACCTTCCACAGGCCAGTGGTGTGGCCTATTTCTAGGAAAGCAGACCCAACAAAAATAGTCTTCTGGTTCCCGTAGCTTGTGATGAAGCTGTCTAGAACATTCTAGAGAAGAACTTCCCACGGCCCTCAGCACATACACGCAAGCCTGCAGTGCATAAGTCCCTTGGCTCCTGCTTAACCAGAGGCAGGCAGAGAGAATAGCCACACACACCCCACACCCCACTCCCACGCAGGTGCCTCTGGTCTCTCCCCAGCTGACTTCCAACACATAATGGCTGGAGATGGAAGCTCAGATGTAGACCATTTGCCTAGCCTGTGCTGGGTTAGATCACCAATTATACAAGTCACTCAGTTTAAACTGTTTAAACTCAGTAAGACCATACTGACTTATAATTCTAGTGCTCAGGGAGGCTGAAGCAGGATTGTTGGTTTGAGGCCAATCTAGACTACATATCAAAACCTTGTCTAAAAAAAAAAAATGCAAAAACAAAACCAAAAATGGCAGAGTGATGGTGGTGCACACCTTTAACTTGGGAGGCAGAAGCAGGCTGACCTCTGAGTTCGAGGCCAGACTAGTCTACAGAGTGAATTCTGGGGCAGCCAGGACTACACAACGAAACCCTGTCTCTTAAAACAAAACAAAACAAAAACAAAACCAAAAACACACTCCAGAAGAGAAGCAGGGTCCAAAGCTGTCTGAAGCTATAAAGAGGGGGGAGCCTCAATCTGCCCTCCACTGTTAGTACTGCAAATCAAGTCAACACTGAGCCAAAGTAGGACAGAGAACCTCACAAGAAGCTGCTCTGAACATATTAAACACTTTGGACGCCTCCTCCCCCGTTTTGTTATCAATATTAGCTTACCTGGGTAGGGCAGGACTTCCTGAAAGAATAAAGGTCTCCACAAGCTGGCAGACCCCACAGCAAGTTGGGACCCTGAGCAGAAGGGTTCCGGAAAGCTTGGTTCCCTCCAGGACCTGCCTAGCCCGACCAAACCCCTCTCCCACTACAGGAGAGCCTGGTACACACAGTGTAGAAAGAAAGGGCCGCTATGCTGGCCCAAGCACCAGGCGCATGTGCATGAGCATGTGGGGGGAGTGCGCATGTGTGCCTGTATGCGTGCCTGGAGGGCGGGGGGGGGGGGGGGAGGGGGGGGTCCGGCACAGTTTTAGCTGCAAGTCTAGGGACTTATAAACCGTGTGGAAGAATTTGTCTCAGATGTCAATTGAAAGCGTTTTTCAAATATCCACCCCACCCCCTCTCCAAGGATGAGGAGGAAAGCCAGAGGACTCAGGAAGCCAACCCAGCCTCCTCCTTCCACCAAGCCCTCTGCTCAGCATAGGGGCACAGCTGGCGTGGGCGCCACCCTGTTTCCTGGCCCTGCCTCACTCCTAGTGGGCCTAAAAACTAAAGGAGGAGGGCAGCAGCTGCTTGGCCTCACCCTCCCTGGGGGAAGGCCAAGAACCCTGTCCCCCTTCAGGCCATTTCACAACCGCTAGAGAAACAGCAACAAAATGGGGGCAGCCCTGCTGAATTTGGGCTAGCTAGGCCCAGGTAGTAGCTACAGGTGGCAACAGCAGAGGTCTGGCCCTAGCCTCCTTCCAGGGCCAGTGCTCACATAAAAGGACCAGGAAGAAATGCCTAACTTCCACTACAACCTTGTGTAGAGCCTGGGCAGAAAAATGGACTGAAGGGCCCTGACCATCCAATTCTCCTCTGTGTCGCACTGGGCCTCAACAGCTCAGAGAGCCAGGCAGACACTGAGTGCTCCTCAGAACCCCCCCCCCCCCCAGATGCTCAGGGCCTGGGTCTATCCCCTTCCAGAGGGTGACCATGGAGAAGCCACTTTAGGGAGGTCTTGAGGCCCTGGTGTAGGGAAAGAAGAATATCCCCTGTCCTCTGCCTCTTCTGACCACTGATGCCCCTCTTCTGAGGGCAGCCAGGATATCTGGGGTGGGTCCCTCAGCCAACCAAGCCTCTTAGGGCTTGCTTGCTTCAAGCACCTGAAGTTCTGGGGGAGGGGGGAGGGGGAGGGCCTAAATGCTGCCACTCATCCTATCCCCGGCACCCAGTAGTCTGTCCAAGGTGAAAATACTGCTGCATGAGAAGAGGAAGGTATACATACCATCCCCAAATGCAAAAGGCTAATGATGGAACCCAAAGGTCCAGCTCACCCGCCTGGTCATCAGGAGAGCAGGCCTCCAAGCAGAGGCCAGACTGAGTTTGGGAGCTATGACTTCCTCTACTGGCAAAGTAAAGATCCTCCCTAATCAAACACAGGGGCCGATCCGATCGAGTGAGCTATAAGTTATTTCTGACTTACAACATTAAAAAACATGAAACGTACCTGAAAACCAACACCCTATAGTGGGTGGGGGCCTGAGGAGGGCGGAGCAGGAGGGGAGGTCGTCACTAGCTCTAGCTCTCACAGCACCCCACTCGGCCGGCTCCCTTGGCTCCCTTCCACGCCCTTCTGCACTTGCCCCGGCGTCTTCTCTGTCCCCACTGCCCCGGGTCCCCACACCCGCTCAGTCCCCAGACAACTGCGGCGGCCAGCACGCTCGGAAGCGGCTCCGCCAGGGGAATAAACACGCCGGCCGCCTGGCCGCCCGCCGGGAGCAGATGAAAGCCGGGACCTCCCCTCTGGTCAGCAGCCGGCTCTGAGAGGGTACAGGCTCCGAGCCTTTATCTGCTTCATACTCGGAAATGGCTTTAGAATGAGCTGCTAGGATAAGCTTCCTCCATGGTGCAGGCCCGAGGCTTGCGGGGCGTTGAGAATTTGGCCACAGATCTGTAACCGTGAACTCCGTGCCGGGAGGGGACGCATTGAGGATGACTGGACTCTTAGATCTCAAGGTTGTCAATCCAAGGAGCCTAATTAGTGCACAACCCCTATCCCGAGGACGAGGACGGAGTGGAAATCAAGATCTTAGAACCCACCAGCCTCTCCCTACCTAGCTGGATCCCATAGCAGCCCCAGCTTCCCTGATGGAGGCCTGAAGCAGTTCCGTGTGCCTTCGCTTAAACACAGGCGTTAGAACCACCGCGGCAGGCGGGAAGTGTGGAAAGTGGTTTTCAGGGTGGCAGCCGTGGTGACTGACCTGCAGGGCATGCATGAGGAATGCTAAGGAGGTTCTCCCTCATCTGGATGGTGGCTACGCCCTGGGCTCCTGTTTTCTATAGGGCTGTAAACTTCAGTTGCCCAGTATTCTCTTACAGAAATATTTCACTTCAAAGAAGAAATCTATATTTAAATGACGTAAGCTTTTACTTACACACACACACACACACACACACACACACAGAGAGAGAGAGAGAGAGAGAGAGAGACAGAGAGAGAGAGAGAGAGATCCTACCTTATAACCTTCAAGGGAAACAAAGTGCAAAATGAGTTTCAGGGGAAAGGGGGGATCACTCGAGAACCCACCAATCATTCTGTTCTTAAAATCTTAAAATTCTGGGGTCTTGCTGGGAAGGGGTGGGCAGCAACCAAAGCTGGGGCACTGCCTCAATTCAGCTTTTGGAGCCAAATGATTTCTGAAAACACAACTAAGAGACTCACTCAGTCAACTTGAGAGAGAGAGAGAGAGAGAGATTGAGCCTTTTTAATATATCCAAAGCATTTTTAAAGACGTGTTCTCCCAGAGGGGAGGGTAGCTGAAATGGATGCTGTTTGGGTCCGAGTTTTTGCCTTTTTTTTAAGGCACTTCCTTCTGATAGACTTTTGCTTTCAGAAAATACTTTAAGAAGAGATCAAAGCGCTCTCTCTCCGACCCACTTTCCCAGTGTCTTCAACCCTTACTTCTCTTATCATCCACGCCACTGGGCTCTGACGCTCTGTATACAGAGCAAAGGCAATTGGCTTTGAAGCCCGGGATTAAGCCGGGCCAAATCCTTGCCTCAGAATAACAAACAATACAGGTTCAACAGGAGTTCTCATCGGTAGTTCATTTTTCAAACGCAAATTCACTGTCACTAACACAAGCAACATTGAACTCCACAGGCTGTGAAGGCTGATAGTGGAGATTTATCTGGTGGCAAAACCGCGACCCAAGCGTAGGGCAGTCGGATGGGTAGGAAATGTTCATTTTAGGAAGGTTTATATTTAAATTTTTGTGAAGCTCACTTTTATCTGTGTTTGGGAGAAAAATGCAGTTTCTCACATGTATCAAGCTTAGAAAAGACAGAAATCTGTTCTCTGCCAACAAGAGCACTCTGGGTACAAGGGTCTGAGAGGAATTGAAACTGCCCAGGGAGGATTTGGCTCTCCTGTGACAGACACCTGGCATCACAGGTTCTTGAGCATTTTAGTCAAAGCCACCATCCAATGAGGCTGATTCTCTTTTTCCTTTGGCCTTCCTATTTTTTCAAGAACCCAATGAGCAGGAGACTTGGGAAACCACGACCTCAAACAGACTTGAGAACATTCTGGTTCCCTTCATTCCCTTCCCTTCACTCCCTGACTAGACAGCAGTTACCATGCCCTAAGCTCACACTGCACAGGACCTCCGTTTAAAGGGATTAAAACAAAAAACAAACAAAAACCAAAACAAAACAAAACAAAAAAAAAAAAAACACTGAAAAATTTCAAAGTTAGGGTCTTGTTCTGGAGGGTGGGAGGATATATGAGTTGCTTGGCTTGCACAATCCTGGCAATTCCCTTCTCTAGGGGGTTGGTTTGTTCTTTCTGGTTTTTGTTTTTGTTTTCCAATTTTTACATCTATGATGCAGAGGTCAGGAAAAAGTACCAGGCCATCTGCTGAGAACTGTACACATCCCAGGAAGGGTACTAGGTAGACTTGCAGAGTTAGGGAAGCACCGACTAAGTGGAGTGCCAAAGAGTCCTGAGCTCACACTACCTGGGCACAGTGAGCTGGCAATGAAGGTGGTCTCTGACGACAGTGGGGGTCGAGGAGTGTAGCTCAGCGCCTTAGCAGCCTGTTTACCATGTTCAGGATGGGGGTGGTGGATCCTAGCACCCTAGGATCCTAGTGGCTGAAGCTAGTGCGTTTTCCCAATTATACTTCGCATATGCTTTCACTGGAGAAATGAAAGGATGTGAGAACTGACCAGCATCCTCACAGTCATTTTTAAACTCTCAGCACCATCCCCAAGCTCCACCCCTGGCTGGGAGGAGGGAAGGAGGAGGACCCAGGCAGGTATAGAAAGCCTGCTGAACACCACAAACTCACATACCCAGCGGTATATGTTTCCAAGATGCTAAAAACTACAAATGTCAATTCTGGAGTGTTCCTTATTTTTTTTTTACTCCCCTCCATATCAGCAGGCACAAAGGAACAACCCCCCTTCCTCCACTCCTGTAATGCACCTGACATTTTTACCAGCACCATTCACAGGAACCCCTGGTTTGAGTCCCATAGTTAAGGAGGACAGCAGGTACACATACGGTTACCTGCTTCAAACAGCTGGTACCACAGAGCCGCAGGACAGTAGTTACTCAGTGAAGTGCACCCAGCTGGAAAAGGATATGACTAGCCCACAAGGTCACTCTGCCAGGAATACTAAAGTGTCCTTTTTTCCATCCCCCAAATGCAGCAAACTTGGGCCCTAAAAACAGCCTTCCCCCTCCCCTGATAGAAGCCCTAGGTGACCACGACATTTTTTTTTTTTTTTTTTGACGAAGACAAGAGGGTGGCCAAGTGTTCACGTTTCCATGTTCAACAGCGAACCAAGTTCACAATGCCTGCCAGGGACCCCCTGCACCTGTGCACCGTGCACACAACACAAAACAAGCCCTGGTTTCTTTTGAAACGAAATTTTGTCAAGTGCTTTATGGGCAGCTGAGTGATGTGGGACCTTTTCTCTTGTGGGTGAAATGGAAGCAGGTAGAGACCGCTATGGCTCTTATCTGAGGGTTGCACAGATGGAAACAGTTGAGTTGGTAAGAGAACACTCTTCCTACATTCTAGTCTGACTTCATAACTCTGTTCCTTGATGGTTTACCATCTTCTTTCTCCAAACAACAATTCTGAGGGAATGGACGTTTCTCATCTAACTTGTCCCTAGAGACCAAAACCAAGTGTATGGATGCAGAAAGGGCTGAGGACCAACAAGTTTCCTAAACCTTAACTCTCCTGTGTCTGTAGCCTTCTCCTTCACCTGACAACTGCTCTATTGGGCCACTACTGTCCCATGTCAGAAACTGCAGCACAGCCAATGTCTGCTTTACACACACTCACAGGCATGTGACTACTGGAGCATAGCATACACATACACACACACACACACACACACACACACACACACACACTGCTCTGTCTTTCTCTTCTCACCCTCTCCTCCCTCTTCTCTCCCACAGACACTAGTGCATTTTAAAGATGTTTCCACTTTATAAATCACCCTTCCCTGGCAGCCGCTGAGAGCTAGGGAGGTTCCCCAGCAACACACAGAACCGCCGGCGCCTTCCCCTAGGCTGAGGAGGGTGTTGCCCTGGGATAAGTATATTGGGGTTCACGCAGCTACCAAAAAGTTAGGGCAATTGAGACACACAACCTCATCATCCCTTCTATCAGCGGAAAGCAGATCAGGCCAGAGAAATTCACCGGAGGGCAAGCATCCCAGCAGGTGGCCCCTGGGCTGTGGCTGCCCTTATTTGCATCAGCTTTTGCCATCAGCATAATATAGCCTTTCTTTTTGAGCCTTCACAACCTCCTCCCCACTCCCGGGTCCTCAGAAGGTGTAAAAACACTTGAGGGCCCTGACCGCTGCTGTAGGGTGTGGTGCGGGGATTCCAGTGGCAGATAAATTTCCCAGTGATCCCCAGACCAGCAACCCGGAGGACCCCAGCCCCTTCAGATCCTCCTGGCTCCCACCTCCGCCCTCCACCTCCGCCCTGCCTGTGTCACTCTCCCCGGGTGACCTGCCCACCTGCCGCCCTCCCCACGGCACGCTCCCCGGCTGACCTGCCGGCCTTGGTGATGATCATCTCCGTGCCTGCCTCGTGGAACTTCTTCCACAGCTCCTTCTCATGCAGCCCCACCTTGATGTTCTCGATGGTCTGGGGATGGGAGGGAGGGAAACTGGTCTGTCTAGCTGGCCCACGGCTGGGCTCCACGCGGAGCCTGCATAGACCAACCAAGCGTGCAGATCTTGCCTGCCCCAGAGCCCACTCCTCAAGATTTCGTTTCACAAAATTATTTTGAACCGTTGGCGAATTGGAAGTCAGATTCAAACTCCCTCCTTTGGGGCTTCACCTACGGATAGGCCTACAGAGGAGTAGAGGCGACACTGCTGGCCCGAGGGACACCGAAAAAGGCTCGGAAGGTGTAGGTTGTGGTCGTGTGCAGGGTAGCGGCTCCAAAGCCGCCTCGGTGCCGCTTCTATGGCCTTCCTGTCTGTCTCCCTCCCTGGCTTTCGCCCTCTCGGGGTCCTCAGAGCTGGACATTGGTTTGGGTTCGTCCCCTGAAGCAAAGATCTCCCTACCTGGGCTGCGGCAGAGTCAGCCCCGAGGGTTGGAGGTGAGAAGGGCTCTCCCTCGAAAGCAAGACCCATGCCCCGTAGAGAATTTAAGAGCCAATAGACTCTGACCCCAGGAGTCCAGTCTGCGATCCAGGACGGGTCCAGCACAAGCAGACAGCCCAATGGCCTTACCTGCTCCGCGGCGGCAGCGGCGGCGGCGGCGACGTCGGCGCCCTGGCCCGGTGGGCTGCTGAGCGCTGCTCCACTAAGGCCCGGCGTGGCCAGCGCGGGTTCGGGGGCGTTGGTGGTGCTAGTGTTGCTGGCCTCCCCGAGAGCTGGGCCCGGGGCCCTGAAGGCCTCCTCGCTCTCGGACAGGCCCTTATCCTGCAGCATCTCCTGCGGGCACAGCACACGCCGAGTTACTCGGCCAGATCCACACTGGCTAGAGGCCCTGTGGCCCTGTGAAGAGTCCCCCAGGCTTTGAGTGGGCACCCCTGCACACGTGGACCCCGCCCCCTTCTGAGCTGGGGGAGGGAGCATGCTGGAGGGCAGGACACTAGCCTCCTCCCTTCAGGTTCTGGACCGGGGAGGGTCTACGTGCAGTTTAAGGTCTGACTGCCCCCAAGGCTTGGGGCTGT
The DNA here is from genome assembly GCF_000001635.26 of Mus musculus. NCBI lineage: Eukaryota > Metazoa > Chordata > Mammalia > Rodentia > Muridae > Mus > Mus musculus. The sequence goes on along the minus strand of NC_000077.6, from coordinate 85,889,817 downwards.
ATGAGGAGTAGGTCTTGAAGAAAGACCGCCTTCTAGGCATGGTCTCAGCTCGTTCGGGGTCCCTCCCTCTTTCAACTACAGTCTAAGGCCTGGGTCTTCTTGTCCATTCAGAAATAGCTAGGGTCTCACTTTTGGCCCAGGGTATCCAGGACACTCCTGGGACTTACAGGAGAGGAGACCTAGGCCTGAAATTAGGAACCGGGTTCCTGCAGCCCCATATCCGAGGGCCCCAACCCCAAACTGTGGTGCTTCAGGCCTGCTTATTCCAGGTTCTCGGAATAAGGCTTCTAACCTCACACCACATTCTCCTCAGCCAAGAAGCGCCCTCTCTCTTGGGGTCCCTCTGATCCAGACCCTGAACTCTGCCAGGGGGCTCCCCAACCTGTCCTCACATTCGCACAAGCTGGCTCACACATTCCCTCTTTAATTCCAAAAAAGAAATCTTCCTTGGGCCAAAGGATTCAAAACCTTGTTAGCTAACCACTAGTCCAGTAAGGCAGGTCCATTTCACAGAGTCTGGCCTTGCCTCAGGGCACAGCTAAAATTTCCCCTAGGTATCCCTGCCTCTTCACCTGCCTGCCCATGTGCACAGTATGATCTTGGGAGCACCAAAGGTGAACTCTAGCTTACAAGAACCAGCCAGTCCTGTATCCCTCGGGGTCCAGCCATGTACTGTTCTGCGTTTCCCTTCCCTTCCCGCCACCCTCTACTCTTCCTCCAGGATCTGGCCAAGTTTTAGTAGGTTTTGTGTATCTTGGCTAACTAAATCTCTCCCCTTTCTCCTCCCACAAGCTTTCTGTTCTACCCCAGATCTCTTTGGCTATCCCCAGACTCAGGCCTCTTGCCTACCCAGCTCACCAGCCTCTGCGCCCAGGTTTAGACTCCCAGGGCCTCCAAAGTAAACAAGCCAAGTGCAACTGAGGAGATAAAAGGGGGCCGGGGCCAGCCAGGGCTGGGAAAAGCCCATAAAGATAAGGCTGACAGCCCAGCCGGTCTCGGCCACAGCCCGCCTTGAACAAGCCAGACTCGATGGACATGGCCTGCCCCTGCACCCGCCTTGAGCCACGTGCTGGTTCCCCAGCGAGCTTCGAAAATCCAGGATTCTCACAAACGGGGACGCTGCAAGGTCCCGGCAAATGCACCGGCTTCCACCCTGTTTGGGCGCCAACCAACGCCCGCCCCAGGTGCGGAGGCTTGTGGGACCAGGAGCAGGGTCTGCCTGCTGCTCTACGGAGGTCTCCCATCACCCAGAGCCTAGCAGCGGCCTTGCAACTCTTCACCCTGCCTGCGCTGAGCGGGCTGCCCTCCTGCGCCCGCTGGCAGAGTTACTCTGCGCTTTCCTTTCCGACCATCCCTTTCCTCTGCCTATGAGCTGACCTACCACTGAGAGAAGCCCCTAGATTCCCCTTTTTTTACTTGCTCCTCTGGGCGCTCCTCTACGTCCCTGAAGGCTCCAATACTGGGATATTGGGTCCCATGCTCGCCCCCGGCCCTTCACGTCTACCCTTTGCAGAGTGGCCCGCGGGCGAGCTCCGCTGCCTCTAAGCCTAGGATGGTCGCTTTGAGCTACTTAATTTTCCGAAGGGGAACAAAAGGGCGTAGCGTTTTTCTTTTCATATTTGTTACTAGTGATTTTTTTCCTTACACTAAGGGAGTTTTTAATTTGTCTTTTTGTGTGTGTGTGTGTGCTTTGACTGTTATTATTTAAGTAAAACTCTGGTCAGTTTAGTAATTTTGTCCCTAGTTCTGGGATTATTCGTGACTTTAACACTGTAAGGGTAAAGCGGAAGGTTTGATTATCATTGTAGACTATGCTGTTGCTTTGCTGTTACTGTTTCGCCCTTCAGGGCTCCCCTGGCACATTAGTAACACTGTTACCAATATCTAGACAATTGGATGCAGTGTTCAGTTAGTCCTGGTAATCAAACATTGTTTTACATCCCATTCCTGTTCCCACTTCTAGCTCTTCAGACTATCTAAATTTTCAAACGATGTTATTTAGCTTAGTTGTAATATTACTGTCCCAGATATCTCTCAGGTTAATTTTCTTTATATCATTATAATCGTTCTTGTTATCTTACCACAATTCGTTTTGTTAGGATTGTTTATGATATTCTAGGCATCATCATTATTCATCGTATCTCCCCGTAACTCTGTCATTATTTGCCACGGTATGGATCTTAATTTGCCTGCTATTTTTTTTTTTCATCACAAATGGCTGCTTGCTACTTTGTCACCATCTGTGATACTGCCGTAGCCTTTAATATTCTGGTTATTTCTCAGCGCATTGGTATAATACTTATTACTTGGGCATTATTTACAATGTTATGACTACTAATACTTGCTCATAAATTGTCATTACTCCAGCAATCCTCATCAATGTGTCTCTACAAGCATTAAGGTTACTTGTTAATGTTCTGGTTAACATAATATTGATAGGAGATCAACAATGCATCATGTGATAGTCTCGCAATGATACCGAAGGAACTTCCCATGATATATATGTTGTTCATCTTTTCCCTAGCTCATTTCCTACAGTACTTCAGTTCAGTATTTTGCTATATCAGTATTATTTCTTATATACTATGGATAGTGACTTTACGGTTACTTTTTCTCCGTACTGAAGTTATTTTGACTTCAACCCTTTTCAAATTGTTATTACTATTTTCATTTGATTCTGAAAAAAAAAACTATTGTTCTAACAAAAATCCTAAGGATTTCATCAGTTAACGGTTTCGTTCTTTCTTTGGTAATTGTTCACATTGTGGTCATTTTGAGCTACTGTTACATTACTGTTACTTAAGTAACGGCCACTGATTTAAATCTGAGGAGCCTGTGGTATCAAACAGCCCACAGTTCTGATTACCCACATTTCTGCGTGGATTTTCAGTGTGCACCGCTAGTCCCAAGACTTTTTTTTTTCCCTTTCTTATTCTGTAAATTCGAATTTCAAGGCCACAGCTCTTGTCCTTAGAAAGCCATCTCTTAAGCGATAATACTCTTAGGTCCCTAGACCCATTTAGTCCCATTACTCTAGATTATGGGGCTTGTGCCCTTGCTACTGGGTGTCGCCGGGGCAAGTACCTGGCTACCGAGGCACGGTCGCGATCCTCCTGCGACTTTTGACTACCCCAGGCCCTTACCCTAGTTGCCCGCTATTTAGCTCATCCCTCTGGATCCTGCTGCTTAAACCTGAGCTGAATGACCCCAGCCCCGCACCCTGCTCACCGGCGACGGGCTGGAGCCCACACTCACCCTAACTGCGCCGCAGCATGCGGAGGCTCCTGCGGCCCCAGGTCTGCAACCAGCTCAGGTCCTAGAGGAACGGGACCGCAGGGAGTCTGCCTGGGCCTCTGGGTCACCGTCCGGCTGCCTGCTGCGCCCTCGGGGCCCAGCACATCCCGGGTGTAGAGCGGGCCCTTGATCTCCGAGGCTGCACTTTGGGGCCTCTGCTCCCTCCTCCTGGTCCTCCCTCCCTCCGGGGCCGCCCCCCCCTCCGTGCTGACGTCGCAGCTGTCAATCAGTTCTCGCCTGCCGCCCCCCCCCCCCGGAGAGGGGGAATTCTAGGGTCCTGGGACTCTTCGGTCCTCCCAGACCCCAAGCCTCAATTGGGCTGCGGGATTCTCAGCAGTACAAAAGGGTGTCCTCGCCTTGGTCCTAGGGCTGGGCAGGGGCCTGGAGCCCCGCATGGTTTAGATTAGAGAGGAGGGAAGAGGGGACGGGCAGCTGGGTCGCTGTGCCCTGTTCCCACTGAGGCTGGACAGCCCGGCCTACTCCTAGGCCTGGGCCTGGCTACTTGCCGGGTCACCTCCCTGCACCGGCTCTCCCACAGCCCCGCCTGCACGCAGTGGACTTAGGAGCCCTGTGACCGAGGACATATATGCCCTGTACGGCCCCTGATCACCCGTGCTTACATCTACAGCCCTGTGCCCTAGATCTGGCCAGAGGATCACGGGCTGCCGGCAGGCCTATGAGTCCATGGCAGGGGAGTGCAAGGAGGAGGTTGGATGGCTGGACCTGGCCTGATATCAGAGAGAGATGCTTAACTAGCCTCAGTGGGAGCTTGGCCCCTAACCTAGCCACAGCTGGATTTGAGGGTGCGGGAATAGCTGAACCCTTTGAGGAAACTGCAGCTGAGAGGCAGGCTTGGGCCAGGAGGTCCCCAAGATCCAACTCAATGCATACTTCAGCTTGCAGCACTGAGATGGCAGATGGTGCCTTCTGCTCGGAGCCAGAAAAAGTGAGGCCTGCTTAGTAGTCTAGACCTTGAGACTGCCTGCCTCCCTCTTGATCCACTTACCTTTCTTTTTCTTTACATCTATGTACACCTCCTACAGCCTCTGAGGTCCAGACTCCTGTGGCCTTGGCCCCATCCCTGTCTGGACTTCATAGCCTGCCACATGCCCAGGAAACTTGGTCAAGAATATACCTATCCAATCATCTCCAACGGTCCCCCAAATCTGTTAGTAGGGATCCCCGCCATTAGTTTTCAGTTCTCAGCAGGGTCCGTGTCCCTTGACCGACTGGGTCATCACCTGATCATCACCTTCCCAATCCGTTTAGGATTTGTCCTCAGAAGCAGATTGAAGGCACGCTACTACCAAGAAGATTTCCTGAAGGGACTTGCCCCCTTTTCAAAGTTGAAAGGCAAGCCAGCATCTGTATCTTCTTGGCTCAAAAAAGAAGCAAAACAGGGGTCTTGGGAAAAACAAACTGTAGAGAGTATATCTTATGTCTGTATGGACAGGACTGGGAGGAAGAGCCAGACTTAACTCCTACAACCAACCAACCAACACCCACTGCTGTTAGGAGCCAGTGGCCCAGCTTAGGAGTGGTCTATTATCATCTATGGATGCAATCCTTCCCCCCATAAGCCAGACCCTCTTGGCTCACCTTTAATCCCACCACTCCAGGAGGCAGAGACAGCAGATACATGGGAATTAAAGGCTAACCTGGTCTACAGAGCCAGTTCCAGGACAGCCAGGGCTACACGGAGAAACCTTGTCTCAAAAAACAAAACAACAACAAAAATTCCTCCCATAGAATCCCAAACTAAGGAGAGGAAGCAAGCTCTAAGAGGGCCAGAGATGCTTTGTTCCAGCACTCTGTCTCCTGGAGTGAAGAAAGAAAAGGCCCTGGTGTTTCAGAGTATGCCCGGGAGCCATGTTTCCTGTGCTAGAGAAAACTGGATGACAGTCCGAAGCTTCCGCCCCCAGGCCCACACTTGTCTTCTTCAACAGCTTGCCTGTAGGGAAATCTTTCCCATGTCCATAGGCAGGCTGACCAAGCAACTGTGTGGGATAGGCAAACAGTGCTGGTGGTGAATTAGCAGGGACTGTAGGAAGAACAGAGTTAGGCCAGACCCTGGAAAGAATTTGTTGACAGTCACCGGAGGAAGTTCCTAATGACACACCGTGTAGTGAGGCTCTTAAATAATTAGGCTGTGGTCTTCCTATAAGTGCATGTCTTTCTGGAGACTCATGGGAAATGGTCTAAATCAGTATCAACTGGTTCATGATGATGTGGAGACATGAGATATGGAAGAGACAGGCAAGGTTTTGGCACTGAAAATAAAGCAGCAAACTAGCCAGCAAGTAAGTGACTGAGTGGGAAAGAAAAAGCTCTCTCTCTCTCTCTCACACACACACACACACACACACACACACATCATTATCATCATCATCATCAAAAGAATAGAATAATTCCTACACACACTTTTTTTTTATATTACTGTGAAACTGGGATGTTCCTTAGAGTCAATGTTGTGTGATATTTAGTGAACTGTGTGGGTTCACAAATATGTTAGCCTATAGCAGATGAAGTACAGTACTCATCAATGAACGTACAGAAAGTGTCTTTCCCTTCTCTTTTCTTCTAAATCAGCTTTCAGAAGTTCCAAATACAGGCAAACACACACACACACACACACACACACACACACACACACACTACACCTCAACTAACTAAACAATATCATTATATCCAACAAACATTAGCACACTGGTTTGGACTGGCTTAGGGGAAAGCTCTCAGGTTTGGTGTTAGGCTAGCCTTGGTTTTGAGCCAGGCTTGAATCTTGAACCAGCAATTAGCAGCTGTGTGACCTTCGGCAAGTCTCTAAACACCCACATCAATGGGGAGATCATGGCCTACCAGCTATGGCAAAGACTAGCTGAATCTGTACATGTAGATGACTGACCTGTGATAGGCGGGCGCTTCATAAAGTGCCCGATTTCTAAATTTTACCTCATTCCCTCTTTTTCAAAAGCCCAAGGTGTTTTATAACAAACATAAGCCAGTGAAAATACAAATAGGAAGACAAATTAGGACCAAGGCAAAGGAGAAAGTGTGTGTGCTCTCTTAAGGGCAGGAGAGCCATAATTAAAGCCAAATCTAGTGTACCAGCAGAGAAGACCAGGCAAGAATGGGGTTACTCCACTGCAGAAATGTATGAGCAATACTTCCTTTCTCATTTTTATTTTTTATTTTGTATATGTGCCTGTGTGTGTGTGTGTGTGTGTGTGTGACTGTGAGTGTGAGAGTGTAGGTATAGTGTGAATAAGAGCACATGTGTGAGAATGTGTGTGTGTAAGTTTGTGTATGTGTATATGAATGTATATGTATGTGTGTGTGTGAGTGTATGTGTATGCATGTGTGTGTGAGTGTTCTGTATGAGTGTGTGTGAGTGTGTATGTATGTGTGTGTTAGTGTGTGCATTAGTGTGTATGTATATGTGTATATGTGAGTGGGTATGTGAGGATGTGTGTGTGTGTGTATATGTGTAAGTATGTATGTATGTGTGTTAGTATGTATGTATATGTGTGTAAGTGTGTGTGTGAGTGTGTAAGTGGGTATGTATGTGTGTGTTAGTGTGTATGTATATGTGTGTAAGTGAGTGTGTGTCTGTGTATGTGTGTGTGTGGTCACTGTGTCTGTTTGTTGTTTGTTTTGCAACAGGATCTCTCACCGCCCTGGGCTCTTCACATAGGCTAGGCTGGTTGGCCATGGAGCTCCAGGGATTCTCTGTCTCTAGCACTGGGATTACAAATATGTCAGGATCCCAGCTTTTTTGCATGGATTCTGGAGCTGAAATTCAGTTCCTCAGGTGTGCAAGGCAGACACTCACTGACAGGGCTCTCCCAGCCCAGAGGCAGCAATTCTCTGGTGAAGGATGTAGGAACAGATTTTTTTTCCAGCCCTACCTAACTTTTGAAAGCAGTTATTTCCCATAAAAATGTTTATTCTTCTATTTGCACAGAATTTGGTTAAAAAGTGGTTGGTGGCTGCACTCTCATTTGATGCTGGTTTAGGACTCCATTTTTAATGTTTATTCTATGAATTTACTCTAAATATTTACCCGGTGCTTAATGTGTGCCACGTTCATAAATAAGAACGAAGGCTAAGCCACTGTCCTATTTGCCAGCCAGCTAATTACCTGCAAATCATTAAGAAATAGCCCATAAGCTCAGTCATCCCTGTATCAAAACTTGTGGCGGGTGTGGGACTCCAGGAAGGGTAGGGGAGCCTCGGCTGGCATTCTACGGTGACCTGCCTAAAACCTGAGGTAGATGTGGTCATGGCTGACTACTTGAGCCTGCAGTGTGGTGTAGTTGTTATAATTTTCCGTTTTGTTTACTTTACGGGTCTGGGGGTTTTGCCTGCATGTATGTCTGTGAACCATGGCTGTGCCCAAGGAACCCTGAAGAGGGCATTGGATTCCCTAGAACTGGCCTTTCAGACAACATAAACCACCATGTGTATGTCGGGAACCTAACCCTCTGGGAAAGCATTTGATGTTCTTAACAACTGAGCCATCTCTCTAGTCCCTTATTTTGCTTAAAAAAAAAAAAAAAAGAGTCCTATGTAGCCATGGCTGATCTTGAACGAATCCTTCTGCCTTCACCTCCCAAGTGATGGGATTATACTATGTGCACTACACCCAGTTAGCTAGCCACTGCAACTTAAAAAAAAAATCTGGGCTGGGTTGTAGCTCAGTTAGTAAAGTGCCTGAGTAGCCTGCAGGAAAGCCTGGGTTCTGTAACCTCAGAAGTCTATAGGTAAAGACAGGATGACCAGGATTCAAAGTCATCCTCTTATACACGAGGAATTTAAAGGCAGCATGAGCTACGCAAGACCCCACCTCAAAAAGAAAAGTGGTTTGGGCAACATTTAATAAATGCCTAAGACCAACCGAGTCACATTCTGTGAGCAAAGTCCAAGTGGGAACTGTCCCTCTAAGCCAGGAGGTTCTGATGTCCACTCTCCTCTGATACCCTGCAGCTGGAAATGACACATACATGACCCCCTCGCTGGCCAAGGACACCTAAGCAGAAGACTGGAGGAATGACTATTATGAAAATCATTTATTTTTCCTTTACAGCAGGGAACAAAGTGAAGCCACTCAGTTGCCCTCATTGCTCAACCCCCTCCGCCCCATTCCTTGTGGGTGAGACCCTCAGAGCTCCCATACTTCAGAGAAGGATGAACACTGTTCCGCTGAGGATGTCAGAGCTAATTCAGTGGGTGACTGTGGCATCCCTAACGGGGAATCCTGATCTAGTTGCCACTTGTGATGAGAGAGACCTAAGCCCCGTTTCTTTCCATCATTGTTCATCTGGATCTGTATTTTTTGGCCAAAGAAACTTGTAAGACCCGTAACTAGGTCCCAGGGCAGTGCTGAGCTGTTAGGCACTGTACAGGGAAAGACCCGTCTGAAGGTCTGAGTGGCCCTTACATAACATGCCTTCCCACCCAAGACCAGGAAAACAAAGCCCTCCTACCCCACCCCCACCCCTCTCAGTCACCTCAAGTTGTGTGTGCTGGGATCCAAGGACTGGGATCCTTATCAAGTCTCTCAAGGGAAAGGATGGGTGAAGTCATGGGGCTTTACCTGTCCCCTGAAGTTTTAGTATCTCCTAGTGGCCCAGGCTCTTGGTTCCAGGTTCCTCAGCCCACCTCCCATTGGGGATAGCAAACTCCCGCAGCTGTGTGGGGGCAGGGATTTGAGCCCACTCTAGAGGGTGGGGGATGGGGGACAGGAGAAGGTGGCAGCGGCTGGGGCTGCAGGTGCTTCCCCTTGCTTCCCAGATGAGGGCTGCTCACTGACCTCTCACCCCAGTCTCCCCAGGGCCTTCTTCCACTAGAGAGAATTAGGAAACTTCCAGTTAGAAGAAAGGGAGGCCTGGATGGCTGGATCCCTGAGCCGGTATGTCAGGCTAGGCGGTCCTCTCGGGAGTGAGGTGGTAGTGGTATCTTCCACAGATGCATTGCAAAGCCAAAGCCCAATGTGGATTGTGCTATGTGGACCTCAGCTTCCTATGTCCACAGTACCCCACTCACCTAAAATGCCACTTCCTTCTGTTTGCACCAAAAAGGCTTCTCTGAAATACAAGAGCCTTTCACTGTCTGAGGAACGTTTGGGTACTAGGCTTGGGTGAGTTTACAGGTATTCTGAGTTAGAGAAATTAATTAATTAGTTAATTAATTAACTTTTGTTTTTCACAACAAGGTCTCACTATGTAACTCTGACTGTCCTAGAACTCACTATGCGAATCAGGCTACTCACAGGAATCCACCTGCCTCTGCCTCCAGAGTGTTAGGATTAAAGGCAATGAGCCGCCAAGGCCAGAAGGCTGCATAATTCTTTTCCATTCCATTTTTCTTAAGCACGAATAATCCAAAAAGCCCTCGGGCTCAGAAATGCAAAACACTCAGAATACAGAGCTGTCCGGTTAAAAGCCCTGAGCTCAATTCCTAACGGTGCAATAAATAAATAAATAAATAAATAGTAGGTAAAACCCAGGATTTAGAGCTGAACATGGTGGCATGCCTTTAGCCCTAGCCTAAGAAAGACTGAGGCAGGGAGATCACTTGAGCAGAGGGGTTCAAGCCCAGCCTGGGCCATAGAGTAAGACCCAATTTCAGAACAAAGAAATCCAGCCTGATTTAATGCCCTCTGCCCTGTTTGCAGAGCCGGGGAGCCAGAACACCTTTGAGGGCATTCCTCATTCACAGAATGAATTTGATAACCAGGTCCCAGAACAGCTGAAGGGAAACAATGACGTCCCACAAAGGTGCTTTGAGGTCTCATCAAATAGTTTGCATGTCCTGGGCACCTACAGCATGACATCCGAATTCAGGGTGCAGTGTCTCCGTTCACCCCTATCATCCTATCAGGTGGGTGCCATCATTAACCTCATTTTACAGATAAAGAAACTGAGGTCAGATAACTTGCGGAAGGTCAGACAGGCAGGAAATGAATTCAGGATTGGAAGTCAATGAGTCTGAATCTCCAGCACCACGCTCTTAGACATATTGCTCCGAGCTCACTTTTACGATTTGCATGGGAAGTATCTCCCCCAGAAAGGCCCACACATTGAGGACTACCCCCTCCCCAGCTGGTGAGATTATCATTACAAGGTGAGCTGCCCAGGATGGCTCTGTCCTGATGAACGGATGGATCGCTGATGAATTCATAATTTAATAGAGTTTGAAGTGGAGGATGGCTAGACAATCGTTAGGGCATGTCCTTGGGGTCTACATCTTGTCCCAGGAACCTCTCTGTTTCTCTTCTTTTCTGCAACCTGGCTGCTATCTGGTGACCAGCTCTGCTCCATTAAACCCTCTCCACTATATGTCCTTTCTTACCATAGGCCTAGAAAAAATAGAGCCAGTGACCATGGTCTTAAGCCCTTGAGACCATGAGTCAAAAGAAAAGAAAAAAAAAAAAACCCAACAAACAAACAAAACTCTCCCTTTTTCAAATAATTTCTCTTGACTAAGTTGTCATAGCAGCAAAAAGCAAAACATTAACACAGCCACTTAACACAGTTGTTTTACTTATTAGCAGAGGACAAAAGTACCTTTTTCACACTCCTGCTGTCAGAGTAACAGGCATGGCACCCTCTACCTTGAGTGAGTCCCAATTACTCAGGAATCCAAGGCAGGAGAATCACTTGAACACTGGAGTTTAGAGCCTTTCTGGACAGCACAGGGAGGCTTTACCACTGGGGGTGGGGGGAGTGACTGTGCCTTACACACAGGAACCCTCTGGGACTGCTATCTCCATTACAAGTAAGACTTGCCCAGGGTCTATGTGAAGGACCATTAGAGTAATAGAACTCAAGAAACAACAACTTAACCTACCAAACTGTTTCATGGTTCATTTTGTTTGAAGTGTTGGGTATCAAACCCAGATTTTTGTAGATACTACATTTTCTTTCTTTTCTTTCTTTCTTTCCCTTTTGATGTTTGAGACAAGGTCTCACTTTATAAGTCAGGCTTGCCTGGAACTCACTATGTAGCCCAGGTTATCCTCAAGCACTTAGTGACCCTCTCTACCTCAGCCTTCCATGTGCTGTTATTACAGGCATAGTAAGTCTCACACCTAGATATACTAAATTCTCTAATTAAAAAAAAAAATCTACCCAGAGACCAAAAACTTAATTTCCTCTCCTGTTAGACTCCCAGAAGAGAGCCACCTCTTGGGACTGTCAAGGTGGTTTCAGCAGGTAAAGACGTGTTTGCTACAAAAGCCTGCAGGCACAAGGTTCGATTCTCAGAACCCATGTAGGTGGGGAAGGAGGGGAGTTCACAAAGCTGTCCTCTGACATCCACATGACCATGAAAAAAGTAAGTGGGGAGACAGAGAGAGAGGCAAATAGAGAGGGAGAAAGCGGGAGAGGTAGGGGGAGGGGAAGGGAGAGAGAGAGAGAGAGAGAGAGAGAGAGAGAGAGAGAGAGAGAATATGAATCCTTCATGGGCCCAAAAGTATCATGTTCTGTAACCATGCTGATGCCACCAAGCCAGCTGTTCAAGAAAACGGACTGTTCTGTCTCTGGGCCCTGTTGTTGGCAGGAGGAGAGGTTAACACACACGTGCTCTATAGCAAAGTTGCGTGAGGAGAGATGACGTAGAGGGGCCCTTTCTAGTGGGACATTAGCCTTGACTCAGAAGTTAAAATTGTATTGTACCAAACACAAGCAAGGGAAGATGTGCCCCCATTGGGTTGAATCCATTACAGGCCATTGAGGGCCACACCCTATATCCTTGGGCCCAGACCTGATACCCCAGAGGAAATCCATCTCTGGACCCAGAGGGACTCAGAAGGTTTGCAAAGAGCTCTGATCGCCCCCTCTTCTAATATGATTGGCTAGCACAAAGACACCATAGCTATTCAACCAAGGAAAGTGTCTGAGCCTCATTCTAGAAAAGAGTACTTAAGAATGCCTGATGTAGACATTGATGGGAAGAGTTGGAAGAAACTGGAAACGGGCGCTTGCTCAGTGTTCAGTGAAGGACAGCTTTTTCTAGCATATTACCTGATGAGAAGATGTTGGGCTGGAAGCCTAGTTGAGAAAATGGACCTTGCCTCCAAGACCCATAGGTGTATCCATCTAATGTTTGGGGAAACGCCTTCTAACATCCAGCCCCAACCCACTCGCTGCCGTTAGTCTTTTCCCTAAGGAATCAAGAGGCAAGCTGCAGTTCGGTTAACAGGTTAGACTTCCACAATAAGAGTTTCCATTCCCTCATTCTATCCCAGAGCCGGGGGTGGGGGTGGGAGGAATGGAGCTGTCCGAGGAATGCCATGCCTCAAAGCTAAGCCAATGCTGGCACAGCAAAGGGTACAGATTCTGGGTTGCAGGCTAGAACTGTGACTTCTCCAAGAGTCAACAGGCCCTAGACTGGACTCTGCCTCTTTGCATTTTCTGAAGCTCGTTCAGAAACATGTCCTTTTATTTATTGGGCTTCATTTAACCTCAGCCATGTCCTTCTGGGATCATTTATCTGGTAACTGTCACTCAGACGGCTCTGGCATTAACCTCATAATCCTATCGATTTCCTCCAGGATAGTTGGAGGTTTTCCCATCTTCTCGATGGTCTGGCTAGAGATTAAATCCCAGTTCAGATCACAATCGTAGCAGACACCCCAGGTTAAGAAAGGCATCTGCCCAGAAGATATCTGGGGGTCCCTGCCTTCACGTTTGCTCTTCCCAGCCTCAGAAGGCCTCAGTTGCTTACGTCCAAGAGTAGGTGGGTGAGTTTACAGCCACCTCCGCAGCTGCCCACCGCCATCACTAGGAGTGCCCTGAGTGGCTGCTGAGTCTGTCCTTCAGTCAGAGGGACCTAGATTCACCAATCACAGCACTAATCTTTCAGGAAGGTTGAGAGAGCCAATCACTGATAAAAAAAAAGGCAGAGCGGGTGGAGCGGAGGCCCAGGCATGCGCCACCACGTGGCCTCAGGCCCGTGTCTTCCCGCCACCTGCGGCTGGTAGTCTGGCCCCTGTCGAGCTGCAGCTGCAACTCCCAGACGCCACCCCAGCCCGTCGCCAGGGGATTAGTGCCCGTCTGTTGGTGGGGACAGCCTCAGTGGGGGTTGTCCCGGCCAGACAAGGGTCGCCATTTCGCCCTTCCATAGACTTCCTTCTTTCAGACCAGTATGGAGCAGGGGGATTGCTTTGAGGAGGAAGAGGAGGGTCTCACTGACTGGGGGTGGGAGGTGCAGATCACTTCTAGAGTGGGGGTGACTGGAGACCCCCACCCTCCCTGTCACGCCTGGGCCACATGTGCTGGGAAGTTCATTTCCCCTTGTCTTGCAGCACAGGCTCTGGGATTGACCCTGCGAGTGACCCCGGTGTCAGGAGGCATTAATGATCTCCATACGGGCAATAAACAGGCAGCCCGGCTGGCTTGGTGTGGAGGGACCCTGCAATGGGGCCGCCTTATTAGCCTCACATTCGCTTGTGGGTATAGGCTTAATTAGCTGGGTTCCCTCTCTTCGGCCTCCTCCCCCAAGCAGCCTGGAGCTCCATGGGAATATAGCTGGAGACCAGGAGTCTTCAGCCAGGTTCCTCTGCTCCTGGTGGACTCCCTCAAAAGGCAATGTCTCCCCAGCTTGGCTCAGCCATTTGCCTACCTCGAATAGAACCTGAAAGTCTCCCGGATAGACACCATCTTGGGTTTTAAAGCCTCCAGTGAGCCAAGTCCTCAGGCATTTCAAGTCAACACCCTTTTGTCTACCAGACCCAGGAACAAGACGCTCTTCCTCATAGTTAAATGAAAGTCCTCCTCCCACCTGGGTTTTTGAGTCAGCTGAACCTTATTTTTCCCACTAAGAAGGTGGCTGGTGACCACCCTTCCCCTCCAGGGTCTACCAACTGCCCAGGCTATTACATAGCACAATCTGATTTATCACTACCTTTTCAGAATCCATTTCCACGTATGAAGTGGCTGGTCCCTAAGTGTGTGACTTGACCTCTTAGGGCTCCAGTTTCCTTGTCTGGACAGCTCATTGGACCTACAAGCTACTCACAGTGCTAAATACTAGAAGCTGGGGAAGGCTGAGAAAACAGGCTGCACAGTCAGGGGAGTCCCCCATCTCCAGAAGGAGCCGGATTCCTTGTGAGCGTATGCTGCTCAAGGCTAAAATCAAATCCATACTGAAGAGAGTAAGGGAGAAGGACTAGCCAGTTCATCCTGGCTGGCTGAAGCGGGTTTCTTGAGAGAAGATCCTTTGAATAGAATCCTGTGAGGCAGAGAATAGTGAAGGACATTGGCAGGAAGACTGTGTGCAAACCAGGGAGAGTCACGTTTAAGGAGCAGGGGGGAGCCAGGAAGAAGAGGCAAAGACTTGAGAAGATTTGTGTTTTAGAAGACCTCTGTTGGTGAGGAAGGTCTGTGTGTTCGTAGGGACTGGAGCTGTGAAAGCAGGAAATCACTAGACAGATGTTTAAAGTAGAGTATTAAGCGGCAGGAAATAAGGATGTCTCTGGACTTGTAGGATGGATTGTGGCATTCAGAGTCTGTTCCCCTTCTTCAGGTTCCAGACCCCGTGTAGGTAGTGGTTTGAAGGAGGATGGGCCTCTGTCTGGCTAGTTTTATGTAAACCTGACACAAGCTAAAGTCATCTGAGAGGAGGGAACTTCAATGGAAAAAACAAAACAAAACACCTCTTATGAAGGCTGCAGGCAAGCCTATAGGCATTTTCTTAAGTAGTGATTCACAGGGATGGGCCTGGCCCATTGTGGGTGGCGCCATCCTTAGGCTGGTGGTCCTAGGTTCTATAAGACTGAACCAAAGCCATGTGAAACAAGACAGTAAGTGACACCCCTCCATAGCTTCTGTATCAGCTCCTGCCTCCAGGTTCCTGCCCTGTTTGAGTTCTTTCAATAATGAACAGTAATGTGGAAGTGTAAGCCAAATAAGCCCTTTCCTCCCCAACTTCTTTAGATTATGGTATTCCATCACAGCAATAGTAATCCTAAATAGGATACCCCCATAGGTTCATATGTTTGAATACTTGGTCTCCAGTGAGTGGAACTCTTTGGGAAGGATTAGGAGGTGTGGTCTAGTTGGTGGGGGGTGTGCCACTGCAAGGTGGGGGCTTTGAGATTTCAAGACTCCTGTGATTCCTAGATGCCTCTCTGCCTCCTACTTGCAGATCAAGATGTGAATTCTTAGCAGTTCCTGCTGCCGTGCCTTTTCTGGATCATCACAGTCTATAAGCTTGTAAAAACGTAAATCCAATTAAATGCTTTCTTTTATAAGTTGCCTTGGTCGTGAGGTTTTGTCACAGCAATAGAAAAATAGCTAAGTCACCTAGTATAGTTTTAAGAGAGAAAATTGTTCCTAATGAGTACAATTTAGTCAAACCATCAATGCTGGAGGTCTGCCTGGCCTCAGCCAAGACACGTGACTCACATGCTCCCTTCCTAGAATTCTGATCTTGCTCATCATGAAAGAAAGAAGTTGAGCCATCCTCCTTTGGCTAAGCCGATACAGTTTATCTTAGACTCAGCAAAAACACTACACCGTTAGTAGCATTCTTTTACTGTATTCTCTGTGTCCTAAAGAAGCTGTATGGGTGTGCCCAGTGCTCAGCTCTCCCTTTCTAGGCCTGAATCCTCATCTTTCCAATAAGTCCCTCCCTGGTAAGGTCAACCAAGGACATCTGCACAGCTTTGACAACAAAACCCTACCTAGACATGGAAACTTTAAGTGAGACAGTGAGTGTAGGCAAAAAAGGTAAGTTTCACGTTGGTCACGGTGCCAACTAAAGTTAGAACTGTCAGAGCTGTGGATCCTGATTTAAGGCACTTAAGTACATGGTAGGATCTTATACTGGTCATGGAGAGGCCGCTACGGGAGAATTCATAGAAAGAGGAAAAGAACACCAAGAATAGATCCTTTGGAGATGTGGAAAAGGAAAACAGAAGAAAAGTTAAGGTGAGCCAAGAAAGAATGCAGTCCTGCAGAGCGAGGGAGTCAACCCTGTAAACTACGGATAGGATGTGAAGGAGGGAAGTGGATCCAATTAGGGGAGGGGGCCATTGGAGGCCAGTCGGAGCAGACTGCAGGCAGGAGGATCACAGTTCATTGCCTTCCCACACGGCTGGTCCAAGTGCAGTTGCTAGCAAACATTAGGATCAGCCACCATCAGAAAGGCTCCAACTCTTGATTTCCTTGGACTTCTGGATAGCCCCTTCCCTTGTGGGCAGTGGCTGAGACTTAGCAACAGACTCCTGCAGATCTCTGGAGTCCTCACCTGCCCCAGAGGGGTTCTATACCATGAGCCCAATAGAGAAACTAAGATAAAGCTAAGAAGAAAACTAGACATCCACACAAAAGAAAGAAACCAGACCACCATACTCCAGCCTGTATAAAACTAATTCAAGGGGCTGATGGGATGAGTCAACAGGTGAGAGCGCTTGCCACCAAGACTGGTGACCTGAGTTCAATCCTGGGACCCACAGAGTAGAGAAAACTGAGTCCCAAAATTACCCTCTGATCTCCATACATGTACCATAGTGTGCCCACCCCCATGCCCGACACAATGAATAAATGTAATAAGAAGCTTTAAAGTAACTTAAGAATGTAAAGTAAAGTAAGAATGGATTAAATTCATAAATATGAGATATGAAACCAAAGATAGCCTAGAAGTTAACCCAGGAGAAATCTTTGATACTGGCAACAGTTTCTTTGGAAGGCCCCACCAAATGCAGAGGCAACCAACGCTAAAAGAAACAAATAGAACTCTCTCAAGTTAAGCCCTCTACACAACAAAGGAGACAATAAAAATGAAAAGGGAAGCCCGAAGAGTGGGAGAAAATATTTGCAAACCATGTAAGGGAGTTAGGAGGTTAATAAACAAATATAATAAACTCACACCACACAATAGCAAGGTTTGAAACATAAGGCAAAAGGACTGTTTGCTTGTTTGGCTGGTTTTGCTGCTGTTGGTTTTTGTTTTGTTTTGTTTTAGTTGTTCAAGACAGGGGGCTTCTCTGTGTAGACATTTTTATAAAGAAGATATACAGAGGGCCAGCAAGATGGCCCAGCGGGTAAAAGCGCTTGCCCTGTGCCTCGCTTTGATCACGGGAACCCATATAAAAGTTCAAATGAAGTGGCTCCCATCTGTAATCCCAGCCAGATGAGAGAGGAATCGTCCAGACGGTCACATTGGCAGAAAGGAGGAAAGAGACCCTTCCTCAGAAACAAGGTAGCAGGAGAGCTCCCACAAAGTGTCCCCAGCCAAAAGTGCACATAATCTTTTTGAAAAAGAAGATAAATGAATAATGACTACATTGCTTAACATGAGTAATCAGAGGAATGCAAATCAAAGTCACAATTAGGAACTCCCTCACACCTTGAGAACTGCTTTCTTTATTTGCTTAGGGGCTTGTTTTTGAGACAGTGTCTCCTGAGCCCAGGCTGGCCTTGAACTCACGGTTATAGCTAAGAATGACCTTGAACTCCTGTTTGTTTGTTTGTTTGTTTTTGTTTGTTGAGACAGGGTTTCTCTGTGTAGCCTTGGCTGTCCCAGAATTAGCTCTGTAGACCAGGCTGGCCTCCAACTTGGAGATAAATCTGTCTCTGCCTCTGCCTCTGCCTCTGAGTGCTGGGATTAAAGGCATGCAACACCACACCCAATTTACAGTACTTTTTTTTTTTTTTTTGGTTTTTCAAGACAGGGATTCTCTGTATAGCCCTGCCTGTCCTGGAGCTCACTTTATAGACAGTACTTTTTTTTTTTTTAAATATCAAGCTAGGCGGGTGGTGGCTCACACCTTAATATTACCACAGTAGTAATATTAAGCACTCAGGAGGCAGAGGCAGGCAGATCTCTGTGAGTTCAAGGCCAGCCAGCCTGGTGTCTGGTTTTGTGTGTGTGTGTGTGTATGTATTGTGTTGCTGAGGATATAGAAAGGGGAAATTTTATGCCACATGGGAATATGAATCGATTCAGCTGCTATGCAAAGTAGTATGGAGGTGCCTCAGTAATTAATGGAACTACCGGCAATCTCACTTCTGAATCCAAAGAAGTTGAAATCAGATTTTTTGCTTTGTTTTGTTTTCAAGATAGGATTTCTCTGTGTAGCCCTCACTGTCCAGGAACTCAACTGTAGACCAGACTGACCTTGAACTCAGAGATCTGCCTGCCTCTGTCTCCTGTGTTTAATATTACTGCTGCCACCACCCAGCGGAAATCAGATATGAAAGTGAATCCTGCTGGAATAGTCTCCATGAGAGACTACTAATGGTTTGAATATGCTTGGCCCAGGAAGTGGTACTATTAAGAGGTGTGGTCTTGTTAGAGTAGATGTGGCCTTGGCAGAGGAAGTGTGTCACTTTGGGGGGTGGGCTAAGAGACCCTTCTAGCTGCCTGGAAGACAGTCTTCTCCTTCAGATCAAGATATAGAACTTTCAGCTCCTTCTGAGGTGTGCCTGTCTGGACATTGCCATGCTCCCACCTTGACGTTAAAGGAGTGAACCTCTGAACCTGTAAGCCAGGCCCAATTAAATCTCCTTTATAAGAGTTGCTGTGGTCATGGTGTCTCTTCATAGCATTGGAAACTCTAACTAAGACAACCACTGTGGTAATATTAAAAAGTAGGTCTCCACCTGAAACCTCACCTCTCTAGTATAGCTGAGGCAGAAGAAAAACAAGTGGGGACCTAGGGGAATCGATTAAATCCTAAAGGGTCAGCTGCCACAGGTGGCTCCCATCAAAGGCTGGCTCTCTGCTCTTCTTTCACTACTTGAGGCTAGTGTTTGTTTCCCCCCACCCCCACCTTCTGTTCTATATACTGTTAATGGACCTTACAGTGACTCTGCTGGCACCTTGACCTCAGATATCCAGCCTCCAGGACTGTGACAGAAACCTTTCTGTTCTTTGTCACCCAGTCTCAAGGGTTTTGTTGTAGGAAGCACAAACAAGGGAAAACAGGAGCAGCCCTGTGCTCACGGTGGCATTTGCCACCAACAACCTAAGTGTTCATCAATAGATTGGTAGATTAAATCAGATGTGATCGTGTGCATGTGGATGTATAAGCACAATAAAATAGTTCTTAGCTTTAAGAGACGAAAACCACGCCAGTCACAACAGGATGACGGACCTGGAGGACATGATGCCAAGCAGAACAAGACAGGCACAGAAAGACGTGAACTATATCCTCTCACTTAACGAGTGGAATTTGAAATGGTCAAACTTACTGAAGCAGAGAATGGACTCTAGAGGAGAGGAAACAGGGAGGTTTTGGTCAAGTAGTTAGAAAATGTAGCTAGCTATGCCAGAGGAATATATTCTGGAGCTCTAGTGTGTATTGTGATTTGGAAACAATACTGTATTATGTAGTAGTTGACATTTATAAAGAAGGTAGATCTTCAGTATTCTCTCTTTCACACACACACAAGTAATGGCTATGTAAGATGACAAATATGTTAATTAGATTTACTGTGGTGATTTCCATTATATAGAATATATGTCACATAGTCATATAATATATAATACATGTCATATATTTAATATATATTTGTATATATACACATATATGTATA
Organism: Mus musculus; assembly: GCF_000001635.26. Classification (NCBI taxonomy): domain Eukaryota; kingdom Metazoa; phylum Chordata; class Mammalia; order Rodentia; family Muridae; genus Mus; species Mus musculus. The sequence goes on along the minus strand of NC_000077.6, from coordinate 85,869,976 downwards.
CATGTATGCCTTCCATACACACCATTCTATTCTAAAAGATAAACTGGGAACAGCACTCTGTGAGTTCAAGGCCAGCCTGGTCTACAGAGGATTAAAGAATTCCAGGACAGCCAAAATTATTCAGAGAAACCCTGTCTTTAAAAATATATATATATATATATATATATATATATATATATATATATAGAAGTCGAGGTGGAGGAAAAGAAAATGAAGAAGGAAGATGACAGTGGCTTGAAAAGATGGCTCAGTAGTTAAAAGCACTTGTTGCCCTCTTGAAGGACTGACAACTGCCTGTGACTCCAGTTCCGTGGAATCTGACACCATCTTCTGAATCTCTGCAGGCACAAAGCACACACACGGGTCACACCCACACACACAGGCAAAACACTAATATACATCAAATAAATAACTCCCGTTTCGGTGTGCACCTACATAATCTCAGGACTCAATAGGTTTAGAAAGGAAAATCCCTGCAAGTTCAAGGCTACCCTGGGACACACAGTGAGATCTAAGCCAGTCTGGGCCTGGGCCACACAGTGAAATCAAGGTCTGCCTGGGATACAGAACCTATCCTAGAGACAAGTAAACAAAACGGTGTAATGCCTAGAGATACAAGATAAAATGACACCTTAAAATAAATAAATATGGCTGTGGGTGTGGCCAGTGCACTTGCCTGGGACACAGAAAAGAAAATAATTACAAAAGAATGCACAAGTAGGAAGAAAAGCCCACACAATTCCTCCACTGAGCAGTTTCATGTCTTTCCCACAATCCTCACCATCAGTGAAATGAAGTGGTCATTTTCTGAAAAAGACTCTGCAGGCAAAGGCCTTGCCATCCAGCCCGAGGGCCTGATGTTCCCCAGGACCCACATGGTGGAAGGGGAGAACCAACTCCAGCAAGTTGTCCTCTGACCTCTGGTGGCATACTTGAGTGTCCATGTGTGTATGCGCACATGAACAAAATAAGTATATTTTAAAACTTATGATTCTATTTTTTTAAGATTTATTTTATGTATAATTACAGATGGATGTGAGCCACCATGTTGTTGCTGGGAACTGAGCTCAGAAAGCAGTCAGTGCTCTTACCTGCTGGGCCATCTCTCCAGCCCAGATTCTATATTATTTTTCTTTACTCTTGTTTTGTTTTGTTTTGTTTTGTTTTGTTTTGTTTTGTTTCAAGACAAGGTCGCTCTGTGCAGCCCTGGCTGTCCTGGAACTCAGTTTGTAAACCAGGCTGGCTTCAAACTCAGAAATCTGCCTGCCTCTGCTTCCCAAGAACTGGGACTAAAGGTGTGTGCCAGCAAAAGTATTTTCTTAAATATTAGACAGAATTGGTACAGGTCATGGTGGTGGCGCACGCCTTTAACCCCAGCACTCAGGAGGCAGAGGCAGGCAGATCTCTGAGTTCAAGGCCAGCTTGGTTTATAGAGTTCCAGGATAGCCAGAACTACACAGAGAAACCCTGTCTCAAAAAAAAACAAAACTAAGCCGGGTGTGGTGGCACACGCCTTTAATCCTAGCACTCAGGAGGCAGAGGCAGGCATATTTCTGAGTTGCTATACAGAGAAACTCCGTCTCAAAAAAAAAAACCAAAAAAAAAAACAAACAAAAAAACCTAAACTAAAAGTACATTTACTCTTTCTGAACCTGGCTATTCAGAAAGCCTCGTAAGGAGAATTTCATCATGGGGACACGGATGGAGAGACTTTAGTGCTTACACAAAGAACTACCCCCGAGTTGTTGGCCAATCTGCTCAAGGTCCGGCCAGATGAACCAGCCCCATCTTCAACCACATTGTTTGGGAGAGATTGTCTGTGTGTCACATCAACCTACCAACTGCAGTTCTGTTCCAGATAACCCCAAAGGAGAGACTCTGTGTCCCTGAATTAAAATTGCTGTGGGTCAGTGACGGTGTACAGATCAGGAGGAGCCCAGACAGCAGGAATGGTCCTGTACCCGGCATCGTTAAGGGCTGGACAGCTCAGCTTCACCAACTGCTTGTGGAGTTTCCCCCAGGCCTGAGGGACCACCCAGCTCTGACAAAGTGTTGATGCCACTGTCCTGCAGCAGACAAAAATGTATGGGCAAGACTCATGGGAGAAGAGTCAAATGCATCTGTCTGTGAGCTCAGATGATTCACACAGCACCCCTACGTGGGACGGGAGGAATTATTATAAGAGCAAGGCAACCTTATTCTATAAAATCCCCAGGAGACCTTGAAAGAGCTAAGAGGTGAGTGACTCTGCATTTCAGCAAGGCCCCAGTGTTTGGCACAGCCATGGCAATCCCTATATCCACTCAAAGGCTGGAAGTTCTAAATTCAGGCTACCTAGCTAACAGCAGCTAAAAAATCTAGCTGGGGGCTTTACACTAAAAGATGACTGGCAGGCTAGCAAGATGGTGTGGCAGGTAAAGGTGCTTGCCACACAAGCCTGGCCACCTGAGTTTGATTCCTGGAACTCACACAGGTGGAAGAAGAAAGCAGATTTACAGAGTTGTCCCCTAACTTCTACATGGCGCGCACACACACACAGATAGAACTTCATGATAGTAAAGATTTGGGGATGCTAAAAATAAATCTTCTAATTTAAAAATAAATTATAGATCATACACAGAATTAACCATGCTTCTTCTTTCTGGGGTCCTAACCAAGCTAGCACATACTTAGTCACCGTGTCTCCTTAGGCTCCTCTCCTCTGTAACAGTTTCTCAGTATGGGTGAGAATGATCTTGACAATTTATTTTCTTTTATTTATTTATTATTTTATATGCATCGATGGTGTGCCTGTATTTGTCGGTATGAGGGTATCCAATTCCTCGGAACTGTAGTTACAGTCAGTTGTGGTTGCTGGGAATTGAACCTGGGTCCTCTTGAAGGGCAGCCAGTGCTCTTAACCACTGAGCCATCTCTCCAGCCCCGACCTGACAATTTTAAAGAGGGCTAGCCACATATTTTGGAGAATGTCCCTTGGTTGGGGATTTTGTTTGATTTCTGTTGTTTTTATGATTAGATTGGGGTTGTGGTAGAGGGAAGAAGACCCCAGAAGAGATGCATCATTTCCCCTTGTAGCAGAAGTCTGATAGCCTGGCTGTGCTGTCCTCTGCTGGCTCGTTTGTACCTGCCTAGACACTGATGTTATCCGGAAGACTCACTGTTGCACAGCCTCACAGGTGAGGGGGAGAGTTGCTCTCTGCCTCATGTGACAGAGGCCTGTGCAAACACCTGGGATTCTCCCCATCACAATGTCTTCTCAGTCACTTATTTACACCAGTGTAGCCTTGGATACTTTTTTAATCTTTAGCTTAAAATCCAGTACCATGATTTTGTTATCCAAGGATTCTACTTTGTCCATTAAGTGCTCTTCTGGGTGACTTCTGCCTCCTTTGTATAAAATGTCACTATCATCCTCCTTTTACAGATGACAGCAGCAGGTGTGACCACTGTAGACACTGCTCCTTCTAACACACACACACGGCCATGAAAAGGAAATCACAGTCAAAGATTAGGGATTAAAATAAATTATAAGAACCAGAAGTAGCTTAGCTGGTAGAATGCTTGGTTAGCATGCATAACACTATTGATACTTGATACAGACAGGCAGATAGCCAGACAGATAGAAAGAAAACAAGGCTGAGGGTCTTATAGCCCAAGGATAGAATACTTGCCTAACATATACCTAGAATCACAAAGCAAATCTTTTGAGTAAATAATTAAAAAGTTAGTTTCAAACTGGGCTGGAGAGATGGCTTAGTGGTTAAAAGCACTGACTGCTCTTCCCAGGTTCCTGAGTTCAAATCCCAGCAATCACATGGTGGCTCACAACCATCCATAATGAGATCTGACACCCTCTTCTGGTGTGTCTGAAGACAGCTACGTGTACTTACATATAATAAATAAATAAATCTTTGGGCCAGAATGAGCAGGGCTGTTGCAAAAAGAAAAAAAATTAAAAAAACAAAACAAACAAAAAACCCAAGGTTTCAAACTCCTGAGATATTAAAAATATGGTAGTGTGTGTATGTGTGTGTGTTTGTGCGCGTGCATGTGCACGAGCACTGTATTCCTGCAAATCTTCACTATTGGTTATTTCATTTTGTTCCAACAGTCTTTTTATTTTTAGGTTTTTTTTTTGTTGTTTTGTTTTTGGTTTTTCGAGACAGGGTTTCTCTGTATAGCCCTGGCTGTGCTGGACCTCACTTTGTAGACCAGGCTGGCCTCGAACTCAGAAATCCACCTGCCTCTGCCTCTGCTTCCCGAGTGCTGGGATTAAAGGCGTACGCCACCACGCCCGGCTAGCATTTTTAAAAAAAGATTTATTTATTATTATACATAAGTTCACTGTAGCTGACTTCAGATGCACCAGAAGGGGGCATCAGATCTCATTGCTGGTGGTGTGAGCCATCCATCATGTGGTTGTGGGGATTTGAACTCAGGACCTATTAGAAGAGCATTCAGACCCACTGAGCCATCTCACCAGTTCTCAACAAAGTCTTAATTCCTGGTCAGGGTTGTATTTTATAAAACTGCAGTATAGTGTGGCAGGAGGGAACACCTCAGCGGGCCTAACCAAGGAGTTTCTCTGACGAATCATCACCTAGCACAAAAGGAAGTTTACCAGGGGAAGGGAAGGGGACTTGGAGAAGGGGTAGAAGCAGAGAAAGGAGGGGGCCTGAGAAGGACAGACAGAGACAGGGGTGGGGAGGTTGGGGGGGGGAGAGGGGAAAGAGGAGTTGATGGAGGGAGACTGAGAGAGGGAAGAAGGAAGGGGGAAGGGGGAGAGTATACTGTGTGCAAGTATGCACTGCCCTTCTTAAATGCCATGTTGGTTCACACCTGGCAGGTGGCTACCAAAGCTGTTGCTAGGTAACTGTTGGGCAGAGCCTAGAGGAATGCCAACAGTCAGTCCAAGTTTTTGCTAATTTACACAAAAGAATTAAAAAAGATTAAGAAAAATCGCCTGGCAGTGGTGGCACACACCTTTAATCCCAGCACTTGGGAGGCAGAGGCAGGCAGATTTCTGAGTTTGAGGCCAGCCTGGTCTACAAAGTGAGTTCCAGGACAGCCAGGGCTATACAGAGAAACCCTATCTCCAAAAAAACCAAACCAAAACAAACAAACAAAAAAATAGGGGTCCATCTTTAATTCCAGTATTTATTAGACAGAGGCAGGTTGGAGCTCTGTGATTTCAAACCAGCATGCTTTACACAGAGAGTTCAGACCAGCCAAGACTGCATAGTGAGACCCTGACTCAACCACCACCACCAAAAACAACAAACTGGGGCAGGTGGGGTGGGGTGGGGTTGGAGCTTTGGGGAGGTTTAAAAACATTTAAGTGTTTAAGAACATTTCTTGCCCTTCCAGTAGACCTAAGTTTGGTTCCGAGGACCCAGGTCAGGCTGCGTCCAGGGCCTCAGACGCCCTCTTCTGGCCTCTACTGGAACTTGCGCACATATGGCATACAGTCACAAAGACATGCATATACAAAAATAAAAATATTTTTAAACGTTAAAATGTGTTTTAAAGCCGGGTATTGGTGGCAAACACCTTTAATCCCAACACTTGAGAGGCAGAGGCAGGCGGGTTTCTGAGTTTGAGGCCAGCCTGGTCTACAGAATGAGTTCCAGGACAGCCAGGGCTATACAAAGAAACCCTGTCTTGAAAACACCAAAAATAATTTTAAAAAAAATGTGTTTTAAACACCTTGAAAATGTAAAAAGAAATAGTTAAAGGCACACAAAGAACCCCTTTTATAGGAAACTTAAAGTATCAATACTTTCAAAACCATAGCTGAAAGTATCTCTGTGGTTTCCCAGGTCCCACGCGATTTATCAGTCAGCATGTAGCCATGGATACAGGTTCGGACTGCTCCAGCCTCTCTCTGCAACTCTCACCTCCGCAGGGGAGCTACCTTGATCCTGCACCTCAGCTCCCTGTGTCCCCGGCTAGCAAGTAAAGCAACCTCCTTAAGCACAAGGCTCCACCTGCTGCCCAGCCATGGACAGCCTGCCACTCCTCTCTGCACAGCTCAAACCGGGCGGTTGGTTAAGTCTCTGGAACTACAGAAGGAACACAGAATGGATTATGGTATCTATTCTGATCAAAATGACCTTCCTGCCAGCCAACCCACCGGGGAAACTTCTGCCAGCATTGCCCGCTACGCTTGGTAACTGTTGCTTCCCAGTCTCCGCGCTTTCTGCCTCCCTGTCACAGGCCTCATCTCCCCTAAGCTCCACTAGCCTATGAGGCAGGCAGGGAGCCTCTACACTAAAACACAAAGGAGGCATCTGAGTTAGAGATTAAATGGGCAGATAGAAGCAGCCAGCCTTTCCCTCTGATCTGGCAGTCTTCCTATAGCAGCCAGTATCCAGTGTCTTCTGGGGAGTATGTTCTCTCAGCACCTCTTTCCAGGCTTGGCTTAAGACCTGGGAACCTCTTTTGGGGCAGTTCTCTTTGCACCTGCCTATAGAGGAAGGAGCTGTGGGCCTGGGGATGCAGCTAGTGGGTAGTGGGGTTGTGTAGTTGGTGCAAAAACTGGGGGTAGGTCAAGGAGAAGAGGAGGAGAGGGAGGAGAGGGAAAGGAGGAAGGAGGGAGGAATAAAGAGGCCCAAGCTCCTTTCCACTAATGGCAACAGCAAGGCCAAGCCCACTACAGATGCAAGGAAAAGTCCGCCCGAGACTGACACCCAGAGGCCCATGCAGCACCCACGCGCCAGAGGGTCTCAAGCTCACCGCTGTCAGTCTTGACCCCACTAGGAATTTGGGGTGCTGACCCTAGGTGGTGGGGGCACCCTGTGTATTACAGTAGGTTCAGCATGATCCCTCTGCCCCCTAGATGGCAGAGGCAGCCTCCACCCCAGGTTATGAAAAAGACATAGGTCTCCAAACACTGTCAAATGTCCCCAAACCACCCCCAGTTAGACCAGTCCATTGTAGGTTGTCTGGTGTGGTATCTATCTTACTTGTGTTCCTTTCCAGGAATGGGAATTCATTAATATATACTTCATTGATATATAGGCTGAGGGGTTTATAGCCCAGGGATAGAATACTTGCCTAGCATATACTTGGCCCCAGATTCTATCTCTCCCTAGAATCACAAAGCAAATCTTTGAGTAAACAAATAATGAGGAAGCTTCAAGGGCTGGAGAGATGGCTCAGTGGTTAAGAGCACTAACTGCTCTTCCGGAGGTCCTGAGTTCAAATCCCAGCAACCACATGGTGGCTCACAACCATCCATAATGAGGAACAAATAAAAAAGCCTATGGGCTGGAGGGAGTGGGGACCTAGAGAGAGAGAGAGAGGGAAAAAGGAAAAGGGGGAGGGGAGAGAAAGTTTCAAACTCCCGAGGTATTGTATCAGACTATATACAGCTATCCCTTTTTATCTGCTGCGGACTATTGAGCAAACTGCTTTCCCAGAAAGGTGTAAGCAATACCTACCCACTCCTCATAAGGCTCCAGGGATAAACCAAAGTACAATCCCACCAAAGTTCATTTTAAGGAACTAATGCGTCAATGGTGATTCTCACAGACTGTGGGTGAGATGAGGTAGGTGATCCCAGAGCTGCCACACTGGAAAGTCTTCACCCCACGCAGACGACGGCTTCCTCATAGCTGCATAGACGCCGTCTCCTTCAAGTACCTTCCCCAGCTTTTGTTCCCTAACACCTCCAGAGACACCTACCTGTCCCCACCTCCACCTCCACCCCACCCCCACCTGTGCAATTGCGGCAGAGTAACCTACAAATGCCTGGGGGTGGGGGTGGCTGGATTCTCACATGTGGATCCAAGAGTCATGTTGCTACTCTAGAGAATGTCAACGGAACAGTCAAGAAGCCATCATGGACGCCTGAGAGTGGACAGAGCTGCTGAGGAAGCCAACAGCTGTTTTACCAGGAAGGCTGCATTCAGCAAGAGGAGCTTACCCCAGGGTCTCAAAGATATCCAGATCTGCAAGTGTCCAGTGTCTCATATAAAATGGGGCCACGTTTGCATAGGCCCTGCATCTATCTGTATGCACCTCTGATCATCTCTGTATTGCTTATACCACCTATGGCAGATAGTGGCTATGCATGTTCTTACATTGTGAGGTCTTGGGATTTTTTATTTACTTTATTTTCTATGTATGTGTGAGCTTGCACGTGCACATGTATATGTGGGCAACCACACAGTCCAGAGGTGGCCATCAGATCCTTTGGATCTGGAGTTAACTGCCCCACGTGGTTGCTGGAATCTCCGGTCCCATGGCAGAGTAGCAGGCACTCTTAACTGCGGTCTCTCTAGCCCCTCTGATTGCTTTCATTTTGCTTTTTGAGATAGGTTCTTACCGTGCAGCTCAGACTGACCTTAAAGTCGCCATTTCCTTCCTTGGCCCCTCAATTTCTGGTTTTGCAAACGTACACTGCCATGCCCAGCTTTCTTACCCTGTTTAGGGAATAATGATAAGAGGAAAGTCTGCATATATTCAGTGTAGACACATTCTTCATTGGGTGATATATTAGTTAGGGTCTTACTGTTGTGAACAGACACCATGACCAAGGCAACTCTTACAAGGACAACATTTAATTGGGGCTGGCTTACAGGTTCAGTCCATTATCATCAAAGCAGGAGCTTGGCAGCATCCAGGCAGTTGTGGTGCAGGAGGAGCTGAGAGTTCTACATCTTCATCTGAAGGCTGCTAGGAGAAGACTGGCTCCCATGTGGTTAGGAGGAGGGTCTTAAAGTCCACGCCCACAGTGACACACTTCCTCCAACAAAGCCACACCTCCAAATAGTGCCACTCCCTGGACCAAGCCTATTTGAACCACTCAGGTGATGCTCTAACTTGTGATATTAAAATCTGGTCTCATGACATATACATAGAGCACAGTTGTCCACTTCTATGGAAGAGGAGGGCATCAAAGACATGAAACCATGGGTTAAGGGAAGCCCCTTGATCCAATGCCTGGCTTGTAGAATGTCCCAAATTCAATCCCTAGTACTCAAGCATGGGGAGGGTAGCTACTGGAAAATCTGAGTACTTGTCCCCCAGCCAAAGCCTGTTGTGCGTCTGCGGTGCTCTCTCCCAGTCTTCGCAGAGGACTTAGCTGCTGACTCTGCAGTGCCCTGGCTAAGGGACACTCTTTCCCTCACCGTCTCTCCATCATCAACACGTCTTCCTTGTGGAGGAGTTTAACTCATGAGAACAAAATGGCTGCCTGCAGTGCAAGAGGTGCCATGGTCCCCTTTATCTCCAGTAAACAAAAGCTAGTTTCCCTAAATACCCATATACTCACCATTCTCATCCCGTGCACTTTCTAGATGAGCCTGGAGTCCTCAGGTCAAGGGAGCAAAAGCTTGGTCAACTCAAAGGATCCCCATGGGAGCCAGTTCTACAGAGCCACTTCCTTGACCTTTGCCCTCTGAAGACAAGGAGGGATGAAGAGGGAGGGCTCTGTTCTAGCTGAGCATGGACTCAGGGTGTGAGTGTTCCCTGAAGGAAATTTAAGTAGCCTGGGCAGCTCTTGGCAGCCAGGGTATGAGGCTATGATTGTGGAGAGAAGAGATGTTGGATTCCTGTTGGTGGAGTGTGGATGCATGACCCTGACCACGCGAAAGGTTCGAAGGTCTCTCTTTGACTTTGGACAATGACCGTGATCTAGGCCAGAGTTGGAGACACAGCCACGCCCTTCCTGACTCTGTTGGTCTAGGGAGGAGCCCAGGTGCTTCAGTTACTGTAACTAGCACCCTGGGCAAGATTGAAAACATGGAGGACACAGTTCAACCTTTGGCTTTGCCATGTCCTCCTCACCTCAGCTCCCCTGACTCTGAGAACTTGGCATGTTCTGCTGCAGTGTTGGCCCTTCTGAGACCACCTGTGTTACCACCACCCCGCTATACCAACCAGAGCTTGCCTTGAACTGTGCTTAATGCATAAGTGTTGGTAAAACGGGTTGTCAGATAGCTTGCCAAATGCTCGTCCTTTTGAAAAGAAAAAAAAATTTTTTTTGTTTGTTTGTTTTTTTGGAGACAAGGGTCTCATGTGTCCCACACTGGCTTCCAACTTACTGTGTGGCTAATAGCCGTGAACTTCTGATTCTCCTGCTTCCACGTTCCAAGTACAGAGATTATGAGCATGTGCCACTGAGCCCAGTTTATATTGTGCTGGGGAATATACCCAGGGTTTTGTATATGCTAAGCAAGCACGTTACCAACTGAAGTGCACCCCCAGTGTTTTATTATAAATAATATGTATGTATAAAATGTTTAGTGGATTTCTGAGTTTGAGCCCAGCCTGGTCTACAAAGTGAGTTCCAGGACAGCCAGGGCTATACAGAGAAACCCTGTCTTGAAAAAAAAACCCTCAAAAAAGTTTATATAATAATAATAATAATGCTTATAAGTATATACATGTGAGTACACTGTCACTATCTTCAGATGCACCAGAAGAGGGCACCGGATCCCATTACAGATGGTTGTGAGCCACCATGTGGTTGCTGAGAATTGAACTCAGAACCTTTGGAAGAGCAGTCAGTGCTCTTAACTGCTGAGCCATCTTTCCAGCCCTTACACCACCAGTTTCAAGTTGATACCAAATGAAAGAAAAATGCAGACACGCCTTCCCAATCATCAGTGTCAATCACCACAATCATGTCCTATTTGTACTGAAATGGCAGGCAGAGTATGCAGAGTCTATGGGTTTACAGGGTTTTTCGTTTTTAATAATAATAATGGCGACACCATTATTTGTGTGTGGTATATGCACATGTTTATGTGTGCACATATGTATGTGTTCATGTGTGTCTACCTTGATCACTACTTTTTTAAAAAAAGATTTATTTATTAACATTGTAGCTGACTTCAGACGCACCAGATGAGGGCATAAGATCTCATTACGGGTGGTTGTGAGCCACAATGTGGTTGCTGGGATTTGAACTCAGGACCTTTGGAAGGGCAGTCAGTGCTCTTACCCGCTGAGCCATCTTGCCAGCCCCCTTGATCACTAACTTACCTTACTCTTTGAGACAGGGTGTCTCAGTGAGCCTGGCATTCATAGACTTAGCTGGATTAGCCAAATGAGCTCTCTGGGTCTGCCTGTCTCTGCCCTCCATTCTCCAGTGCAGAGCTTCAGGTGTGCATTGCCGTGCCCAGCTTTTTCTCCAGTGCAGGGCTTGGGTCTTGACTGACTGAGCCATCTCACCAGCCCCTTCTTCATTTAAAAAATAGCCTTTACTTCAGGTTAACCATATTCATTGGTATCAATTGAATGAGTTTTGAGAAATGTATTACCTGGTATAACCATGATTCCATTGGTGACAGAATATTCCCATCTTCCCCGGGAGCCCCATGTCCCTTTGCTGTCACTCCCTACTTCCCAAATCCCCAGACAGCCTCTGATTTTTGTTGTAGCCTAATTTGCATGTTGGAGAACTTCAGGCAAACAGCCTCACCGTGGTGGTATGTGTTTCTTTGTGTCTGTCTGGTTCCTGAGCACTTCTGCATAATGACTTCAGCTTTCATTCCTCCTTCGGGGCAGAGCTGTCCTTCCCCCCCTGACGTGCAGTATTCCACTGTGCAGAGACACTGAATATTTGTTCATTCACCTGTTGGTGGCCTTCTATAAACATCTGTGTCCCAGTTTTCTTGTGGACCTATATTTTCAATTTTCACAGAATTTTCTAGACCAAGGACCAGGACTGGCACATCAGGAAAAACAAAACAACAGCCCTCCATGAAACTCGCTTAGTAAGTCAATAAATATTCATTAGGACAAGTGGGCGTGAGGCTTGCAGTTCAGGCTACAGAAAGCCAGAACAAAGCCAGCTCTCATCATGGCTGCCTGTGTGGTCAGCCTGGCTGAAGAGCTGCTGCCCTCTGTGGTGGAGCCTGCCTAACCAGGGAGACCACCAGGGAGTCAGGAATCTTCACTTTCCACTCCACCAGCTCCACATTCTGAAGACAGGTGTGAGGGAAAGGTTTTAGTGGCTCCAAAGGAGAGAACCTAAATTACCTAAATTCTCTCTCTCTCTCTGTCTGTCTGTCTGTCTGTCTCTCTCTCTCTCTCTCTCTCTCTCTCTCTCTCTCTCACACACACACACACACACACACACACACACACACACACACACACACCTCTTAAGCCCAAGGTTGGCTTCTCTGAGCATGGGACCTCCCATTGTGGGGAAGGGAGCTATGTGGGCCTAACGGAGAAGGCTGTAAATACAGACTGAGCCTGGGTCCTTTCCTCAGGCACCCAGAACACATCATCAAAATAGGGTGGTGGGAGTCACTTGGCAGCTGGTTATTCTCATGATCTGAAGCTGGGCGCTGAAGGCTCCAACTCACCCACACTCTGCTAAAGACTGAGGGAGGGGCTGGTGAGATGGCTCAGCAGGTAAGAGCACCCGACTGCTCTTCCGAAGGTCCGGAGTTCAAATCCCAGCAACCACATGGTGGCTCACAACCATCCGTAACGAGATCTGACTCCCTCTTCTGGAGTGTCTGAAGACAGCTACAGTGGACTTACTTAAATAATAAATAAATCTTAAAAAAAAAAAAACTTTAAAAAAAAAAAAAAAAGACTGAGGGAGACTCCTTCTACCCCCAGGTGGCTGTTGGCAGCTTCAGCAGGTCTTTGGTTGGCAAAACCATCACTTCCAGCTCTGCCTGTGTCCCCCCAGTGCCTCCTGTGTGTGGGGTCTCTCTTTGTGGCCTTCAAAGGACATTGTCATTAGCTCTGAGGCCCACTTTAATCCCAGGGTGGCGTCACCTTGAGGTCTGTAGTTAGTTATGATCACATCTACAGAAGTCCCTACTTGTAAATAAGGTCACACTCGCAGGTCGTAAGATTTGGGGACACTGGTATTCATTGTGTATCAGTTGGGGACCCTGTATCAATTGTGTTCAAAAGGACACAATTCAACTGATTCCAACAGGAGAGTGAATATGAATGTGGGAAAGATTCTGAAACAGATGTGTCAATAAAAAACCAATATCAAGGCTGAAGGTATAGATCAGTGAGAATTTATGAGGCTGTGCATTCAATCCTCAGCAATACATGAATGCATACACACAGAGACACACACGTATACACACTGATACACAGACATATACATGGACACATACACACAGACACCACCCCCCCCACAGAGTTTCTTCTCAGCAGTTCAAAGGTAGGCTGGGTCCATTTGACAAGGAAGTGTCTCTCAGTCCTTAGCTTTGCTGGGTGTCCTGTTGCCCAGCTGCTGTGTCTAAGAAATTGCCTTCCACTGTTCCCTCAGGTTTTATGTGTTGGAAGCTTTCTCCTCAGAGGCGATTGGAGACATGGTATGGGAACCAGTTGGAGTTTGAAGGGTGAGCCTTGCTTGGGGTCACTGGGGACAGACTCCCAGAAGGGACTAAAGTATTTCTTCTGGGAGACCAATCACAGGTGGGTTGCTTTAAAACCTTGGCTCTAGCCCCTACTCAGCCTCTCTCTCACTTCCTATTGGAGATTTTCCTGTCTTGTATATGTTCCCATCTTGTATATGTCAGCCATGAGGCCTCATGAGAGGTAAGCCAATATCCACACCATTCCCGGTGAACCTTCAAATCTGTGAATTCGGTAAACCTCTTTTCTTTATAAAATTAGCCTGCCTGCGTATTTCATTATAGCAATGAAAACTGGACTGAGCCAACAGTCACTAGGCAGGCCTGTCCTAAAACCACCCCATTGTCTCACTGAGTAGGGTGCACAGAGAGGTGTCTTCTGGTACAAGCACTACCCTGAAGTTCTGGGAAGCTTTGGACTTCATCTTCCTTCAGGGTCTTGGGGAGCTCAGATCTGAAGCTCTCCACTGAGGCAGAAGTTCTGAGACACCAGGCAAGGCCCACAACCTGGACACAAGAAGCTGAGGCAACATTCAGTTTTGAAAATGAGACCAAGGGCAGGACTGAGAGCCTACCTCTGAGGAACTCAGGGACAAGTCAGCCTGAGGGGAGCCCTGATGAGCTACTGTGGTAGCCTCACCCATTCCTCCATTCATCTGAGGCAAAGGTTTGCCCTGCCTTGTTGTCAGAGATAGGCTATAGGCCCTACCACACTGAGTATACAGCAAGTGTCCAGGAGGACAAAGAGAGAAAGTGGTAGAGGCTCCCCTCCCAGTGCTTACCATTCCTGCCTTCCACTGGACAGATGCCATCCATCGCTTCTCCCAACTCAGCCTCAGTTAATCAACCCACTTCTTTCAGATAAGCCGTTCTGAGCCATACTTACCACATTGATCAGGCCAGTAAACCTCCCTTTACCAACATGTACATTGGTCATTCACTCTATGAACTACTTAGAAAAGCAGCTGGGACAGTCTCACTTAGTAGGCTTGTTCATAGAAGGATCAAGATCTGGGGACTAGCCTGGTGGCACCCACCAGTAATCCCAGCACTCAGGAGTCAGAGACAAAAGGATCCCACGTTCAAGGGCAGCCCAGGCTATAGAGCAAGATCATGTCTAGGGAAATAACAAAAGGGGCTAGAGAGATGGCTCAGTGGTTAAGATCGCTGGCTGCTCTTCCAGAAATCCTGGGTTTGATTGTCAGCAACCACAGGGCAGCTCAGAACCATCTGTAACTCCAGTTCCAGGGGACCTGATGTCCCACCTCCATGAGTGCCATCAACACAAGTGGTACATAGAAATTCATGCAGACAAAACACCCTTATACATAAAATAAAATAAGATAAGATAAAATAAAATAAAATAAAATAAATAGTCAAGATATGGTAGCACATGTTTGTACAATCCTTGTACTCTGGAGAATGAATTAGGAGGGTTGTTTAGAGTTTGAGGGCACCCTGAACTACACAGTGAGCACCAGGCCCTCCAGAGTTATATAGCAAGACCCTGTTTTCAAAATATAGAGTCAAAACAGAACAACAAAAGACAAATAGGTCACACGTGGGGGTAGCGCAGTTGGTGGAATATTTACCTAGCATCCACAAAGGCCAGGCTCAGTTCCCAACACTGCATAAGCCAGGCACGATGGTGCACACCTACAATCCCAGCACTCCTGAGAAGGCGGCTTTGGCCTTCCAACCTTAACCGAAGATCAGCTCACTAGCAATCCGCTGGCCTTCAGGACCAGTTGGCAATACTTGATATCCTCAAGGATGGAGCAGTTACTGGGGTCTCAGCCCTGCTCAGTAAGGGCAGCTATTGTTACACTCCCAAGACAGCATCATGCAAGCTGGTCGGTAAATCCCTCTAGGATGTGTATCAGTCCATGGGCCTTGCTCCTCTAGAGACTCCTGACTAATATAGAATTTTACTTTTAATGTTTGTACATCATATAAGGTGAGGCTCCAACTTCATTCTTTGGCATATACAGTTTTCCCAGAACCATTTGTTGAAAGGGGTGTCTGTCCTTTCCTCCATGGGATATTTTTGTCACTACTGCCAAAAACCAAACCCCAGGGATGGAGAGAAGGCTCAGTTATTAAGAAAACAAATTGCTCTTCCACAGGACTGAGTTTGGCTCCAGCACCCACATTGCAACTCATAACCAACCATTACTCCGATCCCAGGGAATCCAATGCCCTCTTCTGGCCTCTGTGAGGATTTATACACACATGGTATATATATACTTACATTCTCATTCTCTCTCTCTCTCTCTCTCTCTCTCTCTCTCTCTCTCTCTCTCTCTCTCTTACACACACACACACACACACACACACACACACACACACAGAGAGAGAGAGAGAGAGAGAGAGAGAGAGAGAGAGAGAGAGAGAGAGAGAGACAAACTAAATCTTTAAAATTATATAACCAGAGAGCAGTTCAGTAGTTAAGAGCATTTACTGCAGGGGACCCAGGTTCAATTCCAATCATACTCACAGTGGCTCACAACTGTCTATAACTCCAGTTCCAGGGGATCCAAGGTGCTCTTCTGGACCCCACAGGCACCATGTGGTACATATACATACATGCAGACAAAACACTTATACATATAAAAAATTAACAAATCTTTAAAAAAAAGTTTTAAGTACTCAAGTCTCTAAAATTAAAAAAAAAAAAAGATCAAATCCTGTAATCTTAGAAGTTAGAGAGCCGAGGAAGGAGGGTAATAAGTCACGGCTATCCTGGGCTATATAGCATGATTGTGTGTGTGTGTGTGCCTGTGCGTGAGGGTAATAAGTCACGGCTAGCCTGGGCTATATAGCATGATTTTGTGTGTGTGTGCCTGTGCGTGAGGGTAATAAGTCACGGCTAGCCTGGGCTATATAGCATGATTGTGTGTGTGTGTGTGTGTGTGTGTGTGTGTGTGTGTGTGTGCCTGTGCATGTGTGCATGTACCTGCGTGTAAAATCAGTGTGCAGTGATAGACCACTGAGTAAGAGCCTTGCTGAGTATGGAGCTCAGCATCCGGGTAAATAGCCCAGTGTGGACAGGTGCACTTAGAACCCCAGCACTTTGTGGGGTAGAGACAGGAGGATTGCCGGGGCTACCAGGCTGCCAGCCTAGCTCCAGGTTCAGTGAGAGACCCTGTCCCAAATGAATAACGCAAAAAGTGATCAAGTGGGACACCAAATGTTCTTCTCCAGCCTCCATAGGCACACATGAGCATGCACACACACACACACACACACACACACACACACACACACAGAGACACATATATACATACATACATACATACATACATACATACATACATACATAGACACAGACACTCATACAGACACACACGCACACAAAACATTGTGTAGATTATTAGTTCAAATGGACAGTGGAGTCAGTAGCCTTAAAGACCCTTTCTGGGGCTGGTGAGATGGCTCAGTGGGTAAGAGCACCTGACTGCTCTTCCAAAAGTCCGGAGTTCAAACCCCAGCAACCACATGGTGGCTCACAACCATCCATAATGAGATCTGACTCCCTCTTCTGGAGTGTCTGAAGACAGCTACAGTGTACTTATGTATAATAAATAAATAAATAAATAAATAAATCTTTTAAAAAAGACCTCCTCTTCTGGAGTGTCTGAAGACAGCTACAGTGTACTTATGTATAATAAATAAATAAACAAACAAACAAATCTTTTGAAGAAGACCCTTTCTGTCACAGAGAAGAACTGACAGGACCTTTGGGAGACCATCCTTTCTGTGACAAGGGGCCGAGTAATGTGGCTTGACTGAGAAGTGTCCCCCAGAGGCTCACTTGTTTGAACACCCGGAGCCCGAATGCTTGCTGTTTTAGAGGTTGTGGAACTTTTAGGAGGCAGGGCCTTGCTGGAAAAAGTGGCTCATGGGAGCCCTGCCTTGAAGTTTTATAGCCCAACCTCATTTCCTGTCCACTCTCTGCTTCCTGACTGCAGATGCGTGTGATCGGCCGCTTCACACTCAGGCTGCCAGGCCTTCCCCACCATGAGTGACTGCGTTCCTTCTTAAAGTGCGGGCCAAAACAAACCCCTCTCTCCTTAAAATATGACATTATAAATGTATTTAAATGTAAATGTCTCCTTAAAATAAAATATAATAAATGAATAGAAGTAAAGGCAAGCAAGGCAGAGTTCTGGGAGGAGCCGGTGGACCTGCATTTAAGGTTCCGTCACTCTGTGCCTCAGCAAGTGACCTAGCTCTTTGTACTACATTCTCCAGGCCTGGAGAAGAAAATTCAGGCCAGCTAGAGATGGCCATATGCCATCTGTCTGTCCCTTCCCTGCTCTGGCAGCCAACCCCCCACAGCCTGTTTCTCAGCCTCTTGCCTGAAGGGTGGATAGATGACCCAGCCTGACCAATTTTCCTGTCTCTCAAGGGAATATATGACCCTCACTGGGGCCAACAAGTCCTCAAGTGATTTGTTCTATTCACAGAGAGCAGGGGACTTTCTCACCCCATGAGAATGTGCCTGAAAACCAAGTATATATGTGTGTGTGTTTGTATATGTATGTATATGTATGTGTATGTATATGTGTGTATACACACACACACACACACACACACACACACACATATATATATAGATATATATATACTCTTGCTTTTCTCATTCATGTAGAAGAACACATTCCACTTTTGACTTAGGTTCATTTGAGTTGGGCTTTGATGACCAGGAATCCACCCACCCCTGTGACCAGTATATCTCTCTAGTGACACTGTGGAATATCTGGCTCTGACCAAACCTGGCTTTGTGGCATAGCCATCCCTGACCGCAGTGATGGATAGGGGGTTGTTTGTGTGGAAGTAGGTGGGATGTAGGCATGTGACTACAGAGGGGCCATCGCTCTGGGATTGTCAAGGTGGGGCTAGAGAGAGATCCCCTTCCCTCTCAGCCCTTCAGCTGAGTTCCATAGCTCCCAACTGTCTGCAGCCAGACTCCCTGTCCCGAGAGGCTCATCTGGGGTTGGAGAGAGTGATACCAAAACAGAAAAGAAGGCATGAAGGAGAAGGCATGAAGGTCAGAGCCCAGGACAGATGTGGCTGGGCCCCCAGCCCTCTGCAGGCCACTCCCCCTCCCAGCCACTCCTCCTCCCAGCCACTCCTCCCAGGGGTGTGAATGATGCCCTGGATCGTCTCAATAGCTGGGACTTTCTGTCCTGGTGCATGACATGGAAAAGGCCAGCATCCCTCTGGCCACATGGCTCTCGATGCCAGGTGTCTGAAGAAGACCAAGTCTTCAACAGAAAGAGGTAAAGCTGAAGTGCATTTGGGACCCTTCTCTGCCACCTTACTGAGCACTTACTATGTACCAAGCTCTGTCACATGAGTAGACAAAGTAATGCTAGCGTTGTGGTGGGGGAGGCGTGCAAACAAGCAAATAGAGCACAACATGACTAAACCGGAAGGCAGGGCAGGCATGCAGATGCTGAAGTGATGATCAAGGACACCATCCCCAAGAGACAAAGCGGGGACCAAGGAGGAGTGTGCATTCCTGGCAGGATCAGGAAGTGCAGGGTTGGAAAAATCACAGTGGTTCCTCCCAGGAAGCGAATCCCAGGGGGTGGAGAGATGGCTCAGTGGGGAAGACCCAGGTTCCCTGCCCAGTACCCACACGGCTGCTCACACACACCATCTGCAAACACTCCGAAGCTTTAGCGGCTCTGACGCCCCCTTCTGGCCTCCTCAGGCTCCTGCATGTCTGTGGTACATGCAGATTAACTCCTGAAGGGTTCCTGCATACATACACCAAAAACAAAACAAAAATCTTCTTACAAGCTTTAAAAAAAAAAAAAAAAGCATAGGAAAGAAAAGGGCCTCTGGGAGAGAATGTGCACTCTTGGTGTAGCTGCATCAGGGCCTATGGTGGTCCTTTGGTGGTGGTAATACACAGCCAGCCTGTTACCATGGGAATAGAGAACCATGGAAAAGGGGCTGCCTCTGGGTGAGGCAGGCACATGAATCCTTCCACTTAGATGTACGTGAGCCTGAGTCTTCATCAAGGACACCCGACATGAAGGAACAATCCCAGGGGCCTTCCCTGTTCCCCAACACTACCACCACTTCCCTCGAGTCACCCTTTATAGAACCCCCCTGGATCTGGGTTTTCCCTGCCTGGAATAGGGAGAAGGAGAGACCCGAGCACTGGCCCAGGGTATCACAGAGAACCATTGCCCTGGCAGTGGGAGAGGGCCTAGAAACATTCTGAGCTTCTAGAATGTTGTCAGGAACCCAGACAAGAGTCTGATCGCCATGGGCACTGGTGGGAGCCAGAAGGCGAGCACCTGGAAAGAACATATATCAATGAAGAGAAGGGATCCCTTTATCAGCAAGACCTGGAGAACTGGGTTGTTGATAGGTCAGTGTGCCCCAGCAAAGGACAGGATAGGATAGGAAGGTTCCAAAAAAGGTCCGCAGGGAGTGCAGGGCACAGAAAAGGACACAGGCCATCCAGAGGTTGAGCCCAGCAGAAAGACAGCTGCCCTGTGAAGGTGACAGTGGAGGACCGGGTACACCTGGGACACTGCAGGGAACAGCACAGAGATCTCTCAGACTTAGCTGTCTGCCCCACAGCCGAAGGACACAGCATCCTGATGAAGCCAAGTGGTTGCTTCACTATCTACACCCTAGCAGACTTCTCCATTGGCCCTCTTCAAACTAAGGAGATATAGTCTATTCCCAGACAAGAACACTTTTTGAGGCTCAAGACAGTTAAGACACAAGTTGGGTGTGGTGTTAGTCCCATCACTTAAGAGACAGAGACAGGAGGATCTCTGTGAGTTCAAGGTCAGCCTGATCTACAATTCCTGGACAACCAGAGTTACATAAGCAGACCTTATCCCCCCCCCCCCAAAAAAAAAGAAAGAAAAGAAAAAAAAAGAAAAGAAAAAAGAAAGGAAGGAGAGAGAGGGAGAGAGAGGGAGAGGGAGAAAGAGAGAAAGAAAGAAAGAAAGAGAGAGAGAAAGAGAGAGAGAGAGAGAGAGAGAGAGAGAGAAGGAAGGAAGGAAGGAAGGAAGGAAGGAAGGAAGGAAGGAAGGAAGGAAAGAAAGAAAGAAAGAAAGAAAGAAAGAAAGAAAGAAAGAAAGAAAGAAAGAAAAGGAGGAGGAGGAGGAGGAGGAGGAGGAGGAGGAAGGGATTTGAACCAGGGGCTCACTGGCTGCCGCACAAGGCCCGTGCACTTAGTCACGTCCTGCAGCACTGCTAAGCAGAATGTGGAGGGAGGCACCTAGAGAGGGCCAGACCAGAGAAGGCAAGGAAACCTTGGTTTTTGCCTGTGACAAGACAGATAGCGACTGTCTGGACGACCCTAGATCCCCACCTAGTGGTCGGAAAGAGCCATTGTTTTTAACGGCTGGCGTTACCGATCCAAGCAGGTCATTTCACCCACTGGCAAAGGAACACATCGGTCTGAGCCAGAGTTCAGGAGAAAGAAGAGTTCCGCCAGCCGGCGCAGGCGCACACGCACTAACACTCGTAACCTTCCTCCGGGGAGGTGGCGAGGAATTTATTAACTCCTAGATTTTGTCCCCGAGTCTTCCACGCTGGCTTGCCCTTCACGAGAGGCAGTGCGCCCCCAGGCATTATACACAGAATCGCCTGATCTAATGTGATCTCTGCTGAAGTAACTGGGGATGGTAAAATGACACAGTCAATGACAGCTATCTGCAAAACATTGTGCTAGGTATCCATCCAGCTCAGAACAAAGGTGACCAGAACAACCCTGGAGGAACCAGAGGGCCCAGTTTTGAAGGAAGACAGCCCAGCACTTTGCAGAAGAAGGCCCTGAGACAAGGTCACTAAGAGTAGGCTAGAGCAGAGCCTGGAACACGGTTCTGGGAGTAGGCAGGACCCACAAGGACCCCATTGCTAGGCTAAAGGGCCGGGACCACCCTGAAAATTCTATAGCCTTTGAAGGGCTTCCTCATCTCAGGATATGCAGGGAAGGCTTAACCAGCAGACAGCAGGGAAGCTTCCCAAAGGTGGCCTGCAAAGACACATGCCCTGGGTGGCAGGAGCAAAGTTTTTGCTCCAAAACACATAGGGTACCAAACTCCCAGGGGACAAAGAATTATCAGCCTTGCCGGAGAGCACAGTTGAAAGGCTAGTCGTACATGTAGATAGCCTGGAACCTTCTATAGCAAAAAGACGTCCTCTGGGAAGACACTTATTCCCACGTGCGCGCGCACGCATGCACACTCACGCGCAATCACCCAACCTGAGCCTTGGTTCTGAGGAGGCCTTGTCTGGCTAGGACTGAAGCTGAAGGCCAACAGGAATTCTCTACAACTTACTCCAAGTGGGCTTGGAAGACGACCTTTGGTCCAGGGCTTGAGCAGGACTGTCCTGTAGGCCCTGCTTCCAGATGGTAAAATTCATTCATTGGTTCATTCACTCATTCATTTCTTCTTCGAATGCTTTCTGTAGCCCTCTTCTTTGTTTGAGCAGTTTTCAGTCTGGGGTCCGAGCAATGAGCAAAAGAAACACCAACTTGGGCTGGAAAGATGGCTCAGCGGGTAAGAGCACCGACTGCTCTTCCAACGGTCCTGAGTTCAAATCCCAGCAACCACATGGTGGCTCACAACCATCCCTCGTAACAAATCTGACTCCTGGAGTGTCTGAAGATGGCTACAGTGTTCTTACACATAATAAGTAAGTAAATCTTTAAAAAAAAAATAGAAAACAAAAAAAAAAAAAAAAAAAAGAAACACCAACCATGCCAACTATGCCTTAAGGAAGTCAATGACCTTGTAGGTCACAGAGATTTGATGAAATATCTACCCTCCCCAGAGGAGACATGGCAGACATGGGGTCTGGTAGAAAAGACTGAGCCCCAGAAGGCAGGGGCAGGAGAGAGCCCACCTGTCTGTCTTTAAGACAGGATATCATTATATTGTACAGGGTAGCCCAGTGCTCCCCCCCCCCGCCCCGGTCTCTCTCTCTCTCTCTCTCTCTCTCTCTCTCTGTGTGTGTGTGTGTGTGTGTGTGTGTGTGTGTGTATTGTTGTTGTTGTTGGAAGAGGGAGTTTGTTCTTCGAGATAGGAATGTCACTGTGTAACCAGTATAACCAGGAATGTCACCGAGTAACCAGGCTTTCATCTATTGGCAGTCCTCCTGCCTCAGCCTCCTAAATGCTGGGATTACTGGCATGAGGCACCACACACAACTAACCTCAAACCCTGTCCTTTCCTGTCTCTGCTTCCTCTATGCCTAAGTGTATGCAAACAAGACTGTGTTTGCACGTGGTCCAGCGGGAAGGGGCACCTGTACAGATATATACTTATGGCTATTGGTGTGCATGCGGTCTCTCCACGCGCCTGTGTGCACAGGTGACTGTGGTGGTGTGGGGGATGGGTGAGGGATGACCTAAGAGGTGTCTATTGCACAGGATATCAGTGATGCGACCAGCAATCTTATGGGCAAACCCAGAAAGCCTAAGGGCAGACACAGCTGCTCTGAGAAGGGAGGAAGACCCTGGGTGGGGACAAGAAGGAAGGACTGTGCATGTGCTCTGCGACTAGATAAAAATTACCCAATGGCATCTCTCATGTCCAGAGACCACAGAGCAGGAACCCTCGAGGCTCTGGGAAAGAACACTGGCTTGGGAAGATTCTGTGACCTCTCTTCAACCGGAACAGGTCTAAGCCTTGGTTTTTCTCTCTGGAACGGAAGTTCCCATTCCAAGAATGAGAAGGAAATGTGTTTGGCATGGGGTGGTGGCCCACAGCTCCTCTTGTCAAGCTGAGGAGCAGCTGCCATGGAGCCAGAGGACATCCTGTTCTCAAGAAATAAAAACAAGAGTGAAGACGGGCCGTGGCTACGTTCCCCTGCTAGACTGATGTGAAGCCAGCAGCCATCTTGGTCTCCTGGGCTTGTCTCTAAATCAGGCTACTTCTCCCACAGCCAGACCCTGGCCAGGACACCAGGGCTCAGCATCCGGCAGTCAGCAGAGGTCATGCACCCAGCCCTTTTGTCCCTTCCCAGCTGGGAGCCTGACTTATACCCACCATCACCTCATTAGCTGCTGCTGCCAAGGGCCCTGCTCACTGAATTGTGAAAGAGCCTTTTCCTTTATTTACTGGAAATCCTGGAACCCTTCATTTCTCTGAACCCCAATGTCATCCTCCGCGGTTCATGGTCACTATACTGCCCCTGACTTAGCCTTCACTGAGAGCGAGCCCTCATGAGAAAGTACTCTGAATACCATCAAGCCTTCAGTTCAGGGAAGGATTGAGCCCATGTAAATAGCCCAGATCTAGGGGATACCCTTTAGGAAGGGGCCTCAGAAGACCCTCCACTGGTACCGTTTTCTCTCCTTGGGGAGAACCTGCATTCAGTCTGTCAGCAACCCCATGGTGCTGGAGGCCAGAGTCACCTCACAACCCATAGGATGTGCCCCCTCCCAACTGTGCTTGGTGGGAAGGTTGAACTGTGACAGCCACATCCCACAGGGACTGGAGGCAGCTGGAGCCAGCTGGTTCCCCGAGGGTTTCAGAACCTGGAATGCTATTTCCTAATCGGGAATTCATCCAGGCCACCAATCCTGACCCCAGTCCAAGAAGCTTAGCAACAGTCAAAGTTCCCAAGGTCTGTGAGTGGCTCTGCCTATGTCTCAGGCCCAGGTTCCTCAAGGGTTAGGTCCTTGTTCAGGAGCCTTTGATGTCGGGGAGGGGAACGTTTCAACTAGTCTCTCACATATCACTTTGGGTTTGGTCCACACCATTTACTTTGCCAACCGGGATCCTGGAGCTCAGAAAAGAGAGTCGTACTGTTCAGGATCTCATGGCTAGAGGCAAAGGTTGGCTTTGAACTTCTCATTCAGTTTTCCTACTGAACATCTGCTTTGCAATAGATGGGCATCAAGTGACTGTTAGATTACCAAAGGTCTCATCCTATCCTCTGGTATGCCTTGAAGGTGCCGAGACTCTGGCTGGGGGGAGGCAACAAGTTGCTGGCTAAGGAAGAGATGCAAGACTGATGGGAACTGGGCAGGTTTCTATCCGTGTGCTCTTAAAAAGCGTATGTAGACTTATTCTGCCCGTTTGTCGAGCTGCTGGCATCTTTGGTACTTAGCTCCCCCAAATTTTCCCCACTCTGAGTGTGCCATTTGTTAGTGATCAGGTTTCCCCTCTTTACCCACGAGCATCCGACTCAAACCTGACTCAAACTCTGGTGGCTCACTTCTGAGTCCTTCTTACTTAGCATCTTCGGGAACTACTGAAGACCCAAAGCCTCCTCAAGACCTTTGGTTGTCTTGTAAGATTTAACCCTTGGTCCTCAAGTGCACTGGTCCCTGGTGCATACCTAACAGTCTCTTCGTGTGACCTTGAGGAGCTGAGGAGGTGGAGGTAGGAGCTGAGGAATGTCTTAGCCAACACTTACACCCAAGCTTGCATGGTTCAGTGGAGCTTCACACTCCAAAAGGGCCAGAGGCGTGTTTTCCAGTGCTCATAGATCCCAGCCCTGACTGTGTTTCCAAGAGGCCAGGAAAGCCAGAGGCAAGCGCCTTCCCTGTCCCAAGAAGAATCTGAGTCCAGCCAGGCACATCGAAGACCATAGCTTCTAGGAGCTGGCACTGCAGGGCAGCTCCAAGAGAAAAACCCACATTAAGTTTTGAGCTCCCTCGTCGGTGCCCGCAGTCGGCAGCCCACTCAAGTCCCTGGGCCTGGACCTACAGTGGATCTGAGATCCCTCTCCGTGCCCATTTCTCTGGACTCACTGCACCTTGGGCTCTGGCAGGGAGTGCTGGCCGGCTGCTTGACCGGGCCCTGTCCTGGAGCGCCATCTCGTGGGAACGTGGGGAGTTCCTGAGGCCTGGGACCTGGGAAGGCTCCCGAGTCCGGAGCAGCCAAGTGAGTTCGGGGTCCTTAGCCCATCAAACCCGATGGACAGACACGCACCCCAAGGGAGCCTAAAAGAAACTCGGAGGGGAAAACAGTCATCCGGGCACCAACACTTTCCCTGGTGGGTAACTTGTCTGCTCTCCAGAGGACGCGACACAATGCCCTGAGATCACCCGGAGCGCCCAGCCCCCTCCAACGCACGGGGTCGTTCTCCCCGCTGACTCTTGATCGTTGGCTGGACTCAGCCTACCGGGAGAGTGTTCCAAACTTCTCGGTCAAGGGCGGAGAGGCGGAAGGAGAATGGGAAAAGGAAACGAAGTTGGATTTAGGGTCGCTCCCAAGGTAGGAAGGAGGGCTCAGAGTTGCAATTCTGATCTCTCCCAAACCGTTCCCTCCGCGGCGGCCTTCACCTAGAGAAGCGGGGGGCGGGGCCAGAGCCCAGGCGGGGCGGGGCCCGAGCTCAGGCGGGACGGGATCGCTGTCGCGCCGCGGCGTGCTCCTCCCCGCGTCAGTGAATCCACAGTGGGCTGGGGAGGCTGAACCCGGTTCAACGCCCTCCAGGAGGACAGGGCCTTCTGCCGAGGCTCAGAAGCTCTGCACCGCAGCGGGAAGTTTGGAAGGAAGAAATGGCTCGAGGGTTCGGAAGCCTCGGATTAACCGCGTGGAAAATGCAGTGTCCAACATCTCGGAATCTATTCAGTTGCGCTGCTAGGGGTCTCACGAAGGCTCCAAATGCTGAATCTTCGAGTTCTCGGGTGTTATCACACCCAGTCCTAAACCAGCACAGTTCTCTAAGACCCCACACTCCCCATTGAGTCTCTTGGCGACACGCTTGGTCACCCACTTAACAGACCTCAGAGGCCCCTTGGTCACCCACTTAACAGACCTCAGAGGCCCCTTGGTCACCCACTTAACAGACCTCAGAAGCCCCTCGATACCCATCGCTCACACACTCCTCTCTGCTGACGGATTTGCCATCCAATGGCCCTGGTTGGGCAGGTCCTGAAGGGTTAAGGCAGCGGGTACACGGGCGCTTGAGCTAATTGGCGACCCCCAGAGACAATGAAGACTGGAAGGCTGGGAAGGCTGGTGGCTTAATTGGGCCTGGGAGTGGCCAGGCCTTTGTCTGGGACAAGGCCCAGCCCGTCAGCTGCAGGATTCCCCAAGCCGCACTTGGCCTTGCAGCTGGGGCCCAGCGGAGCACTGTAGTGGCAATCCCGGGAGGGGGGTGTGTACGGCCGAAAGCAGGGGAGCGGGAGGATTCTCCAAGCCGCGCTGCAGGCTCGGAAATAACACCAGACCCGAGTTGCTGCGGCCCTGCCCACCACCGCGTGTGCTGCCCCCTGGTGTCCGCAGGCCGAGGGGGCCCCACAGCCAAACTCTCGGCATTCTTTCCTGGTTGAAAGCGAGAGGCAGCAAGATGCCAGTGCACACGTTGCTTTGGGATTTTTTATTTTTATTTTTTACGGGGAGTTTCAACCCAAAGTGACCTCAAATAAACGTAGAGATAGGGAGAGACTCTATGCGAAGTAGGGAGGGACTTTCCTTGTTCCTGCTTGGTTCGTGAACCACATTGCCTAATCAGTCCAGGCGGAGCAGAACAGGGGAGCCATAGCTCACCTACGGTTGGGATGAGACCATCTACACACAGGCACGCACACGCACGCGCGCGCACACTCCACACTCTCTACCCAGGGAAACTTGAGGCAGCCCTGTCTCAGAGGAGTTGGACAAAGTTTTTTCCTTGTAAGTGTGTCAGCCCAGGAAGGTGTTCGGAGCATTAGGAGTTCCTGAAACTTTCAAGTCTACCTACATCTTCACTCTGCCCTTCAAATCATTGCTGATGTCCCCGGGCGAGTGGAAAGTCATACACGCCCCAGAGGTTCACAATGTCTAACAAGGCAATCTTTTGGGGTTGGACGTCAAAACCTCCTGGACTTAAAGGGATGAAGACGGGGTGCTCAACGACCACAAATCCAGAGACATGTAATCAGCTCCCGGAGGCACCTGCCAGCTGGATGAGGTTACTAGCTGTGGCCTTCTGGAGCGGCGTGGATGGGAGCTCTCCTTAACAGAGGGGGTCTTAGGGAAGCACCAGCCCAATGGGGCCAGTGGGACACAGTGGGACTCCCTTGAAAGTCGCCAGCAAGTTGATGCAAGGAGGGGATCGAAGATAAACAAGCTGTAAGGAGGGATTTTTAGGCCAGATTTTCCCAGCACCCCAAGCACCGAGTGATTCCAGAAGGCAGAGTGATGGGACAGAATTCTGGAGTTGGTGGTACTGAAGAAAGTTGGCCACTACCTCCTCCCCAACACACACACACACACACACACACACACACACACACACACACACACACACACACACGAAAGGAGAAAGAGAAGAGAGCAGGGCCCCGTTTCCCAGATCATGTACCCAGGAAGGTTGAAAGGAGGGGTGAGGAGCAGGTCCACAGTGTCCTAGAAAGGGAGTCGGGAGTCCAGGCCACTCTGTGCGTTTTGCGTTAATCCTGTGACTAGGTGCGGGGAGTGGCAGGAGCTGCGGTCACACAGAGTGGCCAGCAGGGGGAGCCCGGGCCGCGGGCCTGGGTCGCGGGGGCTGCGGAGCGGAGTGGCGCCTCCAGGCCTGGCCTGAGCCGGGCGCCGACGTCGGCGCCTCGGAGCCTCGCGGATCTGCTCGAGGCCGGGCTGCCGGGCCGCCATCGCCGAGGTGCAGCTGAGGGCCAGAAAGGGGCGCCCGTGTCCCCGCCTCAGTCCCTTCTTCAGAGCCCCAGCCCCGCGCGGCCCACAGAGCGCACAGCGCGGGTCAAATCGCATGATAGCGTTTTTATTATTTTCTCGCTTCGTTCTCCCTCTGGAGCAAAAAGTGAAAACCTGAGGTGGGGCCCGTGGGCCGGGCGGGCAAAACCGGGGTGCAGAGGCTGAGGGGTCCGCAGGGTGGGCCTTCCCTGGGGTTCGGTGCCTCCCCTTCCCCAGCAGCCAAGGATCCTGGGGCCCTGTACAATATAGATGCTCATGTAAAATGAAAAAAAAATTAAATGCTATGAGTTAATCTCTAAATATATGTACACAGCAATGTACACCTTCGAATAAATTAATACGAATTTGTATCCTCTGGGAACCTTAAAGCTTATTTACACAAATTACCATTTATTTCATAAATATCTTTTGCCCCCTGGGGACTCAAAGAAGAAGTGCAACTTCCTCCGCTGATCCAGAAGTGGACATAGGAATGGCGCCTGTCTTTTGTGGGGTAGAGGTGGGAAGACCAAGCGGACATGACTCCTCCTAGCTCAAGTCTACGCTGACTTCAGGCTCCCCTGGCTCCAGCATCCTCCACACCAGTTTCTCAATGACACTCAAGCCCAAGGCCAGAGATCCTGGGATGCTTTCCGAAGGAACACCTCTACCCTATGCACCTTCTGGCTTCCAATGGGACCACTGGAAGGAGGCCACCCCCACAGTGTTGAAAGAAGGAGGTGCCCTGGTAGTTGACTCTCGAACAGAAATTTGCATCAAATCCAGGGATTCCAGAGTGACTTGTGTTCTGGATAGACTGACTCCTCGTTTAGACCCCAGACCCCCGACCTGCCACGCGAGGCTCTATTCTGACCGCTGAAGCCTGCTTTTGCTTCTTTATTTAAATAAATACCCATTCTGTGCTGTACACGTCCTAGACAGCCGAGGCAGAGAGCCCAGCCCGGGAGGCTCGTGTGGCAGCGCAGCAGCCAAGCAGCCCCTCACTTGGGCGACTCCCGGCCGGGGGAGAGGGCTCGCTGGCTCTCTAGCCCACTCACCAGTCTCTGGATGCTCTGCAGTTCACTGGCCGCCTCTTTGGCTGAGCCGCTGGGCGATAGGGCCCCGCGGGATGGGCCCCCCACTTTTCGGAGAGCCAGCTCAGGCAGCGGACTGGGCTCACGGCTATTTCCGCCCTTGGAGCCCTCCGCCGCCAGCCCGGTGGTAAGGAGGCTAGTGCTAGGTGGGATGGTGACAGGGATCTGGTAAGGACTGAAGCGCAGACGGGGCCGGGCACTGCCCAGAAATGGGCTCCGTGATAATGAACCAGCGGCTGCGGCGGCGGCAGCTGCAGCGCTGGTGGCGGGTAAAGCGGAGGCGGCGGCGGCCGCTGCTGCCATGTAAGTGTACGGGTAGGGAAAGAGGCCTCCGAAAGTGGGCATTGGGATTCCCTGGAAGAAACAGAAGGCAAGAAGGGTTAGACATCTGTCCGAAGTGTCTTTAAAGGTGGTAGCCTGAATACTGCAGATAACCTTTGCCTTACACCTTTAGGCTATAAAGCCAGAATTCACATAGCTATAAAACCTCATGCTCACATGAGGAGATAAATGAGCCAGCGTGCCAGGGCCAAATCCAGCGAGTGTGTCCATCACCTAGGGTGAGATGCAAAGGCCTGGTGTCTCCCTGCTCTGCGCTGTTTGGTTCGGTAGGGATAAGGGAACGAGCAGCAGTTGGCTGAACTAGTATGGGCCTAGAGAGAAAAACCAAGACAGGCTTGGGGCCAGGTGGCAAGCAAGTAGCTGGGACTATCATATGAGGTCCTGCTCATTTAGGACAGTAGTTCTTCCATGCCTTCTGTTTGCAGGCCGGAGTTGTGGCTTAGAACACAGGCTTAGAAAAAAGGATGATCGAGTCTCTTGCTTGCTCGCCTGCCCAGGGGTCTCCTGCCTTAGCTGGGATCAAGTCACAAGTGACAACCAGTTCATAAACTGGCCTGAACGTTTGACAGAGAACTGGCAGGGCTTCTGTGGCAGCTGAGGACGGAATGCAGGCTTTACTGGTGGATAGCAGAGCAGCCAGGACACCCTGGACACAGGACACTCAGTTCATAAGGCCCCGATTGCTATGGTCTGACCTTTGAGATAATGGCTTATATTCTAGCGTGTGCGCCTGTGGAATGGGTGATACCCCTCCACCCCCAACAGTGCTAGAGACAGAGGAAGCCCAAGTCCTGGTTCAAGCAGGGAGAGCCCAAGAAGCAGCTTAGTCTGTAGGAATAGAAAGGCTTGCAAGCCCCACTGTGCACTTCAGACCTGGCACCTCAGGTTGGAAGGAGGGGAGGAAACGTCAACTTTCCCAAAATTTGGCTTTACCTGACATACAACTATGGCCTTATCACCTAACAATTATACCAATTGATTTCTCATGAGTTCTGGGGTACTCTTTCCCTGGATTTCTGCCTATTGGCCAGGCCAGAAGCCCCAGGCTTCCCCATGTCCTCTGTAATGACTATGGTTTATTGGGAAAGAGGCATTCACATCCACAGAAAGCCAGAGCTGCAGCTCAACCCTCCAGCCCAGAGTCATGGGGATTCGTGTATCACAGGCATTGCACAGACCCAGATGATAAGCTCTGTTCAAAACTCATTTCAGACTCCCCCTTACACACATATTCACTTCTGAACCAAAGCCATTTTCTCAAAAAAAAAAAAAAATCTAAACTCCTGTTTTCCTTCCCTGAAGATATGATCTCAAGGGTTCAATTTGCCAGAAACCTCAGAGGGAAGAAACCGAATGAAGGAATTCCAAATCTTTCCGCAGGGGATATTCCACCCAAGTAACTAAAGAGGTTGCTGTGCGCATCCGATCTCCTTATGCCTCTGGCCACATTTTCATAAACTCTCCCCTGGGAATTTAGAATTTCAGTAGGAGGTTGTGGGGGAGCTAAGGCCCCTTCCCTGGATGTGGCGGGAGAGTTAGGGACTCAGAGTAGGGCAAAGACCAGGCTTGTCACTTGTCACTGGCGACTTCCTAGAGGACCTCAAAGGGGCCAGAAATATCTGAGAGGTGAGTCATTTGGGGAGTCAACTGTCCAGAAAATAACTCAAAATTCCCTCCTTCGTTCGTTCGTCCAGCCTACAGTTTTTCAGAGCCGATCATGAGATAAAGATTTTTCTTTCTCAAAAATTTCCTAAGACCAGAAAAGTGAACCCCATAAAATCCAGGAGCAACCCTCATTGGTCATTCAGAAGAGTTTTTGAAATGTGCTCTCTCACTTCTTGCTGGGGTTATGGAGGAGCAAACAGGTCCAGAGAGGACGAGGAACATTCTTAAGGTCACACAGGGTTCAGAAGCAATGTCTTGGTTAGATCATGGGCAGTTTTAACCTTTCAGGTCTAGATGGCTTTCCTGCCTATAGGTTTTGGTTTCTCGGAGGATCTGAGTACCTATAACCTCTCTCAAGTTCTCCCGCGCACCTCAGCCACCAACAAGCCGCTGCGCCCCCCTCCTTTGGCTGCCGGCAAATCACAGGCCTTACCTGAGATGCCAGCATATGCTGGGAGAGGTGGAACGGGAAGGGAGCCGCGGTGCTTGCTGCGCTGGCTGCGGGACCTAGCCCGCCTGCGTCCAGCCCCGCCGCGGTTCCGGGACCGGCGCCTCCGCTACTGCCACTGCCGCCTGCCACCGAGGCTAGCAGATGACCCATGCCCATGGCGGAGAAGGCTCCGGGGCCCATGGCGAATTGTCCTGGGTGCAGGAAGAGGGGCTGGCCAGCTCCCAGCGGCCCAAAGAACTGCTGCCCATGCAGGTGGCTGGAGAAGGCCAGGCCAGGCAGATGGCCCGCACCCAGGGGGGACGCACTGTCTGTCTGCACCACCAGCGGCGCCAGGCTGGGCTCCTTGCCCTCACCCACGTCCTTGCGCCCCTCGTCCTTCCTCCGGGCCTCGGGACGCTCCTTCTCCAGGCTCCGCAGGCTAAACGGGCCGTCCCCACCGCCCTCCGTCGGTTCCTTGCTGCACCTCTCCGGGCTGCGCCGCTCCCGGGAGCGTTCGGGTTCGGTCAAGCGAGCGGGGCTGGCGTCCCGCGAAGGGCTGCGGCCCAGGGGCGCTGCGGAGCGCTCCTCCCCCGTCCGCTCCGGCTCAGGATCGCTGTCGGCTGCGCCCGGCTTCTCCTCGGCTACGGGGAGAGAGGGAGGGAGCACGGGTTATCCGGACGCCGCCGGAGACAGACGTGGCGCCCAGTCCCCGGGAACCTGGACCTGGTCACCGACACTTCAGACAGACCAGCTGTTAGGAAGGTCAAGTTGAGAGAGCTTCTAGGGGCAGCTGCAGGTCACATAAATCAAGACCCCATTCTTACACTGGAAGAAAATGAGCCCTGGAGGAGAAAGCTTATTTCCGACCACATATCCCACAAGGGGTCCAGCTCAAAATTCTACCAAATGTCCTGGCTGCCAGGGACAGTCCTTATATGGGAGTACCAGATTGGAAGTCCTAGCCACATTCCGGTAACTTTTATCCAGGACTTTGAGATTAGCCGATCACTGAGCAAAAGACCGACTTTATGGTGCACCCTAAGGGGACACTTCCTTGGTCCTTCCCTCCAGACTCGGATCAACTATGCCGCTCACCTCGGGCCCGGTGTAGGCGCAGAGGGCTGGGCGCTGCGCTGGGGGAGGGCGGTGGTTCTCGCGCAGGCGGAGGGTCGCAGGACGAGGCATCGGATTCAGCGCCATCACGCTCCGGCTTACAGTGCTCCTCATACAAACGGAGAGTGGGCAGCGTTAGCTGCTTCCTGTGGGTGAGCAGAGGGAGCGGTCAGCCACCATTGCATCCTCCCTGCTTCCTGCGACCAGGGGTACGCACAACAGGCCATCGGCTCCTGTCTCACCTTTTCTCCCGACGGCCGTTCCCAGTGTCCCGGAAGCCCTTGGCAAAGGGGTTGTTGTCGATCTTCAGCTGTGTAATCTGCGGGGCCGAGGAAGCGGTACTAAGTCAAGACCTGATTCTTCAAGGCTGGCCGGGGGCACCCCGAGGTCAGCGGCTACAAGCTACACAGTAGAGAGCCGGGGTTGGGGGTTGGGTCGTGCCACCCGCCTGGGGTAGTACGCAGAGAGGTGAGGCCGGCAGGCAAGCATCTAGGAAAATGACGGGATCTTTGCATCTCCAAAAGCCTTATTCAAGAAATAATCCCTCAACACGCACATACAGGCCGGAGCAAGCATAAAGGCTCACATAGTCACAAAGGTTAAACTATTCCTCACTGAACACAGACAAACCCAGTGCCCGCACACCCAAGTCCGCAGGTCTAGGCAAAGTCAAGTCATTGCACCACTCACAGGCCCAGAAGGGCAAGTTCGCAAAAAATTAAAAATAAACAAACAAGCTTGTATAGAATTCAACGAATTCACTTGCTTCCACATAGAGCTAATACACTCCATACAATGTACCTGGCCAGGCAGACCCCTGGTTTACAAAGACACAACCAAAGACACTGGGACCCTCTCATTTAATCTATGGTGATCTACGAGACCATTTCACTTGAAGGAGAATTCTCTCAGCCTCCCCCAAAGGGCCTAGGGCCTGGATGGACCCAGACAAGTGGCTTAGAGGAGCTCGCCAGGGTTGTGCCACCTGTCCCACTCTTTGGCTCCCTTGGAGAGTAAAATTTGGACCCTGCGTTCCTAGCATCTGTAGAGCTTGGGCAGATTGCCCCAGGCGCCCTCTTTTCATTTAGATTCCCAGTCCTGAGCCAAGAAACGAAGGAATAAAATGTAAAAATGTCAGCGGGAGCCTGAGTCTCTACTAATTGCTAAGTAAACATCTCCACTCCAACTATGGCCCAGCTGTGTTGAGTGCCTCGGGGGAGTATGTGTGTCTGTGTGGGTATGAGGGGGAGCCGGGGGATTTATGTGGGTGCTGCTCTTCTGAATCTGAGTGGGTGGTGAGTTCTTGAAGCTCTCTGCAATGCTGCTGCTATCAGGTGGGTTTGAATGGAGGGTTGGTGTCTGTAAATGTTGGGGGGATAGAGACGGAGGGGAGGTAGGGGCCAAGTCCACTCCCCACTCCCACAGCACACCTTGTCATTCTGGTAGGCAGTGACAGCGATGAAGTCGGTCTCTGGGAAGACATAGGTGCGGAAGGTGCTGTATGGGAGCTTCAAGATGTCATTGGCTCGCACGATGTGGAATCGCGGCTGGTACTTGTGCATGGAGTTCAGGATGGTCTGTGAGGAGCAAGGATTCAGCCAGCAGTTCCCTGCTATTGGACCAACAGCTCTCTCTCTCTCTCTCTCTCTCTCTCTCTCTCTCTCTCTCTCTCGTTTTTTTTTGTTGGTTCACTTGCACTTCATTTTATATTTTCTCATGCTCCCCCCCTTCTTCACAGCTATTCTTTCTTTCTTTGACGCTGCCCAGTTGGAAAAAGAAATGAAACAAAACGGAAGAAGACAAATAACACCGTCTCCATTCTTTCACTTCACTGTCCCCTGGCATTTCTGGGTCCTGAGATACAAGGGAAGAAAACTGTGTGTGTGGAGGGGTGCTCGAGGACTAGCTATAATGCACTGGGAGGCTCTCTTTGTCCAATGAACCCCCCATCATTCGCTAGGAGCTTGGCTCAGGTAGAAATGAGGAGTTCCTCATTATGTTCCCTGGCTGGACATCTGCCTTAATAGAGCAGAGAT
The DNA here is from genome assembly GCF_000001635.26 of Mus musculus. Taxonomy (NCBI): domain Eukaryota; kingdom Metazoa; phylum Chordata; class Mammalia; order Rodentia; family Muridae; genus Mus; species Mus musculus. The sequence continues at coordinate 85,835,335 of NC_000077.6, read as the reverse complement.
CTCCAGAAGGCTGGAGGAGAGCAGATTTAATGTCTGGATTCCCTCACCATAGGGTAAGGGTTAGCTACAGGAGACAAGCAGGTGTCCAAGCTGCATATCTCCAAGTCCTTAGCAGGGTGACCTCCACAGGACTCGGGCGGCTTGACCCATTCCTTACAGCACCTGCTTCACCCTTGATTCTAGGAGGGGCTCTCAAAATTCTGTTAGAAAGAAACTGAGATTGAGAGCAGCCTGGAGCTTTCCACAAACAGTCGACATACTTTTCCTCAGGCTTGCAGAACAGGGCTCTGGAAGCCTAGGCCCAGTTTGCCTGGGCCACAGACAGGGGCACTGTGGGTGGGGGGTGTTCAACTAATGCTCCCCTCTAGAAATCCTCTAGCTTCCTTCTACCCACTCGACTGTGGGGGCCCCTGGGCTCTCAACACCTTCCCAACCTGCCCACACTCACAAAGCCATGCTTGTCAGAAATGTTGTTGGTCAGCTTCAGTTTGTGGAAGGCCACAGGCTTGGCCATCCACTGTTCCCCTGTGGCCGGACTGTCCGGGTGGATGTACATGCGTTTAGGCATCTCGGGGTCGGCTTTGCCTGCCACCATCCAGCGGGAGTTGTGAAACTTATAGCGGCAGTCATCGGCAGCCACGATGTCCATTAGCAGGATGTATTTGGCTTTCTTGTCCAGGCCGCTGACTCGCACCTTGAAGGGGGGGAACATCCGCCTCGGAGGGAGGGAAGGGGGACATGCCATTGGGACCCGGCTCTTTTTTGTCCCTTTACCTTCCCGACAATGACATGACATCCTACTTGAAGCTTCCCTATCTACATAATTTGTCACAATGTCCTCCACTTGTGCTGTGTTGCTACCTGGAAAGACCCAGCCTGTGCTTCTTACTCCCAAGACATCCTATTTCTGCCGGCCAGAGCCTGTTTTGTAAAGCTTTGGATGCGTTTTGCACTCAGTCTGGAGACCTTTCCTCCACTCTGATCTAAGATGAGGGTTGATGCCCAGGAAAGGAAACTAGGCCCTTTAGAGATACACTAGGCTTTTCTGAATTGCCTTGAAATTCGTAGAGAGGAAATAAACTCTTGGGACAGGGCTTGAAGAAATAAACTATCAAGGTCTTTGTCTGGGAGAAACGATTTAGAGGCTTAATCAGGGAACCCTAGCCTAGAATTTCGGGGGAACAGGGTGAACCTGAGGCCTGGACTTTCAGAGACTGGAGTGCTGGGAAGATTGGGGATTTTATTTTTCTTCTGGCTTTAAGGCCTCAAGAGGTGGCTGGTCCAGTGCTCCAAGCTCCAAGGACAAGCAAGACTCTCTCCAAGGCCTAGCTGTGGGCTGGACAACTCTCTGCCGGAACCAAGTGGTCAGCCTGGAGCTAGCAGGAGGCGGGATGCTAGTCCCACTATGGACTCCAGTGATCAGAGCGGAGAATCCGGGAAAGATCCCTTTTCTTAGGAACTTCCAGACCGTCCAGGAGACGGAAAAAACAAAAACAAAAACAAAACAAAACAAAACAAAACAAAACAAAAAAAAAACAGTGAGACCGCAAGGGGCTGTGGAGACCCGCCAGAGTCTCCGGGGCTTTGAGACTCAGAACAGTTGGGACTATTCTTTAGGAACGTGTTTTCGTTTTATTTCAATCGAGAGATGTTTGCTTTTCTTTTTCTTTTTTAATTCGCTCCGGAGCCAAACGGAAAAAAAAAAAAGTCAGCTTGCTTGTCTGTGGAAAGGAGTGTGGCGCCAGGGCCGGAGCGGGGGCAATCCGAGAGAGCATCGACCCAGTGGTGGTGGGTGCTGTGCGGTCCCCGAGCCCGCCCGCCCGGCCCGTCCTACCTCCCGGACTTGGTGATGACCATCTCGGTGCCCAGCTTGTGGAACTGGTCCCACAGCTCCTTGGCCTCCAGCGTCACCTTGGGGTCGTCCTCCACCTCGTCCTCGGGTTCCAGGCTCTTGAGCGAGCGCAGATGCGCGGCGGGCGGGTGCGGGCCGAGTGCCGAGACGTGCAGCCCCGCCTCGGCCGCCGCCGCCGCCGCTGCTGCCGCGGCCGCCGCCCCCGCCAGGCCCGGGTCCGGCAGAGGCTTGCCTAGCGCGCCGGGCGGCAGCGCTAGCGCCGGGAAGAAGGAGGGCTGCGCTGCCGCCAGGAAGGCGGACATGGGGAAGTCGGCGGGCCGTGGCGCGTGGAACGGGTGGTAAGCCATGGCGCTGGCTGCCAGCGCCGGCTCTCTCATCGGGACATCCGGCCCAGGCTCCTGGGAGCCGGGGCCGGGGCCGGGGGCGCGCGCCTCGGACCCCCGGCCCGGGCGGCGGCGCGCGCGGAGGACGGACGGCCCGGGCGGCGGGCGCGGCAGCGGCTTCTCCCGGCTCCCCGTCCCGCGCACCTCAAGGGGCGCAGGGCTCTGGACGCGGGGGCGGAGGGGGCGCTGCGCGGGGCTGGGCTGGGCTGGGCTGGGCTGGGCTGGCCGGCTCCGGCGCCGGGGACCACGCGCGACTGGTTAGATCTTGTCCTGATCTCTGGAAAACTGTGACTATCTCACATGTCCTGCCCTGTTCGGATCCCCTGCGCTAACGAGCCAGGCCCCCCTTGATTGCTGATTTTACGCTTTTTGGACCAATTGTGGGTCTCCGGGGGCGGGGTTTTGACAGCTCAGGCCAAGCTCTGGACGGGAGGGGAGGCCAGGGAGAAGGTGTCGGAAGCCTCAGCAGTAAGAAAACATGTCAACAGAATAAAATATTAACCAATGACGGGCCAGCGGGCCCCGAGACCCCTCCCCCTGGCCTGGCCCCCACCTCGCCGCCCGCGCCCGCCGCTGCCTGGGCGAGGGCTGGAAAGCGCAGAGGACCGATCTGACCCGCCGTAAGGGCCTGAGGCAGGGGGCGCCCGGGTCCCGGGGCCTTGGGGAAGGACCCCCTAGCCGCATGCCGGCCCCAAGTGCAAAGCATTGACACGTTCCGGAGAGGAGAGGGGGCGCCCTTTCCCTCCCGCGCCGGGAGGCCCGGCCGCTCTTGCCTGCGACCCAGCCTGGCCTCCCACCCCACTCCCGGTCACCGCCCCGGGTCCATGCACTTCAGAGGGAGGCTGCGGGCACTGGAAAGCGAGGCCGGTGGGCGGGCAAATCAGGAGGCTCGGGCGGCCGAGGTCCCGGAGCCGAATCAGGTGTCCGGAGCCGGTGAGTGGGGAGCCATGGCAGAACCCTGATGGGGCCGGCACGGGCGGGAACGGGACGCCGCCTTGCGCTGGGGAAACGAAGGGTCCCCACCCCCACCTGCTCCTCCCCTCGTAGACTCAGGAACCTGGGGTTCCAGAAGGGCCGGGCATTTAGCCTAAAGAAGGTCTGTGTCAGGTCACTAAGCCAAAACCTTCTGGCGAGTAGGAAAATGGATCCTTGGGACCAGGTAGGTGAGCGCACCTTCTACAGAGCCCAAGGCGGTGCCGCGCTAGTTGATCCTAGAACTCAGATTCTCCACACGCGCCAGAAGGAATTTTCGCCGCATCCGGTACTGGAGATGCAAGCCCATCTATCTCTTCCTAAACTCTGGCATCTTTTCTTCTCAGTCACTTCTCTAGAGATTGTTTCCGTCCCTTGGAAGCTCAAGGCTCCCTAGTTCAGGAAAGCTGAGTAATGCGGATGGGAATCGAGGTGTTTGCCAGCAAGTGTGAACACCCCCTTCGACGATCAGTCTTCGTTATCTCTCTGGCAACAGCCCCAATGCATCTTCCTCTCTCTCTCTCTCTCTCTCTCTCTCTCTCTCTCTCTCTCTCTCTCTCTCTCTCTCTCTCTCTTTCTCTCTCTCTCTCTCTCTCTCTGTGTGTGTGTGTGTGTAAAACCATAATCAGGTGTGCCCAGAGTAAAACGATCATACACTTGCCTGTTTAGGGTTGAGGCTCACACCCTTGTGCTTGTTGGGGAGGGGAAGCAGGGTGTGAACTAGCCACAGTGGATACTCCCACCCTCCCAACCAGTATAAGCGAATTCTGCCGCTCCAGCCCTATGTCCCCGTGGTAGGCACCTACCACGTAAGTGGCCCAGGCAGCTTGCCCCTCCGCTGCATACACCAGGTCTTCAGGCACTTGGTAGCTGACCGCCCAGAAAGGCGTTTAAAAGCTAGTTGCCCCCGGCAGTACGGGGTTGAGACCAGCAGGAGTCGTTTGGCCTCCACGACCTTTTTTCCTATACATCTGAGCCAACACCAGGCGCTTGTAATTCTTCATAACCCTGTGCGCGCCTGCCCCACTGGGTTTTTCTTCAGGACCTTACTCCTAGGTCGCTTTTCTCACTCTTTTCTCTGCCCACAGTGAACCTTCAGCTCTAGCTTCGCGGTGTTCGCAGCCGGTGAGAGATCCATTGCAGCTTTGCACTGCTTCCAATTCAGACAGGATGTGGCTCCTCCAGGAGAGATGTGTCTGAACACACTTGGACAGTTAGTGAGGTGAACAAGAAGTAGTCAGTTCAGCTTTCCGAGTTGGCAGGACATTTGCTAAGTTGTGTGTATGGGGACAGGCACTTTAGTACCTTGTAAAAATGTGTATGTATCGAAGTATGTATTTTGGTCATTTTCCTGGGTAGCATACAGTAGCTGGTCTACCCGTTTAGGCCTGAGAGTTAAAACATGAAGGTCTGAGTTATTGGTCCACGAAATCGGACAGCTGTCGCCCAGTGGCTACATTAGGGGATCTGAATCCCACCTATAGAGCTAAGGACCTGCGACTGGTCAGAGACGTTTTCAGGGCAGGTTGGGTTTCCACCAACAGCTCCAGCCACCCCCCCACCCCCACCCCCATCACGTAGTCACCTGGATGACCTGCTTTAGCCGCTCTTAAGATTCTTTATCGACCCATCCCCAACAAAATTTTCTTAGAATATCCTTGTAGCATCGAAAACTGGTGCTGGGGCGGCCTAAGCAGCCTCTCGAGCGGCGCCTTGCGGCTCGCAACTCCTGCTTCGCCCTACCCCCGCCTGGGTCTACCCCCACTCATCTCCCCTTCCCAGGAACAGGCGCCCCTGGGGGAGTCCCCTGGGCAGAGTGTGCGTGTCTCTTTAAGAGGCCCCGGGGGGCGCCTCGCGGGCCGCCCGGGGCTGGAGGGGGAGGGCACGGACGAGGGCGCCTGGCGCCAGGCGGCCGAGGCTCCACAACAAAGCTCCGGCCCCTGTCACTTCGCATCGGCCGGGACCCGCAGACGGGTGGGGGACGCGCGCTCAGCCGCCCCTCCCTCTCCCAGGCAGTTCTGGGCGGGGGCGTCGGGCAGGCGCTGGCTTCGTGGTCCCAGGCCCCTTTCACGTGGTCTGTAGTCTTAGCTTCCCGCAACAATCAAATCCAGCACCAGTAGCCTGGGCCGGAGGGGACTGCCCTCCCAAGCCTGGCAGGGCTGCCGGGTCCGTCTTTTGGCCGAGTTACATCGAGAATGGTCAAGAGATAAGGCTAAGTCCTCTCTCAAGAGTTGATCTCTAAATAGCATAGGTCCCTGCGGATGTCTGCATGCGTGAAGATTTGCCTGAGCCCTCATAGAATGGATGCGGGAAGGCTGGGGAATGTGTAGTCCTGTGGCAGAGTTGAGTGAGGGCACGTGAGCACCAATAACTGGGTACTAAGCGCGCCTTGACTTATAAATGTGCCCGGGAAAAGCTGGGGTGACATGTGTGGCCCTATGCTTAGGAAAAGTGGTCGGTAGAAGACACTAGGTGCATTCGTTGTTCCCATCCATGGCTTCTCCACCGGACCCGCGCCTTCCAGAGCCTTGGCGCCAGCTAGCCCGGTTAAGCAGTAGGGCTGGGCTCCCCCGCGGTCCTGGGTCTGGCCAGGCTGGGGGCCGCGGCCTCGGTGACCCCAGCCCCCGGCGGCCCAGCCTGTCCCGTCCACTTAAACAAATTGTGGCTGACAGGCTTGCAGTCTCCCTGGAGCCGCTCGCCGGCCGGCTCTCTTCGTCCCAATTACCCAGCGCAGGGTCTGGCCAACAGGCTGGGGTGCGGCAGGCGGCGCGGGAAGAGTGGGCTGCCCGACCTTCTTTCTGGTGACGCTGTGCCCCTAGTCTGGTGCCAGGACCAGCCGCGGGACCACTTCCTCATCAGGTTATGGGAAGTATTGGAACAGTTACCTCCTGTATGGCCACTGCCTTCCAGGTTAATGCAAAGGCGAGGCCCAACCAAACTGTCTCTGTCAGGGACACACTTGCTCCGGTGGGCGGGCATTTCTTTGCATAGTGAGAGATCACGCGGTTAGGAAGATAGGTTATAGTCGATTTGGGGGAGCTTTAGGAATCGTATAACTCCTAAAAAACTGCTAAATACTTGCTACCCTGAGCCTTGGTCCCAGGAGGTGCAGCTGTCGCTCTTGGTACACACTGGGTGGCAAAAGTGAGGTGCCAGTCTTGAACTTGAGCCTGGACGTGGTGCGTGTTTGGGATCTCACAAGAGCGAACCGACTTGAGAAGGGTCCCCAATATAGGCCTACCGACAACAGTGGGGCGGGGCTGGTCTGTGGGCACTGCAGGCTGGTTCTCAAGAGTACCTGGGGTACAGCGCGGTCACAATCTGTGGGTGTCCCCGCAGTCCCACCCCTACCAAAGAGCTACGGGGCAGTAGCCTCTAAGCACCTTTCTGACCCACAGCGGTCCCTTTTCGTCTGCCATGCCAGTCTCTGCTGCTCTTCACAGTCCCTCTCCTTACAGATGAGAATCAGAAGCCTACCTAGAGGCTAATTTGCCTAAGGTCACATGGCTCCAGGTGGAAAAGCCAGAATGGAATCCCACATCCACTCCTTAGAAAGGTGGTATTGCTGTCCTGCTCAGAGAGCAAAGCCACACTGGCATCCCAGAAACTCCACTGGTTCTGGCTTTACAGACCAGGTCTGCGGGAGGGTCTGCAGGTGTGTGTGTGTGTGTGTGTGTGTGTGTGTGTGTGTGTGTGTGTGAAGTCTGGGAATGTCCTGGGGGCACGAGAGAGAGAGAGAGAGAGAGAGAGAGAGAGAGAGAGAGAGAGAGAGAGAGAGAGAGAGGGAGGGAGGGAGAGAGAGAGAGAGAGAGAGAGAGAGAGAGAGAGAGAGAGAGAGAGATCAGCTGGGCTTCAGGTGGCTGAACAGGAACAAGACACAGCTCACAGGGTAGCAAGGTGCAGACAGGGGTCAGCTGACTAGCTGTGACTCCATGACCTTGGCAAAGTCCCTGCCCTTCTTGGGGGCTCAGGCTTGTCATCAATAAAAGGAGGGTGGAATGAGTGGGGGTTAGTCTCCGATCTTTAACATTTAGAACCGATCACTAGGAAATTATCCTCAGTTACAGCCCAGTGGCTGTCTTCTGCATGCTCCTGGCAGAGTCGGCCCTTGTGTCTGTGTTTTGTGTGATTTTTGCTCTTGGACCATTGGGCTTTTTACTGATTCACTCCCAGACAGTGCCATACCTTATGAGTGGCCAGTTCCCAGCAGCCTCTTCCTCCCAGATTGAAAGGGAGCCCCGTAAGTAGGTAGTGCTGTGAGAAGTAGGAGGTCACTTGCCTTCCTCAAGGTCACCTGGCCCAGTCACAATTAGATTCATGTTCTGATGGCTTTCTGAGTGATGGTATCATGCGGTCTAGGGGTTAAGGGGGGGGGGGGAGAGGTTGAGGTTGTTTCGGATGTTATCTGTAGAGGATAAGAAGCTGGCCCCTCTAGGGTTAGTGGCAGTAAGGTCCCCGGTCTAGCTCTCACCTTCAGCTGATTACAGGCTGTGGCTGGGTCCCTAACCTTCCCAATTAGCTGGAGGCCAGGCCCAGGGCCTTTCAGATAACCTGAACTGCAACCCGCAGCCGCTATGGGGCCGGCTTATCTAAGCTCTCTGATCCTCACCCTTCCCCCATTTACTTAGACTTGCCCTGACTGCAAGCAGATGAATAACCAGATTGTCCTGCAAGCTCAGCCAGCACGTCCAGCGCTACACCCACTGCTTTCCCTGACTGGAGGAGGCCACATCTGTTTTTTTGCCCACTGTAAAGGGCTGGGCCAGGGTCCGTAGGTCCCCTGCGGGGCTGAGAAAGGTCCCATCTTTGTGTAGCAGAAGGGTGGGTGCAGGGGTCATGCTATGCAGAGCTTCTCTACCATCCCTGATCAGCCAAGCCACCAGCTCTGTGCAAAGAGCAGCCCATGGCACCCTCCTCTGTCCTCTATTGACTAAAGTGCTGCTCCAGCTGGGGACAGGGGTTGTGCCAGACATATCTATGTTGAATGCTCCCCAAACGGGAAAAGCTGCTCCTCTGGGGAGTCCCAGCTTGCTGGGCCTAGGTCTTGGGTTGTCACTCCTGTCTTTCTCCCAAGCTTTCTTCTGACACAGGGTTTCTCAGCTCCCAGGAGCCCAGGTAGGAGCAAAGTGTGATTTCAGATCTGGTGAAAGAGCCTAAATATTAAATTTTCTCTTCAGGTACTAGGGGTTGAATGTGGGCTATGGAAAGGACAGGGGCCCAGATGCTGGCCCAGCTCTGACTGGGAGGCTGCTTGTCTGTGAACTTAACCGTTCCATTAAAAACTCCACCTTAAGGCACACCTGGCTCAGTGGGTTTCTTTCCGTCCTTCCAGGACTTCTCTGGGGTCTCTGGGAGGTGCAGGTGAAGGAAGAGGGGCCAGAACTGCATCAGTCTCTTTCCTGATCACCATGCTTGTCTGTGGACAGCTGTCTCTCTGTCGCCACTCAGGTCCACAATAGGAGGGAGGAAACAGAAGCAAGAATTTAGGCATATGGTGGCTCATGCCTCAAATCTCAGCCCTTGAGGGGTGCCAGCACAGGAGGTAGCAAGATCAGTTCAGGGTTATACTTGGCTGCACAGAGCTACCTGAGGTTAGCCTGAGTTACCTGAAACCTGGGCTCAGAAGCAAAACAAAACAACAAAACCCAAGAACTTGCTATCAGAGGTGTTCCAACTTTCAGAGGATACCCAACTTTAGTCAACAGGCTCTCCATCTTCTCGGAGTGAGAGAGAGGTTCTCAAGTGCTCTAAGACAAGGCCACAGGCAAGGGCAAGCTCTCTTCCTTGAGCAACCCACCACATAGTAGGGGCAGGACTTGGAAGGAGGTCCAAGCTTGGCTCCTCCAGAAGTCAGAGGCTCTGGTAACAGGCAAGAATCTTAGAGACTGGACTTCAGTGAGGCCACACCTAAATTCCAGTGGGAAGGTTTTCCTCCCCTTTTCTTCCCAAGACAGGCTCCCTGGACACTTGTGTATAGTGAGGGTGTGGGTGTTGGGAGCCAGTGCCACGGTCAGACCTACAGGACTTTGCTCCGTGTTTGGATAGGACCCTGACCCCAGCAACTCAGGAATGAACACCAATTGCAGCGAGATTTATTGGACAAGACGTGCACTTTTGACACGGCCTCGGTAACTGCACTTCCCTTCATGGAACAGTACAGGACCAGGGGACAAGGGCTTAAAGATAAGACAGACAAATCTCTCCATGAGCCAACAGGGAAGCAAGGGCAAGGGGAGGCCTCTTTCCTTCTTCCTCTCTATCGCTCTAGGTCTCAGTTCACTCCTGTTTTAGAACTGAGCAGGGGTACCTGGGGGCAATGTGCATCCCAGCCTGAACTGGGCTAGGGCTGATGTCCACCAAAATGCCTGGCTGGATCTTTCAACTCTCCCCTACCAGAGGCCCTAAGATCTGGCCCCTGTTCCAGTCCCCTGTGAGTAGTTAGAAAATACAAAAGCGGATCCAGTGCGGGACGTTGTGTGCAAAGAGAGAAGGGACTGAGTTTCTGCAGTCTCTTTGGGCCACAGCCCCCACTGACAGGAGTGGGGGAGGTCAGGGTGTACCGAGGTGTTCTGAAGGTCTCTTCTCGTCCAGTTTGGGATGAACAGCTGTTGCCACTAAGCTTAGGGAAGGTGGGGTTGAGGAGACTGAAAAGGGTGGGAACAGAGGCGTGCGGGACAGGGGTGGTGGTGGTGGTGTAGGGAGATGGGGGTACTCCCCCCTCCCAGTCAGTCCCTCTAGGGGTGAGCGGGCCAGCCAGTCAGAAGCAGGTGGCTGGTGCCTAGGGGAAGCCAGTGGGGAAGAGGCTGAGCGGCTGGCTCTCGTTGGTAGGGAGCGGAGATCGGTAGCCATCGAAGTTTCTTGGGATGCTGCCGCTGGTGGAGCCGGAGCTGTTACTCAGAGTCTCGATGCTTCCCTCTCGCTGAAGTTCTGCAGAACAGAGGAGAGGGCCAGGCCTGGTCAGAGTCAGCTGGAGATGGGGCACACCCTGGACTTGGCCTCTCACCATGAGGCCCCATTGTGGGTCCATCCATGTGCTTTTGTAGGGAGGCTCCTCCCACCTGCTCTCCATGTGGGCCAAGTGGCAGCTCAGGTCACAAGGGGCTCAGTTGGGAGAAGAAGCCCCCTTGGCTAGCAGCCTCTAGCTTTTGACCTGGGTGTTTCTTTCACTGTGGGGAAGTCTTCAGGCCATTATGCGGTATAAAGCCCTATGCAATGACACTGCTTCTCACGGGGTGCTCCTGCTCACGCACTCATGCTCCGCCAGCATTCTGCCTCAACCCTTAGTCACACTATCCAGGATCAGTAGGTGGGCACAAGCCAGGACAAGAGAGGAGACAGTATGCCTGATCTGTCCCGACTGCTGTCCCAGCTGACTTGTCTCGAGCCCTGTCCCAGCTCAGCCCCACTGTTCCCTTGCTCTCTCACAAGTTCTACCTGCTAGCAGGGCTTGAGCTTGTAGAAACTATATGGCTTCTCTGTATAACGGGATCCTTTGTGGGAGTCTCTTCCACTGAAGAGAGAGGCCCTTACTTGCGTCAGTCTTTCCTCTTAGCCTTACCCCACCGCAGCCAAGTTTCCTGGGGACCCACAGAATTTATATGCTGAGTTGGTCTGTAGAGTAGCAAGGCCTGCTGCCCTGGTTCTTGTACCTCCACACTGCTATTTTGGATATGGAAGCCAGATCTATTTACCTATGATAACCTTAACTGATTCACCATCTCTTCAACCAACTGGGGTGGGCAGAGGGCTGGGAATAGGAGACCCTACTTGCTGGATCAATTCACTGGCTTTCTAAGGTCAGTTCCTACTCTCTCTTTGCTTTGAGCTGTTGCCTCTAAAACGTGGGCAAGCACAGGCATAGACATTTCTGGCGTCTTCTCCAAACTCAGATGTGACCTACGGCTTAGCTTCTTCCTCTGCAGTCTGCCTGTCTGTGTTTTACAGTTTTGCTTGCCTACCTCAGGAAAACAGGACCTTAAGAAGTTACTCAAAACATCAAGGTATATTCAGCGATACACTCATCTGGTTTCAGAGCTCAGTATCCAGCCTGTACCTGCCCCAGTCCCCTGCCACCAAACACATGCAGCACAGCTGGCTTTGGTTAGGGAGTGAGGGTCATGGCCCCCACTAGGCTGGCCATCATCATCCAGCCACTCCCGCCCTCTGAAGGTCACACTGTAGCCCAAGTTGGGCTGCCCAGAAGCAGCAGCAGCCGCCACGGAATGGGTCAGGGAAATGCTAACCATGCCAGTCATATCTGGGCCTAGCCCAGGTAGATGGGTACACAGCATTATCAGTCCTAGCAGGTTGGGACTGTTGTGAGGAGGAGGAGGAGGAGGAGGAAGAGGAAGAGGAGAAGGACTGTGGATAAAGGCTGAGGGACTGGTTGTGGTGCCTGATCCCCAAGAGACACTGGCTTCCTGCGGGGGGCCTTGGCTCTGGGAAAGCCATGAGATAACTCTATATGGACAGAAAGATGAGGCCGAGGGCTGCTCAGATCTTTTCCTCCAGCTTGCTTTCAGGTTCACCTTCATCTGGGGACAGGAGGGAGAAGGCTATCGAGCAAAGGGAGGCCCTAGGCATCAGCAAGCAGAAGGGCTTCCCAGGAGGAACATCCAATAGAGTCCATTTTCTCTCCTCCTTTCCCCACAAGCAAGCCCAGGAGTGTCCCAGAAAGACCGGAAGGACCTGAGAGGCTTGCAGAGGCCATGCCCTCCCGCGCAGCCATCCTAGCACTAGGGGGCGCTGACAGCAGGGCCAGGAAGGGCAGGAGAGGAGCAGGCAGTAGCAAGAAAAGCAGGGGCCTCTTAGTGATACAGATAGGATGGATGCAGGCCCAAGGAAAGCCGCCCCAGATAAAGGAGCAGGAGAGGCCATCAGTGAGGGAAGAGGGGCTTCTTTGCTGAGCAGAGAGAGAGTCCCAGCAGTCTTGATACAAATGCAACATATCCACACTGCCAAGAAAGCTAAGGAATCCACAGCCCAGGCCGCAGCTCTGCACCCCACTGTCCCTCTGCACAGGCCCCAGCAACATCCCCAGCCAACCTGGTGACCCCACCACATAAGTCTGAGTGGACACACCCCATCCATCAAGTGACAGTGCAGGGAGAGTTGCCAAGGGGTTACAAGATGGAGGCCAGGTGTGGCTGAGCTGCCTGGCCCATTTTTTCTCTTTCTTGCTTAGGCCTGGGAGAGATGGGGCCGGACAGGAGTGTTTAGTGGCCCCACATCTCAGGGTACCTAAGATTTTGCTGACTGTCTTCTTTAAACATTGCACTGGTTAGTCTGAAATGGCCACTGGGTCCCAAGATCATATTCTCACTCCAAGTCCGGAAACTGTGAACCTCATCTTGTTATCCCTCTAAAGGCATCCATTCACTCCTTATGGTCCCCAGGTATAAATTCCCTGGCATACCAATGGCTGTTCACAGCCTGCCGCCCTGTCTGACTTCACTGGTGTTTCCTATTTGAATGAGGAGCTTGCTATGGACAGCTTTAGGCCGCCGAGCTCCAACATGCCTGCTTCTCTTCCTGAGCTTTCCGTGAGTGTCTGCTCTTTTGCGAACCACGGTGTCCACTGCAGAGCACCTAGGCTCGGAACTCCTCATTTGACTCCTAGTTAGCTCTCAGGAAGACAGGCCCTGGTCGGGAATGTGTGCCTCAGTCCCTGCTTCTCCAGTCACAATCCCCAGGCCTGAGAAGTAGCTTGTGCTGAAAAATAATTTCTGGAATGAATGAATGGTGTGGTGGGAGACATGGGACCTCTCTCCAGCTCGGACAGTCAGTGAGAGGCCCAGGGGCCCAGCTGGTCCGGCTGGGACGGTTTCTTTGGCACTTTACTAGCGACTTCTATCAAACCCAATCTCTTTCTATTCCTCCAAAGACACCAGAGTGAGAGTGTGTGGTGTGGGGTGAGAACATGGAGGAGGGCAGATGCACACGGGATCCCCACTCGAGTCACCCCCCAGCCCTGGAGCAAGTGGCGAGTAGAACCGTGTGGAAGTGCGTGGCCTTACCTTCCTCCGTCTCGAACGCACGCTTTGTTACTGTTGGGCTGTTCACGCACGCTGGGCTGTTGGCATTGTTTTTTTTTTCCTTTTTTTTTCCCTTTTGGAAAGAAAAGCATTGAGGAATCTTTTTCTGTGTTTTCTTTGAGAGATCTGGACAATGCTCCAGAAGTACACGGATCTCCACAAGCAGGAGGAGGAGGTGGAGGGAGGTGCAGGGGTGACACACGGGCAAAGGGCGGTCTTGCAGGGACACTCTGCTGTCCAGGACACTGACATGCACGTGAGGCGGCAGGAGGCTGACTGGTCATGGAGGGGCGGGCCCAGAGGCAGAAGTGTTGTGAATCTTTCAGTATGGGGTAGGGAAGAGGAGTCACACAGTAAGCATAGAACACATAAAACGACGGTTTCTAGAAGGGGATACACAGGGACCTATGGCCCATGCAGTGACAGACGGGGCCCCATGCAGGTGGGTTGCTGGGAGAGGAAGAGGAAGGAGGCAGGCTGACAAGTTTTCAGAGGGAACCCTGGACATTTTAACATAGTAGCCTGGTTTCAGTTCACCATTGCCCTCCCTCTGCCCCCACCTCCCCAACCCCACCTTCCCTAAGTCCCAGCAGCTTACTGCAGTGTAAGTAGACGCCAGATAAAGCCTAGCAGAACCAGCTAGGGCCAGTCAACTAGGGAGGTTCTCCAAGCATCACGGAGTCTGGCCCATGCTTTAAGAAAGCTTGTTCTCCTATCCCCAGCCCTCCCCACAGCAGGGCAGCACATAAGGAGGAGCCTCAAGCAAGTTCTCAGACTCAGGCTGTGCCCTCATATTCTCCAGGGACTTGGTGACCCTGAGCTCACCGGAGGGAGAACTGGTCTTAGGGCAGGCCACTAATACTACTGCCCATGACCCCACACCACATTGGTCTTACGAGAAACCAGGCTTGTTACCACAGCTGATCCCCAGTAGCAGAGACTAGGCAGGCCACAGGGGACAGGAGTGGACAGCAGAGCCAGCAATGAGAAGGGCGAGGCCTCTGCTTTCATGAAATAAATAAGCCTGAAGCAGAGGAGGCCTTGTCTGCATGTTACCCCCATTCTACACTGTGTCTGTCAAACTCCTAAGGCATATGAGGGACAAAGAGAGGTGGCTGGCCTCTCAGAAGGTCTCTGGCTACTTGGGAACATCTGCGAGGAACAAGAAAAGGAGCCACAGTCAATCTCTGAAGAGATAGGTACAGTTGCCCCTGTTCCTCATCCTAGAGTGGGCACAGCCCTTTGGCCAGGCATGAATTGCTGTGCCTGGCCCTTGGAAGCTCTAGGAGGGAGCTGATGAGTGAAGGGGTGTTGGGGAGGGGGGTACAATGACTTCATGCATCATGAGGTCTAGCTTCCCATTCCCTGAGGAGGGAGGGAGACACTGAAGATACGAGGCCTTAGTGAGACCTGAGACTGCTGTGCAAGTCTTAGTAGGAAGAAGGCTTCAGCAGAAGGCCAAAGTGAATTCTGCTGTGGGCTGGGTAGTTTTCAGGTCTGTCTAGTCTAGGGATCCTGGGCAGTACAGCACTGTGGGGACCCCAAGTCTCCAGGATCGAGAAGGACCCCAGGGACCTGCAAAAGTAATGCTGTGTGTGTTTGGAAGAGGGTACCTGGGGCCCAGGCTCAGTTTTGGAGCAGCCCTGGGACTTCTGCCACCATTAATCCATCGGCATCTACTGCCTTCCCCAGCCAACCTTGCTGTGTGCATGAGTGCCAAGATGCTGCTCATTAAAAGGATTAGCAGAGCATTTTTATTAGGTCCTGGCTGTAGCAGCATACCCTACTCCTAAACTAACCACCCAAGCAGCCCAGTAGGCCTGGGATTAGACCTGGTGGGAAGGGGAGTCTGCCCCTGCTGAGGCTCTGGCCACTTCCTGCAGTGAAGAGGGGGTAAGCCTTCCCTAAATGTCTGACTCAGAATTCAACCTGAGAAGACAGGTAGGATGGAGCAAGCAGTCTAGGCAAGCTGCTAAGAACACAGGCTCTGGCCACCTGCTTCCTGGGTGCTTTGGGTTCCTGAGCACGAGGATAAGGATGTCTGTTTCATAGTCTGGCTGTAGGAATGAAATTAAATAATGCATGGGGAGCCCGTCCCAGAGTGCTCAAAGCTTCCAGTCAGCAAATGTGAGTTACTATTATTGTTGCAATCGAATTAGTCACTGTGATTATCTCCAGGACTTCAGGGGCCCTCTGCAGCCTCCTCCCCAGCAGGTGGCCCTGCCACCCAGGCCCCTACTAGCTCTGCCTCCATTGCAACCTGGGCAAAGAGTCTTTTAAATCAAGAAATGGCCCAGGGCAGTTGGCAGATGCCCGTTCACAGCTTTGCATTTCCTGCCTTCCCTCTTTCAAAACACCCTCTCCCAAGATGGAGAATAAATCCCCAACCCTGTTGACACACATTGATTTCTCTCTCCTCCTGCATCTACCTCCCAGTCCTCCTTTCTTGGGGTTGGCTTGGTGGGAGCTCAGGGCAATGAATGGATACAGAGAAGCCAGCCAAATGCCCTGTCTTACCCAGTGCCTAACATAGGAAAGATTTGTAAAGAATAAAACAGTTTTCAGTTCCTTTCTTCTTGAAGGTTCTTGGGTGGGGAGTCAGGTATGTGATGGGTGGGGGTGGGGGTGTCCTCTCATTAAAAAGTCAGGGTGACCAGCACTTTCCCTTGAAGGGATAAAAATAATGAGGAGACCAGATGACCACAGGACAGTGAAAAGTTCAGTAAATTGGTTCAGAAGAGGTCTGGTCCAAGCAAGCCATTTTATTAATAAGAAGCTTACACACAGGGGCAAAACAGTACAGAAAGGAAGAGGGGACAATGGGGGGGGGGGAGAGGGGGAAGGGAGAAGGAGGGAAAACCAGATACACAGAGAGACAGACAAACACAGAGAAACAAACACAGACAGATACAGGGATAAATGAGAGTCTTGAGTGCTTCCTGGGGCTAAGACCTGTGCAGCTGGCCCTGATGTCACCTGGGAGGTGGGTGGGCCTGGCAGACATGGTCAGGGCCTGTATGAGGCCATTCCCTGAGTGTGGTGATGAGGTAGGGGCATGTTCAGTGGGGACATGGGGACATGGGGACATGGATGGTGTTGGCTGAGATCCCTGAGACTGTGACCATCATCAGAGTCCACCATACTCTGGGCTGGAGGCAGCCTCAGCCTCTGGGGCCCTTTCTTAGGAGGTTCAAAGTCCTGCAGTTAAAGGGAGCATCCTGGGAGAGATGGCCTCCCTTGGCATTTAGCACACCTCTCAGCTCTAGGGTTGGCTGCCTGGCTCTCTAGACCTTCCCTCTGTGCCCTCTCCAGCCTTCCCTCCCCTCAGGCTTCTAAGCTTGTAAGGATGCCAGTAGTCAAAGGGCTTCCTATCCTGGGGAGGTCTGGAAAAACTGGGTGCTAAAGCTAGTGGAGACAGAGACAGGAGTCACCTTAGTCACCTTGCTCCTCCAGCAGGGCCTCTGGGACCTTGCCAGGCTTGCCCTCAGAAGCTGCAAGGCAAAGGCTGAAAAGGCTCCACCCACTCACATCACAGGAATCCTGGTTTGGAGATGAAAAGCAGGGCTAGCTCTGGCCTGCTCTTATCTCTGGGGCTTAACACCTATGTCTGAACCCAGATCCCTGGCTGGCTGACGCCAGTCTTCTGGTGTCTTACACTACACACACGCCTGGCGCCCTGAGTGCTTTCAGAGTGCAGCTGCCTGGAGCAACAGAAGCCTCCTTCCTGGACAGGTCAGCCCTCCAGACCCCATCAACACACTTGCCCTTCTCTCTGCTCAGCTTTTGTCCCGACTCAGATACACAAAGGGACAAAATGAGGGTCCACCATGAGAAAATGAGGCTATTTTTCTAGGGCCTATCTTGACTCCCTAGCTGCCAGCTGCCAGTGGTAAAGGCAGATCTCAGGTGTTTTTAGCTCAGGGAGCCTTGGTCACAGGGCCATGCAGGGTGACTAAGAGCCTCAGCTACCAGTGAGGAGAGACCCAGGCCTAGAAGAACCTAAATGCTCCTGCATAAGCAGTTAGACCTTGAGAGTGGTGGTCAGTACGCAGGGAAACAGGTGGAGCAGCAGAGCCGGGCTTTACCTTCAACCCAAACACCTGGCGTAGAGCCCCTGAGAACTTGGTTCTCAACAGCAGGCCAGGGTGGTGCCAACACCATGGCTTGGGGCCTGAGGCAGACCAGACAGTTTAAGCCCTCCCTAGTGGGTCTATGTGAGAGGCACATGGTGACAGGAGACATGTGCATGGGAAACCAGAGGTAGGAGAATAAAGAAGCTGGGGAGGAGTTCACAGAAGGAGACCTCTTGCAGAGTCCTGTGCCATGGCCACTCGGTCTCTAGCCTCTCTGCTAGAGCTGACTAAATGTGTCTGTGCATGCACATGTGTATCCTTATGTGTGTATGTGTGTGGTGAGGGCAGGGCTCTGAAGTTCCAGGCAGAGCTGATTACAGCATGGCCCCACATCTACACAGCTTTTGACGTGTCATGAGAACCGCTGGTCGGGCTGGGGGCTGGAGCCTACCCACCCAGGCAGTCATAGTCTTGAACTATCAAGTATGAACTTTCAGAAACTGATTCCCAGGAAACCCACAGCATCAGAACCTCCCTAAGTCTTAGCTTCCAAGGACAAGGCAAAACAACCAGCAACATGCTACATCACTCAGCACTTGGTGACCCTCTCAGCACCCACCATATTAAAATAACACTAAATGTTGACCAAGGCCAAATCCATCCAGTCACAAGAATCTGTGAAGGGACAGAAAACATGGAGTTGACCTGGCTCACACTTCCTCTCTGAGGTGTTTGATGACTGGCTAAAACTAAGTTTTAGTTGGCCCTGACTGAGCTCCATACAGAAAGCCATGAGGAAAAGGGGTGTAAGAGGGTCATTGTTCTGGCCCTAGGACATCAGAGAGTGCTCAGTAACCTGGGCAAGCCATTTTCATCAGCAGACCATGAGGGGAGGGAGGGAGGGAAGATGCCATGGGCTATGTAAGGCTGTCAGGCAATAGGGTGCTAGGGGCCTTCATCAGAGAGTACCCCTTAAATGCCTGGGAACTTCAGTGGGCTGAAGGACCTAGAGTAGACACCTCACAGGGGGAACACTAGATCCTGGTGCTGTTTAAGGCTGACTCAGAGTTGAGCAGCATGGCAGATACCTCTTTGGAGATGGAGAATGCCAGGCCTGGTGCTATGGCACAACCTCTTCATGTAGGCACTAACAAGGGGCTGGGATGAGTCTTGTGAGCTGGGCATGTGGGTCCCATTTCACACAGTCCTAAAGAAGACACAGGGCTGCAAGACCTATCTTAAGCCCCAGTCAGGGTATATCACAAGTTAGTCTCCAGCCTTATGAGATAGCAGAGCCTGCAGACCACAGGAGAGATGCTATTGACCGGTGGGGGCCAGAGCCACATCTGGTTCTCATTCAGATGTTCAAGCGTAATTAAATTCTCTACGACGCAGCGGAAGAGTTTGCTAAGATGTGGCTTACCCCCTTTCCATGAGGCCTAAGAAATCACAGTTCTTGTTCTATCAAGAGACTCACCCTCTTTCCTGCCACTATCCTGCCCTAAACAGAGAGGGCAAAGGCCTACCCCACCCTCATCTGTTTGTCTCTATGCTTCCTTCTCTCCCTGTCTCCTTCCTTCCTTCCCTCCCTCCCTCCCTCCCTCCCTTCCTCCCTCCCTCCCTCCCTCCCTCCCTCCCTCCTCTCTTTTCCTTCCTTTGGCACACAGGCTCTTACTATGTTAAAAAGGCTGGTCTTGAACCCTTACATTTAAGGGATCCTCCTGCCTTGGCTTCTTGAGTAGTTTGAACTACAGGTATGTGTTTGGCCTCTCTTTCTATTTTGTAGAATGGACAGGCTGGGGGCAGCATTAGGTATATGATTTACAGGAGACCCTCCTCCCCCTCAACCATGCTGTCTACCTATCTGAGAGGACTAAACCAGAGACTGAGACCAAGCAAGTGTCCACTGGGGCTGGTGGGTTGGGGGAGGTTACTGTCACCATTCCTCTTGTGAGGCTCTTCCCTGGGCCTGAGGAGGCAGACTCTGTAAGGCTGACTTACTTCAGTGATGCCCATCTCTGTCCATGGGATAAACTGGGTGTCCTATAAGACTGTGCTAAGGGAGTACTAATGACAGTGACTGAGGGAGGGGCTGAGACAAGAGACTCTCCCTACCCTGGGACTGGCCCTAGAGCCCAAAGCAGGGTGAGCATGCTGCCTCCTAGTACACTACCTGTCCCTCACTCTGTCCCTCAAGATTGCTGTTTGGTGAGTGAGTGCCCCTTCTCCAGCTTTCGATGCCCTCATCAGAGGCATCCATCTGCAGATGAGGCAAAGGGTGATGTCCTGAAAGGAGAGCCTAAGAGTGTGGAACAGCAGGGACGGCAGAGCCTGAGGAGACTGCCCAGCTCCCTTCCACAGCTTCAGGCAACTTCCTTCCAGGCACCCCTCAGGACCTCCTTACAGCCAAACAGAAGGCTCTTGGGATAGCTACTTCCCCAGCCTCCCTGCCCACCCGAGCATCTTCGGTTTACAGCATCTTTTTACTCAGGGATTTATGGCTTTCATGGTAATGGCTTCCATTCTATTTCCTCCGTGCCGATATTTCGAATCATTATGGTGCAGGCTTTATGAGTGTTTCTTAATAAGCAGAGGTATTTTGTTTCCCCTTTGAAACAAACTGTCCTGTGAGTTAATGACTTGTGGGTGTGGGTGCAACCCAGAGACAAGCAGGAGTTGAGGAGAGGATGACAAGGGCCATGCAGAACCCTCTGGATTTAAAAACAAAGCTCTGTCGAGGTCCTTTAAGTCTCACTAAGCACTCACAAGTGACCAGGACCACTCAGTCAGTGGGCTGGACAGCACTTCCCTGGAGGATGGGCGGCTACACAAACACCTGGGTAGGAACCCATCAATCTCAATGTTTTTGTGAGAGTCGATTTAACTTTTTGGTGGCATTTAGGTTAGGGCCCCATGTTTGCTAGCCTTTTCACTGATGAATAAAGTTTTAAGGAAACTGACCAAATTCCCTGTCCTGCAGTCCTATGCTAAGTCTGACAAAAGATACACATCAGGATGAGGCCTCTGTGGCCTCTGTTAGGGTCTCAGGCTGTACTGTAGAGCCTGTGCGCCTGTGCCATGGTGAGTGGGGGTGGGTGGGGGTGGGGGTGGGGGTGGGGTCTCATGTAACTGCGGTGGTGCCACCCTTCCCTGACTGCAGCCCAGGCTGGGCTGGTATGGCTCCCTCTGCCTCTGTGTTGATCTCACAGACAGGCTGCTGGTGCCGGGCCCTATTCATTATTCAATTCAGCTGGCTCGGACTTTGAGCCTTTCCATTTGCTCCTCCAGGAGGGATAACAAATCTAGAAATGCAATTCCACTTTGGTGTATTAAGATATTGATTTGCCTGTCGAGCAGAAGTGCATTTGTTCTGCCAGCCCTCCTGTGGGTAGGAAGGGGTTAACCAAATGTTTATCACAAGGCTGGCTTCAGAGTTGAAAGTAATGTGATCAGTAATGAATTTTGTGTTACATTAGGTTGTATAAATGGACAGACAAGCGCAGACAACAAGTGGCCAGGAGTCGGGGCTAATCTAATGATGTAAAAATAGAGACAGCACCAATTATACTAGGGGCCAGCTCCAGGCTCCTGCAGGGACTGCAAATGAATAGGTACAAATCAAATTACTCACTAATAGACGCACTACAAGAGGGGCAGTCAATGGTAAATGCATTAGAGCCCAGTGACCTCTCTGCTCTGCACAGCAGAGTCCCAAAATTTGACTTGCATCTTCAGAGTGGGGGGCAGGGAGTGGCACTCTCAAAGAAACTCTTGTTGGGTGAAAGATAGCCACCACTCCCCACCCCAGTCCCCTGCAGAAGAGACCTCCTGTCCTAACTGACTTTCCGTGCTTTCTGAGGCCTGAGCTCTGGGGGCAGAGGACACCCACGTGAGGGGAATGGGAGCAGTGGGACCAAGCCTTCTTTCTGTGTAGGCAAAGACAGGAAGTTACATACCCAAACACTTCACAGCCATGGGTCTCTCGGGGGTGCTGTTTTTGACTGCTACGTCAAGGGCTGTGTCTGCATTGGAAATAAAATAATTCTTTAAAGAGCATCAGACAACGGACCTTCTAAGAGTCCAACAATAGCTGAGATCGAACTGAGTAGATATCAAATCTGGTTTGACCACTCATATTTGTAGGGGAGAATTCTGGGGTGTGTTCCAAGGTCCAGCACATCTAGATTTTCATTAGCCAAAGCTAGCAATCACCATCTCTTCCTTCTTCCTCCCCAGTCTCCACGGACTGAGTTCCTCTATTCCTGCCTGCTATTGGGGGTGGGGAGGGAAGGACGAGGATGTAGGCTCATGTTGGGGTAGCTCCTTGGATTTTCTTTAATGGTTCTACGGATTTAGACCCCAGGCCTGAAGTCCAAAGCTGCTTGACAATGTGCAGGGCTGCTTTGCTTTGTGGAGATATGCTCAGAGCTAGCCTGATATCCCTAACATCAGTTCTTAGTGGCTGTGGATGACTAAACAAAGAAGCTCTTAGACTTCTGAGGACCAGTCCAAGCTCCATGGAGGTGTGGCCCCAGAGGCTTGGTTCACACTCCCCCAGCCACCCTAAAGCCAACACCACACAGTCGTACACAGAGTGGAAATGATATGCTGGTCCTGGCCAGGGAGGCCTAGAGACACAGGGAATGTGCCAATATAATGGGCACAGGGGAGGTGAGGGGAAAGAATGGAAAAAGTCGTCCTGAATGAATGAAGCAATTGGAAGGCCAGTCTCTCCAAACTTGATTAATTACAGAGCTACTTAGCTACAATAAGAGGACATATGTGGGGATGAGGAAGGAGACAGCTATGAGAACTGCTGGAGGATTCAGCCAGCAGACTTAAGTTGTCTCAGGCAGTGGGACCTCCAAGTTCCTGGGGCCAGGGTCGTACAGGAAGAGCAAGCAGCAACAAAATCAGCCAAGGCTGGAGACGCATCGCTGTCTTTGCTATGGGCAATCCACAATGTCTCATATTTAGTGTAACCAAGGGCCATGTCTAACCTTTCTTTCCTGTGGGTGTACCTGTTTTGTAGCCCACAGCTCCTTGCCATCTGAGAAGCTGGGCACCTAAGCCACCGTGTGCTGGTGCGCCGCTTTGCTGGGCCTCACACCTTACACAAGGGCCGGTGATTAAAGGTGAAGTCTGGCAGAGGAGGAGGCACCAAGGAGAATCCTCCCTTGGGTTAACCATTTACCCATTGTAATGATCTAGGGAAGGCCCCTGGCAACTGTCCTGCAGCCCGCTACCCTCTGCTCAAGCCCGCACATGCTCCACAGTCGCTTTACTTGGGCAGCCCGTGTAAAGGGTATGCCAAAGAGTCACCAAAGAGGCCACACCAGCACTTCCTCATTGTGGACAAGAATCAGCATGTTATGCAATGGGCATGCATGGAAAAAAATGTATTAGCCTGGGTGTCTACTGTGGTTCCTCCTCTGGATGCAGCTCCGGAGGGGGCAGAGGAGAGGGGCAGAGAAAACAACCTAGCTGGAGCTGGATCCAAGTCTTGGCCTGGAACTAAGAAGTATGCCTTTTAAGCATGGAAATTATTCCCATGGCTCTGGCTGCCTTTCATTTACCTCTCAGAGGCCACAAAAACCCAATCAGTCATTCAACAAACATTAACTGAGGTTCAGCTTGGCATTCATCCCAGGGCTGGATGCTGGGCAAGGAGAACTGATGGCTGAAGGTAACAAAGAGGAATCAGGTTGGGTCCAAGGAACAAGAACTGGGTCAAGATGCACTCTCGGCTATGGATGAGGGAGGAGCTGAAGGACCCACGGAGCTGGCCCTTCCCTAAGTGGCATGAGAAGGATGTCAGCCGTGGCTCGTTAATGGGAAAGTAAGATCCTTGCCTGGGGCCAAGCATCCTAGATGCAGTTGGCTCAGGAACACTATGTGAGCGAGGAAGTTGAGTCACAGAGGACACTATGAATGTGGTCTGGAGAAATGACCTTGCCCAGAGAGTGGTCGGCTTTAGGGTGGTCCAGCGTGCTGGCAGGGTTGGGAAGCTGGAGTCACATGCTTACACAGGAGGTGGTGGGATCTGAAGTGGGATGGGGAAGGTGGGTCAGGCAGGAGAGGCCACAGACATTGAAAAAAAACCCCAACATGGTAAAAGCCTGGGTTGGGCTATGAAGGCAGTTAGCATTTCTAAGTAGGGAAGTGACCTCGGCCTCCCTGGGGATGGGGTCCCCTTCCTCTATGGGAGTCCCTGTTTTGAATAAAAGGCAGGTCACATTCTGAGTAGGTGAGGCTAGCAAGATGGTCAGCATTCGGTACTCCTATTTGAGCAATAATGTTTCTTTTGGCGATGCTGGAGACTGGACTCAGAACCCTGTGCAGTGTGGACCAGCTCTATAGGGAGCTCCATCCCCACCCCCTTTAGTGCCTGTCTTAATTCTTTTTAAAAGTTATTTCAAGCATGTCATCTCTTGCTTCGGAAGCTGAAGGGAAGAATATCTCACAGCCAGGTAGAAGGTGCTGAGAGGACACTGCCACAGCAGGTGGAGTCTCCAGCACAGGAGTCCTTAAGGATCCATTCTCCTGTTCAGAGTGAGGGTGATAAAGACTACTGTGTGCAGTGTTCAGGGCGTGCACAGTATGAGAGGAAGCACGTGCTCTGGATTTCCTGTTTCACTCCTACTAGCAGAGGAGAAGGAAAGGCCCGGGGGCCACATGCTTTCCTCTATTTCTTGAATCCAAATCTTGTCAGAAGAGAAACTGACTTTTCCCAGCAGTAGCAATTGGCACTGGAAGCTGAAGGGACTCAAGGCTTGGTCTTTGCTCCTGCTGGAAAATAGCTGGGGACAGGCGCTAGGACACTGAACTGGGGGCAGGCGCTAGGACACTAAGCTGGGGACAGGAGCTAGGACACTGAGCTGGGGACAGGAGCTAGGATACTGAACAGGGACACTAATAGCAACACCCATGGCCACCCTTGAGGCTGCAGCTCTCCACAACCCCACAGTTGTGCTCCCTCACTATGCAGGGGCCCTGGTCTTTGGAAGCTATTTCTTCTCTCACTCTTAGCAATCAAGGTATTGGACCTGTTGTGGTTTGCATGTGAAATGTCCCAAAAGGCTCTCACGCTGGGCATGTGGTTCTCCAGCCAGTGTGCTGTCTGGGGAGGTGGTGCTAGCTTTGGCAAGTGGCTCACTCTGCTCTGTCTGACAGGAGGTTGCTTCTCGACCATCCACTCCGGAGCAAGCGTGGACTGACCCCTCTGACATCATGAGCCAACATGAACCTTTGCTTTAATTTGTTCTCCCGAATCTCTCATAGCAGTCAGAAAACTAAGACAGCGCGGTGATTACGTTTATGAGCCGGCAGTTTTGAAATCGCCTGGACTCCACCTGGCATGTCTGTCAGGGCGTTTCTAGGGAGCTTTAGTTGAGGCGGGATCCTTCCCATGGCCTGGGGTTCCGGAAAGAATAAAAAGGAGGAAGGAGCAGAGTGCCAGCACTTCATCCCACTCTCTGCTTCCACAGATGTAACATGATCAGCTGCCTAAGGCTCCTGTCACTGTCCCGCTGAGATGAGACCATGAGCCCAGATCAATCCTTCTTGCCATTAGTTGCTTCTGTCAGGTATTCTGTCACAGCAGTGAGAAGACTGACTAAGACACAAGTGTTCTAGAAAGACCATGCACGCCCTGTGGCTAGGGAGAGAAGCCAGAGAGGAAAAGACCACAGCTCAGTGCCATCACCTCCCCTGGGGCTTTTGTCAATTCCAAGAAAGGAATTGTGGCTTACCTATTCTCGCCTACTCTTGTAAGAGATGTGACAGATGCTTAGAGAGTCAGCCTGCCTATTGCAACCACAGAGAGGGTGTGTGGGGACACCAAAGAGGCCATTGAGAGAAGACACTAAAACCATTCTTTGTGTGTGTGTGTGTGTGAATGCTATACAAGGAAAAACCCTGGGTACATACAGACAAAGCAGAGGAGAAGGCCCAGACACCTGACTAAATTAGCTTGATGATAATGGCATCTTCCAGGGAGCCTGTTACTGAGAGGAACAGGCAATAGTGGGCACTGAGACCAGAGATGCTCAGAGTCCTTGGTAAGGGAGCAAGGCCCAGCCTAGAGAATGGTGGGTTAGATAGATCACTCTCTTCCATCTGGATAAGGGAGAGGAAGAGAGGTAAGAGAGAGAGAATGTAAGAAAAGACTGGGCCATATACATTGACTACACTGGTGGTCAGGGGAGGAGAGATACTGTCGTTCTCAAGAGACCAGAAAGAAGCCCAGAGAGATGGCTCAGTAGGTGAAGGCAACTGCCAACAAGTCTAACAACCTGCATTCAGTTTCCAGGACCCACATGGTGGAAGGAGAGACTGGCTTCTTCAAGCTGTCCAGTACTTCTACATGCACCTCACTCATAAATAAAAAATAAATAAAGTCATTTAAAATATCTTTAACGAACAGGGTGAAGATGGAAACCTTTTCCTGGGTACTTTGGAGATAACCACTGAAACGAAGAGGGGCTAAGGAGAAGGAGGGGACAGGAAGATTATATGGGGTGATCGATCAGAGCTTCTTGGTGGTCATGCATGGCAGATAGCGCATGTGACCTATGGTAGAAGGAGCCACCCTGGCCTTGTATCTTGAGCCTGCTCAGGATAAGGATAGGTTGGCTAACCTGGGACTGGAGAAGGGCCCAACCTTCACTAATATCATCTCAGTGTTGTCTCTGTCTTCTCTTACATGTTTCCATGAGGGTGGTATGTATGTGTGCATGCGTGCATGTTTGTTGTGTTTAGGCACACGTGTGTGCACATGCTCATGGAGGCCCAAGGCTGATATCAAGAGTCTTCCCTAATTCACTGTCCATCTAGTTTTTGAGGCAGTGTCTCTCAATATGGAGCCTGCTTCAGGGCTCCTTGTCTATGCTCTTTCCCAGTGCTGAAACTGTGGCTATGCCACCATGCCATCTGGAATTTACACAGGTTCTGGGATTTACACTTTAGTCCTCACATTTGCATGAACAAACACTTTGTCCACTGAGCCTTCTCCACAGGCCCAGCACTGGTCATCCCTGCCTCTGTCTACCACAAGGTGAGCATTCTCATTCTGCCTGATGCTCTGCCGCACCACAGTCTAGAAACAACAGACCCATGAGATCAGGCATGGGGACTTCTGAACTCTAAGTCCCAATGTCTGTTTCTTCTTTTAAGAATGAAAAAGAAGAGAGAGAGGAAAAGAGAAGAGAATGAACCACAGCATTGGAAAAGGAACACGAGGGACCCATACACCATACTGCTAGCTCCTACACCACTGGCAAGGAGAGAGTGCTCCAGGGTATAGCATTCTCCCGAGTTGTAACTTTTTCTGAGTACAAAAAGAAAATATTTTATTTAAAATATTTAAATAGAAAATATATTTAAAAAGAAAATATTTTATTTATTTTTATCCATGTGTATGAATATTACCTGCTTGTATGTATGTGTACCACATACATTCCTGGTGCACACAGTTGCCAGAAAGAGATGTTGGATTTACAGATGGTTATGAGTCACCATGTGCGTGTTGTAGGTCCTATACAGAACCAGCGAATGCTGTTAACCACTAAGTCATCTCTGCAGCCCTCTACCTGTACAAGCATGACAAGGTCTCATGTAGCCCAGATGGGCCTTGAACTCACTACGTAGCAGAGAATGACCCTGTACTTCTGATCCTCTGGCCAGTACCTTCTGGGATGTACAGATATGCACACCAACATTTTTCTATAAATCCTTCACCTTCTGATTGTCTACAAAGTCCAACACGAGTAGCTAGGTTTTATGAAGACCAGTGATGACCCAATTATCTGCTTTGAATGGGGTAAAGCAACACGTCGGGTCCTGTGAAGGCTTGGCAAATGAGTTCACTATCTGAGTACTTGTAATTGTCACGACCTGTGCGGTACCTTGTGATGTGCTGGGGCTGTCTCCTCCCAGAAATATAAGAAACTATCTCTAGTCATCAGCAGGGGGACAAGCAAGAGGCCCATGGCCTACTGGGATTGCCAATCTTCATGGCAGCATTGGGCTGCAACACAAAGAGGTTCTAGAATTAGTATAGACACTTAACCATCTCCTCACAAAAGCTCCCATTCATTTTTATTTACTAATTAAAAAACCCAGTATGGGTGTTTTGCCTGCATGTGTACCTATGTGTGCATGGTGAGTGTGCGTGTGTGTTAGTGTGTCCTATGTGTGCATGGTGAGTGTGCGTGTGTGTGAGTGTGTCATCTGCAGAGAGAAGAAGAGGGTATCAGATCTTCTGGGGCTGGAGCAACAGACACAGATATGCGAGCTCTGTCTGAGTGCTGGGATCCGAACATGGGTTCTCTGGAGGAGTATCCAGGCCTCTGAAGCACTGCGCTGTCTCTCCAGCCTCAGCGGCCATCCTTGAGACGTTACTGTGCACAGCCCAGAGCGAAGGTCAGCAGTGAAGCACGTGCTCTCCACGTGCACACACAGCTTATTAAAATCATCGTGTGCAAAGCATGGGAAATCACAGACATTTGTTAATGAACTGACTGAGACTTCCTGTAACCATCGAAAAACTATGTGATGCTCAAAATATGCTTCTCATGTTAAGAAGGGGGAGGGGTGAGCCAGTCCTTTCAATAAATAAACGTTAACTGAAAATAGTTTTTCAGGCTTGGATGCTGGGTCACTGATAGACAGATAGGGAACTTGGAGGATCTAGCAGAACCAACTACAGCCTTGGTTTTCAAGTAGCAAATCTTAATTCAGGGAAGTATCATGAAATCAAAGCAGTGTGCCTAGCGTGCACATCTGGGGCACTGTACTGTGAAAGACTGAGTGTTTGGCAAACTGGGTCAGGGTGTGATCCGTATTTACAGCAGAAAGTGTCAGGTGGAGATTCGGCATTTCTGGATAGAGTTAAGGCGATGGTGGATGGAATAAGACGGCGCCTCTCCTTGACTGATAATTTAGTAGGGACTGGAAAGGAGACTAGAACATCACAGGCAAAGACAGCCCTTCTTGGCCTCGAGAGCAAGTGGCTTGGGCTTCTGATGTTAGGTGTTGGAGAAGACAAGAAAGAACGAGGGTTTGAATTAGTGATCAGAAGAGCTTAAGTTTAAAATGTACTCTACATATATCCAGGTGTTTATTTAAATTCCCCCTTTAATAGGGAGTAGTAAATTATATATTTACCTAGACAGAAAACAATTGTGATAAGTCCATATTTTGTCTATTTAAAGAGTGCTGCCGGGTGTGGTGGCGCACACCTTTAATCCCAGCACTTGGGAGGCAGAGGCAGGTGGATTTCTGAGTTCGAGGCCAGCCTTGTCTACAAAGTGAGTTCCAGGACAGCCAGGGCTATACAGAGAAACTCTGTCTCAAAAAAAAAAAAAAAAAAAAAAAAAAAGAGTGCTATGTTTTTGAAGTAAAGGCAGTATTAAAAGGAATGTCTGCTAAGCAGGAATTAGTTCAGTAATTTTGGGGGAGACAGTTGAGAGGGAAGAGGGCTCAGGGAGACAACATTCCAGACAGGAGGAAAAGGATATGCAGAGAGCCTTACATGTGTCCAGGGTCCCAGCCTGACTAGCTCAGAGGCAGTGGAAATAGGTCTGGAGAGAGTCGCCTAGTCAGGATGGCTTTGTATACATGGAGTAGAGAAGGAACAGCTAAGGCCATGGGTTAGCTCTCAGAAGTGTGGGTTTACCAGCAAGTGACTGGATAGACTGTTATGGAAATCAGGTGAGAGGCTGGCTTGGAAGCCACAGAAGCAGAGATTGTCATGTGCTGAAGGAGAAGGGAAGGGCCTTTAGCAGCATTCTGGAAGATGGGAAGGGATAAAGGACAGTCAGAGGCATCAGAAGAGCTAGGAGCTGGAGAAAGATGGAGCCAGCCCTGGAAGGGTGGGGGCTCACAGGCCCAGATACAGGCCCCCAAGATGACCAGTGATGACTCCAGGGGGAACAGTGCTGGGCTGGGGTCAGAGAATGCTCCTCTTTGGCAAGAGGGATAGTTAGGATCTGGGTGGTAGGAAGTTGACAAAATTCTCAAATGATAACCATTCTCTGACAGTGTGATTTGAAGAGAGCTGGGTGGTGGTGGGCGGGCTGAAACAGTGTCACTGCAGAAGGAAAGTGGCTGATGTTAAGGTGGAGACTGAGTATTGGACTAAACAAACAGCAGTGACAGGATCAGGGAGCTGCTGGGGGTGTCTGCAAGAAGGGAAAGGCCAGAAACCCCATTAACAAGGAGGGGCTATGTAGAGCTTCAGGAACCTAGGTGGGCATAGATGCCCATTAGTAAGCAACTGGCACCTAGCTGGGTGCAGACCTCAGTAAACAGCATTCAGGTGGAGGCAGACCTCAGTCAGTTGGCATACAGGTGGGTGTAGACCCTCCTTAGTAAGCAACTGGCACTAGGTAGATGTAGACCTCAGGAAACAGTGGGCAGACAGATGCTGTATCTGTGATAAGCACGATTCTTTTCCAGGTACTGGTGTCTGCAGCAGACAGGTGCCAACTGAGAATGGAAGAGGGGACACTATGAACTGCTCAGCTCAGCTCAGGGGCAGGGAACCACTGTGCAGGCCCAAGCGAACAAGAGCAGGGCTAGATGGCCCTCAAGCTGGCACATTATGGAAAGGATGATGCAGAGGTGACAGGTAAGATGGGCGCTGGGCGATCGATCAGCAAGAAAGCAATTTGGCCAATTACATCACAGATGGACTTGCAATTCACATGTGGAAGCTAGTCGGATCAACTGGCCAGCAGTCACCACAGAGGGCTGAACTGACATCTGCATTTCATGTTCACCACATTTTAAACAGATCTTCTCAAACATTAATATATGCATGTTAAGATGCCGCTGCTGGGCTGGAGTTATAGCTTAGTGGTAAAGTGCTTGCCTGGTGTGTGTGAGGCTCTGGGTTCAATCCCCAGCACTGGAAGAAAAAGGACAAGTGTCGATGCTGATAGACCAGGGCTGGGTTCTGCCTTTCTCCTCTTCCCTCTTTAGTTCTGAAGACCAAACTGAAGGACTTGTACAGGCTACACCCTCAACCAACTTTGCAAACTTCATCAGCTCCTGGGCAAGAATGGTACTGCCTTCTGCAGAGCACTTTAGAAAATGATTTGAATAAAACAAGTATATTCCCATTATGTACAGCATGATGTTTTGTAACACACAGACATTGTGGAATGACTAAACAGAGCTAATTAACACACATTACCTTACATACTTACCTTGGTTTTTGCTGGTGAGGACATTTAACATATTTGACTCGCCATTTTAAGAACATGGCATGTTATTATTCTCAATGGCTAACACATGGTGCAACAGCCCTCAATGCACTTGTCCTATTTAACCAAAGTTTTGCTTCCTTGATCAACAGCTCTCCACCTCCCGGCATTGGACAGGAGGGCTTTCCTTTCCTTTGTGAGAGCTCATTTGTCCTATGGCTCTTCGGGAGATCCTGGAGCCAGCGACTGTTGACTGTTATGCTTTCAGGCACCCAGTGACCTGTCTGACATGCTGATAGCTTTTAATAAACAACGATAATAGGAGTTTTCACACTGCTGATATCTACAAGTCGGGATGCTGTCTGTTTGGGGGAGGGTTGCTCTTTGCATCCCTGTGGAGAGCTGGGTGTTAGGCAGTTTGTATACCCAGTGCAGGCCAACCCAGCCTTGACAGTGTTAACACGACAGGAGGGCCACTGTGTGAGAGGTCTGGAGAGCAAGCTCTGAGATGGCCTCAGTCACAAGCTGATAAGGGGTAAATTTAGTCACATGACATACATCAACACGAAGGTGCCTGGGAAGGCACAGGAGGCCCAACTTATCTAGTGCCAGACTGCCCAACAGAGGCACGCACCCAGGACTGCCCTATCTGTGTGCTGGTGAGTCACCAAGAGAAGCAGAGCTGGGGTGAAAGAAGACCAGAGGCGTGATGGGCACAGGGACTCGCTGGAAATTCTCATCTACAGGCACTGCACTGTCTTGCCTTTGCTGTACCAGGTGGACACATCAGCAAAGAAGGGGGGTGGTGCTTGTCAGCCACAGAGGAGGCAATGAGTTAGTTTTTATCTGCTTTGCTTACTGACCTAAAAAAATGGAGGCAAGTTAAACTAAACCAAACCAACCAACCAACCAAACATTCATCTAATATGGCCAAGGAAAACCAAAGGAATCCCTTTTGGTGACCATGTGAGGAGGACAATGGGAAGTTAGCTGGAATAAATAAGGGGGCAGGGGCGGGAAATCTATTTTTTTTAGCCTGCCCTTTTAATTTCCTCTGCCTTTTTTCTTTAAATTCTTTTAAATTTCACATCCTAGTTATTAAGATCACAAACTCCTGTCCCTCAGCTGTCTGACAGATGAATCAGGTTACTCTCTGAGAAGCTGAAGCGCCTGTGACTAAATTTACCTGCTAAACTGCCCACAGACGCGGCTGAGGTGTCCACAAGACTTTGAAGAAGGTGGTGGCAGGCGGGGTCATCCTAGGAGCTCCCAGTCCCTAGAAGAGGGAGGCTCCTGGTGGTGGGGGAGCTCTGGGACAGAGACTCTAGTTCTTGGGAACCATGGCTGACCAGAAGTGCTGACATAACACTGTTACTGGGTTAGCTCCCAGGGTGATATCTGGGAAGGGGATGAGCTGCTACCTCTGGGATTAGAGGGAGGACAGAGGCCTTGGGATAAATTTGATATGCATTTAGGGTGTGAGGATGCAGGTGGTCTATGCATGAGTGTGTCTGATGGGGGGGGGGGGTACAGTTTGCTGTAGCTTTGGAGGTCCACATCTCCTTTTCTTGCAGGGAAGATGGGTTTAGGGTAGACTAGGCCTCTGAGATAGCTGTCATCCAGGACCTGGTAAGTGCTCCCTATCTCTAGCTTAACCCCTCTCCCCCATCCACTGCACTCTGCAGGAGCCGATGGCTATCTAGGCAGGAGCCACTAGGCTATACAGATGCTACACTCTGTTCTCTTAGTAAAGGAACAGAAGAACTAGACCAGAGGGTGTGTGTGTGTGTGTGTGTGTGTGTGTGTGTGTGTGTGTGTATGCGCGCGTGTGTAGGCTCACTGTTGAACTCAAGAACCCACCGAACAGCAGGGCAGATTACCAATGTCAGGCATGTCACACCCAAGGATTCTAAATTTCTCTTTATTAGGACCCTCTTCTACAGTAGAGTGGGGCCAGGATGGGACAGGTCACAGTGGAGATGATGCTCTTAGCGGACTCAGGGGAGAGAGAGAAGGCCTGAAATCAGGGAACCCATCCACTCCAGCAAACTGGGACAGGGCCTGTTAGGTGGATGTGAATGTAGGGATGGAGCATTAGTAATGAGAGAGGGAGGGAGAGGGGGGAAGGGGGGAGAGAGAGAGAGAGAGAGGGAGAGGGAGAGAGAGAGAGAGGGGGGGGGGGAGGGAGAGGTGTTTTAGAAATAGGAGGGACAGAAGAATCCTGTATTATAGTTGAATAGTGATGGATGACTACGGTGTGTGTGTGTGTGTGTGTGTATTCACTTAGGTGGGGTAGAGCTCACTTCCAGTCAAAGGATGTCTTATAATTAGCATATGGATGCAGGAAGCCACTTTGGACTTACTGGACTTTCAGGTACTAGTCCTGGGTTAAAGGGACATGAAAGAAAAGTGTGTGTGGGTGTGGGTGTGCACTTGAGCTTGCTCTGCCTGCTTGCTGGCAGGTCCTGGTCTGTGGAAACTGGAGCATGAAGGAAAGGTATGCTACTTCTTAGGTCTTTTTTCCCTTGGAGATGGTTTTGGGAATGACTAACAAGTACAATTGTCTGTCTGTCTGTCTTGTGGTGTTAGGGACCATGCATGCCATGCGTGGACTCCAGTGTGGAGCTACAGCCCCAGGCCTAAAGTTGTATTTCCCCAGGTATCTATGTATGCTGCTCTAGGTAGGAGAGGGGGTTCTGCTGGGATTTCCCAGTAGCAGAGGTTTCTATAATGGGCAGCACTCAGGCTGCCTAGCCAGGGAAACATGGTTAAAAACCAACAGATGTCCTCTCCCCTCCAGCTCAATGCCAACAGGCTCCAGTCACAACCAAGTCAGGCTACAAGTCTGTTGACGCCTTTACCTGTTCCAGATCCCACAACGTCTCGGCTTGGTGACTCGGCCATGGCATCTGCAAGCCGTTCCCGGAGGCCCTCCTCTGAGTGCTCCATGGAGGACATATGCCGCAGCCCGAAGCCCTCAGGCCAGCTCCCACACACCTCCAGCAGGGTCACGCTCCGGTCAAAGGTACCTGTGATACAGGCAGGACAGACGATGTTGAGTCTGTACCTTCAGAGGGCAGGCTGTTCTCTGTCTACCCACCCTTGTGTCCTGTCATGTCCAGGGCCACTAAGTCTTTCCACCAGAAGAATGAGGGGTGTGTTCCCCAGGCACAGGAATGTGTATGATCTGAGAGTACACGCGTAGGGCTGACTGCTACATCAGAGAGTACACGTGTAAGGCTGACTGCTATATCACAGGAATGCGTATGTGAAGTCCAACAGCCTGTGACAGCGGATCAGAGTACACACGGGCCGACTGCTGCACAGTCTGAGGAGTTATGGGAGTCAGAGACTGAAAGCTAAGGCAGAGGAAAGGAACCCTCCCCGGTTCAACCCAAACAACCCTGCTTTTCTCTGACCCGATCGCTCTCCATTTACAACCCTGAATGGTTACAGGTTACAGGCGAGAGATGTAGCTCAGCTCAAGGAATGCTCTCCTAGCATGCATGAGGTCATACAGTTTCCCCCGCCAAATTCAGATATGGAGACCTGGTGGCACACCAGCACTTGGGAGGCTGAGGCCAGAGGATCAGAAGTCCAAGGTCATCTTCAGCTCTACAGTGAGGTTTAGGCTAGACTCTGATACTCTATGACACTTTAGACACTGTCTAAAATAAAAGAAGGCCTGGGAGGATGGCTCAGTGGCTAGAGCCCTTGAACTCAAGTGTAAGTACCTAGGTTTGGATCTCCAGAACTTGGGTAGGGCTGGGTGCAGTAGAGCAAGCACCTTTAATCTCAGGACTCCTACGGTGAGACAAGAGGCAGAGACAGGAGAGTTCCTAGAAACTTGTGGGCTGGCTAACATAGTGAGCAACAAAGACACTCTATATCATGCAAAGTGGAAGGTAACGACTGTCCTGTGAAATAGATGTAAGCGTGTACACACACACACACACACACACACACACACACACACACACACCCCACTACCACCACTATCAAGATCAATAATGAAGGGGATGTTTGCACAGACTAACTTAAAAGCAAAAGCCTTCCTAAGCCACTGTCCTTTATAACCTATCCCCAGCCTCATTTACAGGTGAGGCTTAGAGAGGTCAAGGGCTTAGCATAAACAGCAGGCCATGACAGACCTGGTGCCAGGACGCAGATGTGCTGATGCCTAGGTCTGGAACTCGTTCTGCTTCACTGCAGCTTGGCTCCTAGCCGTCAGGGACATAGGCATATCCGGGATACCGTTTCAAGGATGTGAGCGATACAGCTGGGTGATAGCATCTTCAACAAGGATCCTTCCTTAATCCAAACCTGGTTCCCAAGTCCCAGAAAGTACACGGCGTTCCGCTGGATGCCAAGATTAGATGTTACGTGCAAGATCACTTCAAAGACTGAATTGAAATGATTTGACTTTATTCTACGGCAAGTTCACTGAGAAATCTTATTTCATCCAGTCTCTCTTGGAAAGAGATTATGGTCATGGTCTGCTGCTTTAAGCACATACCATTTCCCTAGCGATTAGGTAACTGAATCCACTACATTTATTGAGCTTGGTTCCTGCCAGCACCAGGAAGACCAGAAAAAAATGCAAATGCCGATGTTTCCCCAAAGTTAAAAGTACACGAAACGCACACTCTTTATCAGGTCTTGTTTCTTCTCTTTGATCAGCCGTCAGAAACTATCTTTCCTTGCCGGGCAGGACTGGGCAGTGTCAGCACACACTCGCGGCCACTGACAGGTGGTAATAGAGAGGGTGCGAGCCTCGGCCCCGGCGGGCGGCCCTGCCTGTGATAACGGCCGAAGCATGGAGGTGATAACCGTTAGTAAACACTCCGACAGCCGGTGCCTCCAAACATCAGCAAAGTGGGCCTGATAATCCTGAACTCTCTGACCAGACAAAGGCCCTTGGCCGGCCCGTGGGGATTTATATGTGTGGCAAGGGTCACTGCTGGCTCCTGAATTTCATCAGGCAACTTTGGCTTTGATTTATTTCTCACCTAATTGTGAGGTAGATTCCTGGCACAGGGAGAGTGGACAGCATCTACCGATAAACCTCCTCAGGAAGGAGCCTGACTCGAGGGTGTGGTACTTGCGCTCAGCTTATCAGGTGGGCCCTTAACATGCAGAGCTGCCCTCCACTGGGCAGGGTTGGAATGGGGGGCTGAGGAACCACGCACTGGACTTGGGTGGTTGGGAATGAGTGTCACTGGATCCTCAAAGAGCCTAAGCTGAACTACAGCTATGCACTAGCAGGAGCCAAGGCCCCAGCTGACACTCCAGTGTTAGCAACAGCTCCCAGGAGTGTGTCCTCAAGAGATTAAGCTTGCAGATGTAGTCCTACTCCACTAGCTGCTTCATCCACGTCTGAGGTGGCAGCCATGACTCTTTGGGACTGACAGGAGAAGTACTCTCTACTCCTGTCTCAAGGAACGAAAACACTCAACAAGGCTCTCCTGAGGAAGCTGAGCTCCTCTATGCTCTAGTGAGAAGATCCGAGAGTCAACCTGGGGCATCTACACTTAGTAACAGCAGAAGAAAAGGTGGCCATTCTTTCTCTGTTTACCTAGCTTCCGTTCAGAGCTTGGAAGCCTAGGCAAGGAGTGACCCACTCTCCTGTCACAAGCGCAGGGTGCCTGCCTCTAGAAGGGTGTTCACACATGCTGTGTTTGCAAGTCAGGGAAGGGAGCTAGAAGTAGGGACAAGAGGACTGAAGTCAAGCAGGGGAAAAGAAAAAAAAATTCAGAAAAAAAGTTATAGCGAGAAGGGTTGGGAGAGAGGGCCCAGTCCACAGAGGGTAAAAGCCACAGCAGCGTGTACTCTTTGGTATCTTTGAGACCGGCTCTTACTGGGTAGCCCAGGCTGGTCTTGCATTAGCGACCTCAGCCTCCTATGGGATGAGGTTGTGGGGGCTGGAAACTGACCTTGGCTAGGACACTCATTCAGCTGTACTAGCTGCCTAACTCAAGGCAAGAGCCTCGGAATCCTCACCCTGCAGAGCGCAAAAGGACCAGAGCCTCAGAGCTGCGGCAAGGATTGTGCTGGTTAAAAGAAAGCACCTGGCACATGAGGGTGCCACACAGAATGGGTGTGTCTGCAGGCATGTTAATACCACGGGGTATGGCTCAGTGGCAGAGTCTTGGCATAGCATGTGGGAGGCCCTGGGTTTGATTCCCAGCACTGCAGGCTATGACAACAGTACCTGTGTTGATGGTAACAGTGCCAAGTAAGTTCACCTTTCACCACTGGAGGCAGCGCCATACATTCTGACCATCACAATGACCCCGGGTGTGGTACAGGTATTGCCTTAATTTATAGGGGAGTTGAAGCATGGGAAGCTTAAGTGACACATTTGGAGTCTGTAAATGACAGATCTGGAACACATCTCTTAATTCCTAGTGTGGAGCTTGTCCCATTAGCTCCCATAGCGCTTCTTTTAGTGGCACCTGCTGTGGAAAAGTTATATGTAAAAATCAACTCCATCTTCCCTAATGTGTGTTGAAAATACATGTTACCTTCAACCGATGCCTTTCAAAAGCCTGCACACCCCGAGACCAGTCCACGTTCCTTACAATATTGTAGTCACGGCAATGAGTCACCCTGTCTACCTGATGGCACTCAGGAGAACACAAACCAATAGATCTAGTCTCTTAACACAGGCACAGCTAAGGAGCCGAGGGCAGGGTGTGAGGGAACCCAAGAGTGCTCAGTGATGGAGCTCTCAGTGCTTTCCATTGTCCTGAGATGCTGCAGAGAGGAAACAGCCTCCCTCATCCTGCTAGGAGGAGGCCCTAAGGAGGCTCTGAGACCCTTTCCTGGGGCAGCCCTAGTCTGATGAGCCTCCCACAGTGGGATGTGAGCAGGGTTGCAGGCACGTAGGAATCAGCAGGTGCTGGGTGAAGAGGCTAAGCCCTTGGAGGATGAGGTCACTTCTGGCGCTTAGGAAACTGTCCATCTTGTCAGCATTGTTGTTTGATTAGCCCAAGACACTCCTTTGGACAGGGGATGCTTGTGTCCCATTATGGAGATAGGACTGTTTCAGGGAGCCAGGAAATGCTCACCTAGAGCAGGCTATTTGGAAAACTCAGGGTACACCGCTTAGCAACGGTGTTGGTTTAGGGCCTGGTGCTGAAGCTGTTTTCAGACTCTCTCATGCCCACTGTTCCATCTGACTCAAATCCATCAAACATTGATTAGTGTCCACTCTGATATGAGTCAAGCCTTGCTCTGAGGAATGGGGAAATAGTGTAAGGGGGAAAGGAGCTGAGTTCACAGAACTCTGGGAAGACGCAGCTACCTACATCTGAGCCAGAGAGACAAAGGGTAACTGGCTTTAATTGGTCTTCATTTGGGAAATGGTCCCTCTCGGGTTGCCTCTTCTGCTATAATTCTCGAAATCTCATTTTCTAAGGTTGGGTTCAAGTCTGACCTGCTCGGGGAGACCCTGGGCAATGACCCAAGGGGCAGTGAGCACAGAGCCCCGGAGTCTGACAGTGCAGAAGGCAACTTTATCTTTTGGAGTAGAGCTGGTGAAAGCTATGCATTTACCAATTAAAATTTGTAACTGGGTCTGAGGGTACAGCTCAGGGGTAGGATGCCTTCCCAGCTTACTTGAAGCTCTACATTCAACCCTCCACCTCCCCCACACACAGAGGAGGGGGAGACAGACATGTACCTGTAAGGGCTGGGATGTGGCTCAGTGGCAGGATGCCTGGCTAATAAATGTGAGCTACAGAGACTCTGGGGTTTGGTCTCTAGCACTGGGGGAAATTATGTTTGCATATAAAAATTATGCAAGTGATTTCAGGATGTTTAGGGATGGTTTGAAGCTCATGTGTGGACCCAGGCTAATCT
The DNA here is from genome assembly GCF_000001635.26 of Mus musculus. Taxonomy (NCBI): domain Eukaryota; kingdom Metazoa; phylum Chordata; class Mammalia; order Rodentia; family Muridae; genus Mus; species Mus musculus. The sequence goes on along the minus strand of NC_000077.6, from coordinate 85,796,950 downwards.
GGGGAGCCAACCGATCATCCCCATCCATGTCCCCATGCTGTTTACACACTTGGCCCTCTGGATAGCTCAGAAGTTCCTAGGGGGCTTGGATTCCTCTAGGGTCCAAGGAGCCCAGACTTCACTGGTCATGCTCACTCCAACAGATCTGGGAACTGAGTGATCATGTTCATCTGGGAAAGGTGACAGTCACTTGAGTAGGGAGCCACTGGACTAAGTGCCAGAGCCTGGTCATCCGGGGCCAAGACAGGCAGAAGACAGAACTAAGATTAAAAAGAGGAGGAAGGGGTAAGATGGTAAGTGGCCGGGAAGGGAAAGCAGGCTCCTCCCCTGCTCCCTGTGCACTTAGGGGTTGATGCTGAGATTCGGAAAGCACCAGGCCTGGGGTGGTCCAGTGTCTGTAGCTCCCAGCTTGGCAGCCTGTGCTAGCCACTCTTCCCAGGTTCCTGAGTTTCATAAGCTCAGGGTGGCCTGTCCATCTATAGAACCCCCACCGGCTCTATCCCCCAGAGGACTGTGACTAATATGACTGGTTACTAGCTGTGCTGTGTCCCCAAGCATACCGTTAACAAGTCAGCGGTATGTTACCTATACCAGCGTGGCTCCTGATAGAAGGGTAGGTAGGGTGAGAGGATGTAAAGATTTCATCTTCTCCTCTTGATCCTTTAGGCTGGCTCCCAAAGAAACTCCATTCACCCGCCACACAACGTAGAAGATGGTGTTCCACGAGTTAACGGAATTGGACAGCCCATCATCAAGTGACACACAGCCATTATCCCAGGGCAACGCATCACGGACAGGTCTGTGGGATGTCGGTAAAAGCACAGCCCCCCTAGCCCCCAGCCCCATGCTTTCAGTCACCCAGAAGCATGATTCGAGCAGGGCTCATGCCTGTAGCTCCAGCACTCAGGAGGCTGAAGTAAGAGGGCTGCCATGACTTCCTGGACAGCCTAGGCTACAGAACAAAGCCTGTCTAAGTATATTATATGCATGTACTGCAATGTCCTTCTATAACCCAGTACCATGTACAATGAAGATACTTCAAGGAAGGACAACTGTTAATTGTGTGCAGTATACTTGGTAGTGATAATGAGCAGCTGTTATTAGTTTATATATCATTGCTACTTTAGAGAGCATACTTCTATTTATTAAAAAGAAGTTGACTATATAATAGTTATTGGGTTCCTCAAGCAGCAGCCTCCCATAGCTTGTGTTTACTGTATCCCCTAATTCCAAGAGATATCAGAGCTCGTGCCTGTAATCCTGGTACTTGAGAGGCTGAAGCCAGTGGTCACTGTGAACTCCAGGCCTCTCTGCGCCACATATCAAAATCCTGCCATACAACAAACAAAACCCAACCAACCGATCGACTAACCAACCAAACAAAAAAGGTGGTGGGGGGGGGGGGCAACACCAGTGAGTGGCTTGTGTGTGCTATTTTGACTTGTACCAGAAAGTAGGGTTAGGATATTCAAAGAACAAACTTCCAGACAATGAACAAATTTCTCAGCACCTACCTCTGTGACAAATGACTGCATGATCCACACACAGACAGATGTGCTACACAGCAAAGGGGCCTGGACTCCAGAGATCTGCCACGACTCGTGAATGTATGTATGACATACACATATTTTTACTCAGATTATTTTTAATGATCTATGACAATTAGTGAGCCAAGCTAATCCCATGCACAGCCACTTGATTGTGAGGTTTGGGCTATGGCCATTAGGTTATTTTGAAAAGATCTAGTCTTCCAGCTTTGGAAGTGAACTGAGAGAAAAGAAAAGAAAAACACAATATAAAACAAAACAAAGCAACCCCCCAAGCACCAGCATGGTAAAGGAACACCAGCACTAACACTGACTGCCGGGTATGTTGGTGGCGCATCTTCTTGCTTTGCACAGGTCCTTATAACTGCTGTGAGAAAGGGCGGGTTGCTGGTCAAAGGCTCATGGACCAGTGTGCCACGTGTGGCCATGTTTATGGGGTTGGGTTTGGGGTTGCTGAATTGAACACGGGAAATTACCAGGCACTGTTAAACAGTGACGGATGTACTAAGCACTTTGTGGTGAATTAACACAGCATAGTCACTAGGACAATCAAGCTATGTTTATAATTT